>NW_005054346.1:2289074-2316523 GCF_000277835.1 Geospiza fortis | reverse complement strand
CAGGTTTGGAAGGATTTGGTTATTCCTGATAAGCAATCTCTTGAGTTCAATTTTAAACTTTGATCCTCATGACCGTACAAAGTCTTTCAGCAATAGGAGGAGGAAGCCTTTACTCATAACTGTACTTGGCCCTGAAACACAAATAACTTGTAAGTATGTGTTTGTAAGTGTATAAAAAAAAGATCAGAGGAATTGCCTCATACATATTTTAAAAAGTAAATGTCAAGATGGTGAGCTTAGATTTAATTTAGGACTTATCATTAGTGTTTTCTATGCATTTATTCATTTATGCAAGTTACAGCAAGAAAGATGAAAATATTTATAGAGTAAAAAATGTTATGGTGTGAAATACTGCTGCATAAGATGTCTGTAGCATGCTAAGTTTCCCCAAGTTATTCTATCATCATTTCTTGCCTAGTCTGCTTCCACATAATGATTATATATTTTAATTCATGGAAAGTACACTTTTAGTGTCACTATTCAAATAAAGGACATGCCTCTCCACAATTTTGCAAAAGGACAGGATCTGTAGGTTTCAAAGCTGGGGAATACAGCAAATTTACTGAAAAAAGCGAGGAAAATCCAGTAAGGAAATTCTCTTTTTGCTGGTGTTACTGTAATTGGCTGGCCTAATTCCATTGATTTCCATGGAGTCTTGCTAGGTTAAGAAAGAGAAAAGGCAGACTTTTTTTGGTTTTTTTTTTTTTTTTCATTACCGGACAATTAGGTATTCCTGTGTCTCAGATAAGCATAACAGAGATCTGGGTGCTGAACTGTTCATCAATTGAAGAAGAAATTGTAAATCTGCACGCACTAAGCCCAGAAACAATTGCACATGATGCTACCTGCTAAATAATGCCACAGCTCTGAGTCTCACAGGTGCCAGAACCCAGGAAATTCCTCTGGCTGCCCTGGAGGACTTGAGCCCCTGCCCAGGAGGCTGAGAGACCTTGGCACAGAGCCCAAGACCCCTATGCCTTTCATTTAGGCCTTGGAAAAAACAATTACTTATATGAAGAATAAGCCATGAAAGTTTAGGTAGAATGATAGTGAATTTATCACAGGGTGAAAAAGATATTTTTTTGGGTTTATAGATCAGGGGTTCAGGAGGCAAGATGGAGGAATCTGGGCGTGTCCAGCCTTTCTCCTTATTCTTCTCAGCCTCCATCTTTTGCTGTGATGTTGGCACTTTTAGATTGGTTTAGTGTAGAAGCTCACTGTCTAACATAGGTGATTGGTATTGGAAAGTAATTATAAATATTATAAACGTAGTTTTTAGTATAAAATGATAACACCACCCCAGGAGCAGGCAGACTGCCTCGGACTGTCCTGCTCAGTGGACCTCGGCAGGCCAGGAGAAAGAATTTTATAGATAATGAACAATAAACAACCTTGAGACCGAGAAGTGAAGAGTTCTGACTCCTTCTTCGACTGCTGGGCTGGGAAAAGAGACTTTCTAACAGATCTCGGGTCACTCTGACCAGCTAGAGTCCCGAGACACACAGGGAGCTCTCTTATTTTCCCCCCAGGGACATGAGCAAGGTGACAGTGCCGACTTGAGATGCAATACTTTGTGTCCAGGTAGAGTGTCTCTGAGGACAGCAATGAAGAGAGTCCCTCAGCAAAGGGACACCTTGAACACCTAGATTGAGGTCAAAAGGTATTTGCAAATTTCTCTTCAAACAGGAGATCTTCCCAGGAGAAATGATACTGCAGGAAAGGAACAGATCAAATATATATAAAGCAGAAATGTATGGTAGAGTCTTTGAATTAAAAATGCTGGATGGTTGGTCTCCATGACCCCTGGCACATTGTGTCATTTTTGTTTTCTACCATCTGCCTTGAATAAACAGAGCAGTGAGACAAACCTAGCAGTGACTCTGCAAAGGCACAGCTGCACCTGGGAGTATTTCCCAGTTTAATGCACAGCCTGGATGTGTCTTGGCTTCCAGCTGAATCCTGGGTGACTCTGCTGCCCCATGTTCAACCACCTTTGCCTGAGAAAGGATGCAAGGTGCACTCTGCTGAGCAGTGTCTTGGTGTGCCCTGGAAGCAACACACACTGTTGGGTAGCAAATATTAACAAATGTACTTTGCTTTTAGCACTGTCAGGTGTTGTACAGTAACTTGTTTTGAAAAAATGGGTTTTCTTTAAATCAACTTTGAAAAAATCTTTTGGAATAAATCTGAAAATAAAACTGTTTAATTACATTTTCAGTGAACATGGGAACCAAATGTGTGAAGCAGAAGGAGAGAAAAGTAATTTCCATGAACATTTTTTGTTTTACTTTAAAGAATTATGCACTGAAAAGTGCAGCTACAATTCTATACCACATATCCTTCAAATTGCAGCGTATTTACTGACCCATCTTTCCTTACAGATATCAATCCAATTTCCTGTTAGGTATAAACGAATTAAGTGTGCATGTGCCTGCAATAAGGAGTTTTATTTTACTAAGTATAACAGATTTTTAATGTTCACAATTTTATGATTTTCAGATAAAGGCCAGTTGGTTTTTGGGTTTTGTTTTATATGAGAGTTCAAAACAACCCTTTGCACCTAGATGTAGTACTACAACAAGAAAGCTTATGATGACTCACAGATTGTTCTCTCCTAAGGACCACTTTTCCATGGTGATGAATTTATAGACAAGGTTTAGAAACCTTCTGTGGTGGGACAATTTTAGCATACAAAAAGGAAAACACTTAACCAGCTGCTCCAAGCAGCTTTATGGATGCTATTTATAATCTTCTTGCTTATAGATATATTTAAGCTGTTTTCAGGCTCTGTAACTTTTCTTTTTTTTTTGAGCCTTTTTGTTTGGAAAAACAGAGGTTACATCCATTTGTTTCTCATACCATATGAGCTCCTTGATAATCTGCCCAAAGGGAGGAACCAGCTCCTCTGGAGAGCCCGTGCTGCCAGCTTGGGTGTGAGCTCCCAGCCCTCCCTGGCACACTCTCTGCTCACAGACCAGAAGCTCCTCAGATGATTGCTTGCAGCACTTCTATCAGTATCTTCTCAAAAGTATGGATAAGATAGATAATAAAGACAGAAAATATATGTGGAACCACATCTAGGATTTGCACGTGAATATACAAGTCACCTTACATGTCAGTAAAATTAACAGTACACTAATTGCCTGCAGGATCTGAACATGGAGAGGCATTTCTATATATCAGGAAACTGAAAAAAACCAGCCAAAATTTTTTTGATGTGATCACCACAATGATCTTCTTCATTACTGATTTTAAAGGCTGGCAACATAAGCACAATGGGTATGTAGAAGTGCTTTTGCTTTGATAATCTCCATCTTGAACACATTGAATTTTGTTCAGTTATTTTTTGGGGAAGTGACAAAGTGGAAGGTTTGTTGTTGGGCGTTTTTTTCCAATTATTTTAGAAGTGAAGTGGTTTTATATATTATCAGGGGCCTCTCAGGTACACCCATGGTCAGCTGCATTTAGGAGCTGGGGTGTAAAAGCCAACCAAACTCAGTTTGCTGGACATGGGGTTCTCTTTATAAAGGCTGTGCAAGATTCCAAATGTCTCTGCATTTGTTTAGCCCATCAGGATATTACATTTCATCCTTCTGCATTTTCATAGCCATAAATTTAGGTTCCAACCTGGCACAAGGTTTCTCAGGGTCAGATTAAGGACAGCCTTAATCCTCAGTGATGGTGTAATACATACATCACAGTTCTTGCACTCACTCAGCTACACATCTTGATAAAAAAATGTCAGGATACTACATTTAAACATGTTCATACTCAATAGCAAGTTTGCAGTCTCAGTTAACAGCAAGGCACGGACGGGAAGGAAGAGTTTAACACATCCACACATACAAACAAGATAGCTGTGCATAATTTGATGGATCTGAATCTTTAAACTTAGTTGTGATATACATATATGCAACCTGAAAAAAATCCAGGTTGGATTTTTCAAAACAAAGTCTTTACCTCTTGTTCTTCAAACCAGTCCTGAGTATCTTACACAAAACTGACCGGCTATCCTATCATTGAAAAATGATACCTATAGTGCTGAAGAAAACAAAAGCACACCAAATGTAGAATACTATTTGAAAAACAAAACCAAACTGAAGGCTTGGAGAGGGATATAAATATTTTAGTGGCAATGAAATTATTTATTCTCTGAAGACAGCTCCTATAACACAGCTGCACCAGCCATTAAGGCAATTATATTTTCCCATTTTTATAAGCTGTTTGAGAAATAATTTTTTTCCACTAGATTAAAGCCATGTCAGTTCTCTACAAAATCACTTCTGACTTCAGGGATGCTGGAGATACATGTTGAGTAAATCTGGAAATGCAAGCTTGTGATTTACTTCTTTATTTAGGTAATAGTTATTTTTGGGGGACAACTTGGAATTCTACAGAAACTTCTGTGCCTCTTAGTTGGCTAATACCCTGACCTTGCAGCATGCCACAGTAAGAATTCTCTAAGCAAAAAAGTGGAAATTCTGCTTTTGGTTAAGAGAATAATTTATTTTAACTGCAGCTATTGAGCTTGTCACAATTTCAAACCAGTTGAAAAGGAGGCCAATTCCACAGGTCTTCCCTGAGCAGCGCTGCAACCCTCCCACACCTTTTACCAGGGTGCTGTGAATAGACAGCATGATTTCTGTATTATGGCAGTCTGAAGACACATGGGAGATGATGTTTGTGGGCACACAAGAAAACATTGCCTTTTCTACCAACATGAGTTCATTAATAGACCAGGCACAAAACCAAACTCTGAATGGCTGAGAGGGAGCACTTTGTAAAAATGATGACCACACGTGTCTTGGCGAAGCACGTGGTGAGCAGCTGTCTCCTAGCAGGTGCTTGCATCACCTGTGGTACAGGCACAGCTCTGTTCCACATCGTGCCAGGCCACCTGACCTGACAGAGCCCATAGTGAGAGATGGGCATCTCAAGACTCTTCGGACTGATAAAGACAAAAATCACCTCCTAGAAGACCTCTCTTCATCATCTACACAGTGAAATATTTCAGTAAGGACCAATGCAGTACAGAGCACAATGCAGTTAAGCTGTTTTACATTCTCTCTCTATATACTATATATTCTATTTTATATTCTATTCCATTTTATATTCTGTTATTTATATTTTATATTAATACCTTATAGATATTAAGGCTCTCTGTTTTCTTGCCTTTTTCCTCCCAAACTTGCTGTTCTCTGATTCCAGGGCTGTGATTGCTTTGAGCACTTTATTTTGAGCTTTGCACACTAACCAAAACACTCTGCACATTCTGATGCTTCCTTGAACCAACTGAGAATGACTTTTATTCCTGTTTCTCATTAGCAGAAGATAAATGTATATTTTTAAAATAAGGGTGACAAATAAGGATTAACAGGCAATGAATAAATTAACAGGTCTTGGAGAGGTTATTGATGTAACTAAAGAGAGGTAAAATACTTCACCGAGGAATAAATGCTGTCCATAAATTATAGCCATGTTGAGAGGCTGATATTTAACTTCAAGGCAATCTGTGTTTATGACTGGAAGGAGAAAGATTTATATGAAATATTTAAATAATAAACTATTCTTTAAAATATCTTTCAAAGGAATTTGGCATTCTTCGCTTTTTTTTTTGTTGGTGTTAATGCACTTTGTTTTATTCAAGTCAACAGAGTTGCACCTGCTTGCATAAACTGATCATGAATTTTCTTATCTGCTGACATTTGTGCTCTGCAGATGTTGGGACAAAATGTTCATTGTAGGATGTTTATCACCCGGAAATCCAAAGATCATTATTGGTATCTGTTTAAAATATACCTACCTTGCATGGGGACATGGACAAATAAATCTTTCTGCAGCACAGTCCTCACAGCAACATTTTCAATTCTGATGTCTTTTTTTTTTGTTCTATTTTAAAATACCCTGATTGTAGGGTGAGGTGAGTTGGTGTAATATCCAACAAAGCTGTCAATATCAAAGTTCTCCCCATTGTACCAGAAGGCTGGCTGAGATGGAGCACTTTGCAATGAAAGTCTAAAACACAGCTGGACAATTACAACAATGTGGACAAGTGAAAATTATGTGAGAATCTGAAAACTTTCCCATTCTGCATGGAGAGAAAAGTAAAACATTTCTGGTCAGAACTAGATGATCCTTAAGGTCCCTTCCAATGCAAACCACCCAATGGTAAATCCAACCAACAGCCCAAATTAGCACGGAGATAACTCAGGCAGCATGTGAAATCTCCTGTCTGGGCTTAATGGCAGAGTGAAGGGAGCGTACTGCATCACCTAAACATCCTTAATACAGTGTATTTTAAGGATTCTTTTTTGTTTTCACTGTTCTGTTTTATTTTGAAATTTCTCTTCCTCTGTGTCAGAAAGGGGCTCTAGAATTTGAATCAACCACACTAATGTGGTCTGCATGAAATGAGTGATGTTGTTCTGACTTCTCATAAAAGAGGCTGTAGCAAGATCAGTGATGGTTAGCAATTATTAGGTTACACTCTGAATGTTGGAATAATCCAAATTTGTAGTCCATTCCTAGCAGATTCATATTGCTGTGCTTAACATGGTAATTACATATTTTTTGTAGTCTGTTAATACAGGCATAAATAGATTGTATTGAGCACTACAATTAAAGCTGCTCAGGTCTGCCTGTTTGCTGGAGAAAAAACAAGGTCACTTTCAGACCTCACCATTCATATTTAGCTTATCTATCACATTTTGATTTTGGAAAAATGGTGGAAGTTAATCTAGTCTTTTCTAAATCTTTGCCAGCTGTACAGAAAAATAAATTACACAGGTATGCTGGATCATCTGCTTTTGATATTTTTTTACAGAAGCGGCAAAGATGGTGTTAATAAATCTTTCTAATATTATAATTAGAGACAACATAAATATAAAATAAATAATAATGAAATATTTCTTTAGTAGTAGATTTCCAAACTTTTTTTCCAAACTACTACTCAACTGGGAAACAGCACAGTAAATGCATCCAAGCGGCAGATTAAAATATTCACACCAAAATGATGTCAAGTAGAAGTTTGGGTAAGGCAGTTCCAGCACAACAAGGAACCATTGAACAATGTTAAAGGAGAAAATCAGCGCATTTTTTGCTTGTTTTTGTAAACAGAAAACTCTGAGTTTAGCTCAAGGAGTACAGTCTTGAACAATAAGAAGCACATAGTACAAATGAGTATTAAATGAACAACTGCATTACAGAGTTAGCAAAGTGTTCAGCGGTGCTGTGTGAAGGGCTGTACTCCAGGAGCCTCAGATATCTGCAGTAATCCCACTTGCCCTGACCAGAGACAGTTTCCTGCCTCCAGCAACTGTTTTTGTCATGATGCCTAGAGCAAGACAATTCTCTTTGCCTTTACTTCATGCCTCAAGCACTTTAAATTCCTAAATACCTCTTGATGTGTTTCCAGAAAGCAGATGCAATATAAAATTGCTTTGAGATTCTCTGAATGCTAGTACGTGTCAAAAGGTGGTTATCTTAATCATAATATCTTTATCAGTGCATTTCCATTTTGGAACAGTCAGTCTTCTCACCCAGAGTTAGCCAGACATACCTGTGGCAGGTGACAGCCAGCTGAATACTTGGCTGGACAGTGGCACCTGCACAAGGAAGAGCAGTGTGCTGCTGAAACATTTGAAATTGTCCTCACTGATTCTGTTCACCTTTTTTCAGTAAACCAGAAATCCAAGGTGGTGTGGAGGTTAACACGGTGTGGTGTGGAAGGGGATGTTTTCCCCTCTGCCCCTGAGCAAGAAGCCGTGAAAGCTGCGCTCAGTTTACTACAGGGGAAGCTGCCACAGGCAGACAAGCAGGTGCCTCCTCTTAAATCTTCAGCTGTGTCTCAGAAACCTATCCAGGGCTGCTGGGACTTGCCCTGCATTTCTTAAACACACTCATGGTAATATGACTCCATTTATAGTCATTTCATAAGTGAAAGCCTGGTATTAACTGCTCTTGTTATTAGAGAATTTGTATTTCTTGTTATTGACGTCTTGGTTTCCATAAAGGAGGGGTTCAAAAGACACCTTTGCAAATGAATGAAAGGAAGAAATTGATACTGAGAGCTCCTACTTTTCTATTTTTGTGTTGGGTGTGGTGTAATTACTTCATTTTTAGGCAATACAAATCTGATTACAATGTGAAAGCATTCTTCTGAAAAAGGAGCCAATGGCTGAGTAGAACTTTTAAAAATGTGCAAAGAAAGGATGGATTGCTCTGGATGGAACTACTCCCTGTTATACCCACAAATTACAAAAACAAGGCATCACAAATAAGCAGCTCCATATTCTCTTCCAAGAGAATCTCAGTATCTTTAGCAATGATAAAGATGGAGATTAGGAAGAAACCTTTGCTGCAGACGTGCTGTTTAACAGCTGCTGTATTTCAGACACCTTATTCTTTAGGTGCTAGTGTTGGGAGAGGGATAGAAGCTACATAAACCTTTTAATTCAGATCAGAAGTGCACTTCTGAAGTGAACCTGAGAGTCCCTTCCCATACACACGTGGTTCTCACTGTGACACAGCCTCTGGGCTTGTGACACACATTGGACCAGTCTGAGGGTGCACGAACTTGATTGAACACAAACTAAGGGATGCTCTTGGGGTACATACAATGCACCCCAAACACAAATCAGCTTTTAGTCCATGGGATGAGATCAGCCAGACCAAAGCAAAACCCAACCAGACCCATGTAATGTAGAGAATGCCTGGTCCTCAGCACCAGGTGGTTCAGTCTGATCAGAACGTTTGCACAGCACTGCTCACACAGAACCTGGAAGGGTGGTTATTTTGACTCAAAATGCCAAGACTTATAAGTAGGCCTCTGCTTAGATTTAAATTCAACCAAAAGTACTTTAAATTTACCAAAGGTAAATGTCTGGAGGGCCATTTTTCCTACCACGTGTTTGAGAGGGTAGATTTATATTCTCCACTACTGCTTGTGGAAAACATTTTTTCCCCACTCAAATCCATGTCATTAACACATGAGCTACAAATCATTCTGTCTTCTGGAGAGAGAAATTTCACCCTCAAACATTTGTCATTATTGACAGAAATTCTAATTTGTCAATAACTACTCATGAAATTTATTTATGCCCAGAGAAGCAGCAAGAAAAAATTAATCTATTTAGGTTCCAGAAAAAAATATTAAAATATATTTTAAATATCTTGACTGCCTCTTTGCCTCTTTTTTCTTTTTTTTCTTATCAGCACAAGCATGAAAAAAGCCTCACAGAAATTTCTATTCTGTCAAAGGCCAATTTAATCAAAAAACATGCAGAGTAATTTTTGTTTTTACCAGCTCTGCTTGACACATGTTTTCTGCCTACAAGGGCACTATGTTACACAAGCATTGATATCTGAATGCTATCAAAGTCAGTACACACTTAAATGTGTAAAATAATCTTTCTCAGCTCCACATTAGGCTCTTATGTGAAATATTACAGTTTTAAGCAAGTGTCAATGATACCAAAGCACTCTTCTTCAAAACCTCTCCATAAAATATTTTAATGACTCATTTATACATGTACATATTTTTCTAAATGCCTTTTGCAAACCCATAAATCCCCTGTTCTTACAGATTTTAGAACCTCATGCCATTAACCTAACTTTTAAAATTAAGTGATGTAAAAGTTTAACTACTATTTCTGATGTTTCTAGCTTCTTTTGTCTCTTCAGTATTCATTGTTTAGCTATTTTAGAGTAACATATAAATGCCAGCCTTAAATTAGGAAGCATTCTGTCTGAGCCAATAGTGATGCATTTTACTAAGTGATTTGATAGATTTTAGGGGCTCATTTTCCTTCTCTGAAGTTTGCATTTCACATTTATTTTGAAGGTCAATTGCCAAGAGAATGAACTGTTTAACAAAGAAACTGTCAGATAAAGTTAACAGATGCCTAATTCCCTGGGTAGATGAGTATTTTGGGTGCTATTTGCCTACAAGGAAGCCTGTTAATCTGCTAGAGTTTGATACAGCTGCCACAGCAGTAAGTGGCATCCTGGTGCACTGTTGTCAATGTTGTCACTGTTGTACATGACCATGTTCTGGCACATGACCAGATAAATACAGTATAATACAGAAATACACCAGATCCATGGCTGGCTTAGGGAGCAGGGCAGGGTAGCTGCTAGCTTGCCATTTTCTATCACTTAGGATGTGAAAGTGAAGAGATTCCTGATTCTGTAATTCTCCTTCAGGCATATACTTAACGAGTGACACCTAAAACTTGCCTTTGGGAATCCTTTGAAGAGCAGAGCATCTGCTGAATTCCCTTGTCATGTTACTGTTCACAGCGGAAAAAAGGGAAGAAGCAGAACTCTTTTATGTTCTCTGATACCAATGTCATAAGTGAAACTATTTTATTAATTTTCAAATTAGTTCAACAGCACACTTAGTAATACCACACTACAATGACTTTTTATATTGAATTGATAGTCCATTCTGTGCACACTGCTGGTCTGAGGTTTGATGGCAGTAACAATTTCTAAATAAACACTAAATTGGAAGAGAAGTGGGAACACCATTATCACAGGAACAGGGAGTGCAATGAGGAAGATGGAGGCAGTGAGGGGAAAGGCTGCTTAGGAGACATGTGTATGAAAACACTTGACTGTCACTCAGCATAACACACTGGTGCAGTCAGTGGCACCTGTGACAAGCAGCACAGAGTCAGTGAGGAGTGACATCTGCAATCCTCTGTTCTCCCAGTCACTGCTGACTTTGAGTGTTCAGTTTGTGCAGACTCCAAGAGAAGTTTAAGAAATTATGGATACTGAAAAACAAAAGCCTTAGTCTATTCACCCGATGGCTTTGAGTATATAGATTCACAGTGGAAACTTATTTTCCATGATATTTCTGAGATTTTTAATTACATGGTCTGAGTAGGAAAAAAAGGTAATTCTTAAGATTAGCATGAGTATAACTGACTGCATAACTTCTGAAGTATTTTATCTACAGACTGAAGAGTCAGATGTAGGGGCTGTAACCAGTCCAGAAATGGAACAGACTAAGAGCAAACTATTTGAATTCCTCTATTTCCTATATCACCTAATTTGGAAACTACAGATACTCCTTTCAAGCAATTTTATGTTTTATTACAACTCAACATCCAGGAGATAATCAAGGCTCTTTTTTCCCTAACAGCAAATTCTACCTACTTCTAAAAGCAGCGAGGTGCTTCTCTGAAGAACACATTAAATCAAGATATACACAAATGGGCCCATTTGCAATCTGTGATGACATACCCAGTTGATTCTAGATTCATTTTCATAACTGACAAATGCAGTTTACAGCTGACTTCCTCTAGTACTGAGTTTTTGATAATAGAGCCTTAGTTTAGTAAAGAAAGCAATTGAGAAGTTTCTGACCAGTCAATGGATGCATCAAGAGTCTTGTACAGATGGAAACCTTTTAATTGCTGCTTTTGAATGCCTTTGAGTGTAGAGTTGTTGGTGATGTAGGATCACAACCCTTGTAGTACTGCATATTTGTCCCAGTCCTGATCAGAAATGCAGAATATTTAAAAGCTGAGAAGAGCAAGGCCATAAGCCCTAAGCACAAGGACTGAGTGTGAAGCTTTTCTGCACCGAGATCATCTGAAGAGAGAGAAGGGAGGGGAATAAACCAAAATATTAAATGTTAAAGCTGCTGCAACCAGGAACATGTGGCAGTGCAGACATCCCATCATCAGATAAAGCATGTGGCAAACTCAAAGGCCCAATTTAAAGCTGGCAATATAAAGTCTGTTTAGGCTGCCAAAGAACCAGATGTGTCACGCCTGGAAGACTCTCTTTCCTTCACTGACTCTTTGCTTATGGGTCCTGTGATTGATATCCCAAAAGCATAAAGCATAAAACATTTACAATTTAATGGGAGGTGGTGTGATCACCAACATACCTAAATTTTTTTTTTTAACAAAAGGTTGAAGTTACTTCTTGCCAATTTAAAACACACAAAAAGTGACCCTTAAATAGTTTATCTTACTATTTCTAGTGCTTTGGACTCAGCTGGGTTCAAAATCTGTTACCAATATGACAACTTATGGAGAAATGTTTGTAAAATGGAGTACAGAGTGTCTTTTTTCCTTATTTCATTTAATGAACACAGTTTATAGCTAAATAATACAAATATTTGTGTAGAAATGTGGAGTGAGGTTAGGAAATTCTCATCACAACATGAATTAAGATGAATTAACATGCATTACAGTTTCATTAACTTTGGAGAATTTAGTAACTTCTGGAGAAAACATTTTGTTTACTATCATCTGTTCAACACATGATTTTTCTTAGTCAATACTGCCTAAAATTATGCAGGTTCCTGAATTAATGTCTGTGTTTTCCCCCAGAAATTCAATAGGTAAATAAAATATCAGAAAATCAGATGGCAGTGTTATTTATTTTATCTAAGGGACAACAAAGCTATAAGCCTGAAGGAAAAGTATGACGTGAAAAATATTCTTTAAGCAGAGAAATAAGGCAGTAGGGTTTGGGAATCCTTTATGCTACCAAGAAAAGAAACATAATTGACTTTTGGGGAACTCTGCTAAACAGAAAAGCCAGAGCTGTTATTAGATGATAAGGTCTTTACCTCCACCGAGATAAAAAAATGCTTAATGCTCTGAACTGAAACCTGTGAAAATTTCACCTGTTTGCCCTGTAATCACCTCTTCCTCAAATAAAGGAGCATTCATGTTTGGCTGGATTCTGATTTTGTTGTTATAATTCCATCAAAACATCCCTGCAGTACCTTGGCTGCTCTCCCAAAACTCTCGCCTGGCACAGCAGGGACTCTGTTTTCAAAGGTCAAGGTGTGGCTACAACTGAGTCATGGCTCGGAACAGTCACTGAACAGCCACTGAGTGTGACAGGATGATTTTGGCTCTTCTGCTGGAAGAAGGCAGGGTGGTGAAGGGGCTGCTAGGACAGACTCAGGGCCCTGACAACACCCAGCAAGTTCCATCAGTGCCACTCTCCATGCTGAAGATCTGTGGTAATAAGCAGATGTTTTATGCATTGTTAAAACAACTTACAGTTGATTTCTTGAGACATGCTATTACATTTGTTTATTACTTGATTGTTAAAAAGCATTACCACACTGATTATTTGTTTAACATCAATCTGGAACCTAATTTGCTAAACTACAACAAACCACAAATGCAGAGATCTCCTTTAAATATTGTGTCTTTGTCACTGAGATACTAAACTTGCCCTTTGAGGTTTACATCATTCATTTTGTTCAGGGAATTCACTGCTGTGCTCTCAGAATAAACCACCCCATGCTGCACAAGTTGGATTTATGAAACATGGTGTAAACATGTTCTGCCTAAGAGCAGGCAGACAGCAAATGCCTAGGGCATTCTGTAATTGCCCTGGGAACAGAGTTTCTAAATCATGCCAGATTTATTACTGTAATTTTCATCACATACCTGATACAGTAAATGTTTCTGAAGGTTTTATAGTTTTTATCTGAAAAAGCCAGATTGTTTAGTCTACCTGACTGCATGGCATCATGCTGTTCATACTTTCTGTATGAAAGACAGTTACCTTGGTGTGTGTTGCTTTGACTTACCAGGTTTGGAGGTATCATGGATAATGATGCACATATTTGTGTGAAGGTATAAAAATATACTTGTAACTTTTCTTGAAAAGGAACATTGCTATAAACTTCATCCAGGACGTGTTACACTGGACTGAAATGGCCAGGGTAGATTATGTCTCTCAGAGCTATTGTTTATGACCTCTTGCTTCCTCCTCTTTTTGATCCCTATTTCCAACTCCCATGCAGAGAAAACTACTAAACCCAAGGAAAGACACCAGTAAAACCCAAAGGCATCCAGCAGAACGGGATACCAAGTTCAGAGGGTGTCAGTGGAGTCCGGTGCTCAGGTATCAGTTATTTCTCAGCATTGCTCACATCTACTCAACATATTACAAACCAGAGCTTTGTCTGTTGATAATTGATGAAAATTTCCCAGGTATGATTTAAGATCTCTCCTGATAAAATAACTCACAAAAATTAAAAATGCTGGAGAGATCTGCTAGCTCCTTAAACAAATCATCCCATCCGCATTTCTTTCCTTCTGTCCAACTGAAACCAAATCCCTAAATTGGAAACATTCATAATAGCAAAAAGTTGTTGAGCTTATTTTCACCTGATGAGATTGCTATTTATCATACTGTCTGGGGCCACTGTCCAAAATTTCAGAGCTGAAACTGCTATTGCCTAATTACACTGCCAGCACAGAACAGCAAATATCAGGAATTATGTGCTGAGCCAGCAGCAAAAAGCCTCAATCCCTACCCAGAATGGTCCTGCAGGATGTTTAGGAGGAGAGATGAGGACAATGAAGTACAAGAGGGGTGAGAACTGAGAGCAGGTATGAGGAAAAGGGGCAGCTTTTTACATAGCAAGCTGCAATCTCAGCTCAGCACCTGCACAGCCAGCAAAAGGAAAGGTTCTTTGAAAAAGACAGCTGGGAAACTAAGTACACAGGGCTTCTGTAAGAGAACTTTTTGATGCCAAATGCTATTTCCATCAGGGAGCTGCTGCTTGCCAAGATATGTCCCCCAAGCAGCATTTTCACAAAAAAAAAAAAAAATCTCCTGCTGCTGCTGCAGCACCCAATGTTTTTATGAGACAGAGCTTCTGTGTGCTTACTCCCATCTAAAGGTGAAATGCTGAGCTAGGGAAGGTTGGTTGGTCTATTTGATTTTGCTGAGTTTTTGGCAGGTAAATAGGATGTGTTTCAATTTTACTGAAATGGTCTCAAAGAGATGAAATCTCAGATGAAATAAATATGTAATGTTTGTATTGTTTTATGCTGTCTTGTGTGCATGAATTATGAAACCTGTGATCAGTACTGAACTTCTGCTTTGCTCTACATTTTCTCCCAGAAAAGGACAGCTGCTTTGATGGGATTTATCAAAAATGCAAACAAAAGGTTTTTTTTTTAAATTAGCAGCAACAGTACATGTCCATGAAACACTAAATACAGAATCCAGATGGAGAGTTGTGTTTATTTTTGATTTTATTTTTTTAAATGCAGCTAACATCACATTCTATGCTTTTACATGCTTTCAATTTAAGTTATATTTTTTACACTGTACACTGGGATAAATTCATAGGGTGAATCCATTTCCATTTGCAATTATTGCAGTCTATAAAGCTGCAATGGGCAAAATATCTGCATTTTGAGCTACACTTGATACACTATGTCCATTAATACCGCACAAATGTAGAGCTTTAAAAACCCCTTAAATTGTTGGCTCCATATTTCTGCAGCTTCTTTCTTATTATACCTTTTTTGTGGCCATCTATCATTACATCAAGTTTCATGGAAAATAGAGTTGGCATGCTCCATGGCTAAGAACAAGCTGCCAAACACTTTTATTATGCAAGAAGCAGCACAATATATGAGGTGATACTTTGTGTTTATGGTAGAATTTAGGTTTTTTCTGTCTCAAATGAAAAACATATCTCTTTGTTGTGCTTCCATTTTTGCTTTTGTGAAATAGAGAGGAGTGACCTAAGCCATACATCAGGATAATGTGTGGCCAAAACAGCAGAGGCCTCTTTGGCTCCCAAGCTCAACCAAGAGGCAACATTTCCTTCAGTTAATCCTTAACATAACATAAGACAACTCTTACTTCTCTCTTCATAAACTGTAATTTAAAACTCCCCCTTCCTAGCTTCACATGAGTAATGATTAATCTTAAAACAACAAAATCCCACACGCAACGGGGACACAAGTTTTGGATGCAGTGAAGAGTGTGTGGTGTTCCTGTTTTATGAGCAAGACGTCACTGCTAAAAGCAAGCATCTGTGTGCTCCTCACAGACAAGAGATCCCAGTCTTGGCCTGAGATTACTTCATTGTACGGCATCTGGTGTTTTACAGCCATGCAGTTTAGAAAGAAATACTCTCTCTGCAATTTTACAACTTTAGAAATATTACCTTAAGTTCACCCATTTATTTAGTCTTGTAAGAAGCAAAGTTCTTTATACAACAACTAATTTAAAAATTACTCCTTTGTTTGCTTGTGCTATTTTTTTTTTCTCCTGAAGAAAGTAATATTTTCCAGTGAGCCAGAGGGACTTTTGTGGCTACATCCACCCTAATAGTTAATTTTTCCATTGGGTGCTTTAAAACTGGTCCTCCCAGTAAGATCCCTGCATTTCCCTTCTGCCTAGTCTTTTTGTTTGTTTGTTCAAATTATTTTCTATTTCAGCAGAATTGTTATTTTGCATTTTTACTGGCCAGCTATTAGCAACTCCATTAAGACTATATTTCATTAGCTCTAACAAGATAACAGAAATCTGGCAGATCCATTACTTGTGGCATGAACATTTAAAAGGTATGTCTCTTCCCTCTATTAATGGCACTTCACAGCAAATACACCTGAATATTAGGAAGATTTCTCCTCAGTTTTCACAGACCTGTCCTCTTTAACCACCCAGGAGAAGGCTTTTCCTCCCCTGCATGCTTCTTTTTTCCTGATATAGCTGCACAGGCTGCAGTGGCAGTGACTTGCTGCAGGCTCTGTGACCAAACGCCTTCTAATTCAAAGACCACCCTGAGTGCAGTTGTCACACAAAAAAGCTCACATGTATTTTTTCAGTAGAGATAATGGTCGCTGGATTAAGGACAAACAATGCAGAAAGATCAGATTTCACAGAGCAAAGTGTTCATCTGTCATTCTCTGCTGTTCTGTACCCAAAACTGGTTCATGGCACTGTCTCGCTGTCTGCAAGTTGTTAGGACTGATCTCATGTGACAAGGTGAAATCTCTGGGTTTGCCCTCACTCTTACAGTTTCATTCAGCAGAAGCAAAAAATCAGGTTTTCCTGGTCCATGGAGCCCTTCACTTACCATTCCTCTGTGGACCTTTCATAGGATTTGGAGAGGTTGCCCCTCTTAAAAGAGATATATAAGGGTTTAACTCATCCGGAGCACTACTCTATGACTCCTTAACATCTGCAACAATGACTTTACTCCACTCTCCCATAACCACCAGGAGGCTTAAAATAACCATTTTTTAATGGTTCTATACTGTTTTCTCATGTTTATGGGTGATACATGCTAATCATTACAAACTGCACCTTGGTCAGGCAGGGGCAACCTGTGCTGACTACCAGACTTTTGAGGTGCCTTTTTGTCCATCATTCATCATATACTAAGAAAACCACCAGTTATCTTATGAAAAAAGGGTGATGGGTCCAATGAAAAGTGATGAACACAGGAAAAATAACACACTGGTGGGTGGCATGCCACCCACTGACTAAGAACTAAGAATAGAGGGAGTGAATACTAGCAGGGGCACTGACGGTCTTGCAGTGTTCAGGTGTGTGACACCTCTTAACTTGCTTCTGAACTGCAAAAGCACCCGAACTCACTGGACACCTACTTTCTAATTCGATAAGAGATTTTTTGGCAGGTAAGGCTAGATGGAAGGCCTTACTTCATGTGGCAAACAACATATGCTGGAGACAGGAGGAAAGGCTGAAGACCCCAAGTCCTCCCTCACCCATTTTGAGCCTGAAATACCCACACTTCTGTCTGTGCTGGCCCAGAATCACCTGGCAAGAGTAGATCAGCAACTTTGTCATGTCTGTCTGACAGAGATTGATAAAAAAACTTCACTGAGGGGGTTGTCAAGCATTGGAACAGGCTGTCCACAGACATGGCTGAATCACCAGTCTCAGCCATTCCTGGGGGTCTTTAAGAGACATATGGATGTGGTGCTTAGGAACATGGTTTAGGAGTGGACTCTGCTCTGTCAAGTCACCAGTTGGACTCAGTGATCTTCAAGGTCTTTTATAAACAAAACAATTCTATGGTTCTGTGATTCCCTGACCAGATGATGTCCCTTTGCCTGGGGCCTCTGAGAGATATGATACACCAAATGTGCTCAGACACGGCACAGCCCACGGCAATCAGACAGGGCTCCTCCCAAGACCTGGTCTGGACACAGGTCTGGAGCCCTCTGTTCCTCTGTTTCCTGCTCCTCGCAGCTGCTTCAGAGGGAGAATCACCACCATCTCCAGGACAACTTAGTGTTGAACAGAAAAAACCCTTCCAGTAGTGATCAAAACCTGCATAATTAAATATTTCACTTTATATTCTAGGCTAGGCCTCGGAAAATACATCAGGAATTATTTTTAAGTGGCTGGATAGTGAATACAAAAGGTTTTATCCTTTTACATTTATTTATCTTTTACAAAAGATTCTTTGATTTCCTCTGAAGTTTTTTTTTGGCCATGTCAAAACATGACTACATGTCTGACTATTTCAAAACTGAGAGCTGCTTCTGGTAAAAGCAAAATAAAAGAACCTGAGCTGAACAAACGGAAGGTGAAACTGTTTGATTTTCACATGGAAAAGCAAATTACTTAGATTTTATGTTCTATTAATGATCTCCATTTACATTTTTTACCGTTGCTGCTAGCACAGGCAGATGGATCAGGGATCCAGCCTGTTGATAAGGGAGCAGGATAAGGACATGCTGTGCTGTCTTTGTGCCGCTGGGTATGTTTACACTGTGTATTACTGGCAAGGACACAAGCTCATTCTGCACAGAGATATCTGAGTTACCAGCCCAGACTTGGCATTGTGCTTGCACAGTGACTCCTGTTATTTGGTGTAAATTTTGGGCAGAGCATGTTTTTGGCTGCCTGGTCTATACAGTTCAAGTATTATTTCCCTGAAAGGTGAAAAAGGTTTATTTCCCAAGGTTTATTTCCCTTAAAATATGGAACTGTGCTGTGACAAAAAAGACAGAGCTATTAATAAAATGTACTTAATTAAATGTCTTCTCTTTCTTGCCATGTAATAGCTATTGTTTGCCTAACACCAACCTATTTAATGAAAAGAAGCTATTTTTTCTGTAGGCCCTACCATGCCAGTCTTGTTCATTAGGTAAAGAGGGACTTCAAGCTTCTTCAGACATTAAGCATAATGAAATCCCTTTGCTTAAAAGCCCCATAGGATGATGGTTAGTACCAAGGTTAAATTTTTCTTTGGTTTTGCAATTTCAGGAAAGCACTTATTTGAAAATAAGCATCATACTATTCTCTCTTTGAGTCTGAAATATTCATTTGCAATTGTTTCATTGACATAGGTCTGGAGAGGAATCTGGCAGTCGGGACTGATCAAGGCACCAAATTTTGCTAAGGAAAACCCACCATGTGCTCCTTGAAATACACACCTGGGATAAACTGGTTTCAGACAACTTCTCCCAGTTCACAGGGAGACAACAGACTCGAGGTACATAGGCAGGTACCAAAAACGCGAGGTACATAGGCAGGTCCCAGCCATTCCTTCCCCTTCCCTGTGCTGCAGAGGCTCTGCAGCAACCAAATCACAACCTGATAAGCTATCAATTAGTCCTGGGGAAAAAAAAATGAAGAAGTGTTTTTTCCCCCCACTCTGTGCTCCTGGAATTGTCTTGCTGTGGCAGAGACGTGCCAGTCCCTGAGCAGAGGCTGCACATCTGGATGAGCAGAAGCACAACTGACTGCTGTGGCAGCGGGTGGCCACTAGTGTGGCCACAACAGGGTTTGGCTGTATGACTGCACTGCAGCCTCAGAGCAGCATCTGGTGGCAATCTTGGTAGGAGTACAGTGGAATAAGTCAAAGAGTTTTTCATTAGGGCTGCTAAAGTAATTTGGAATAGTTTGGGTTGGCAGGAAACTTTAAAAGACATCTACTTCAATGTCCCTGGAGGGACATCTTTCACTCATTCAGGTTGCCCAGAGAGGTGGTAGATGATCCATCCCTGGAATCTTTCAAGGTCAGGTTAGACGGAGTTCTGGGCAACCAGAGCTCTTCCACTACATTGTTCCAGTGTTTCAGTGCTCTCATTGGAGAAGATTTCTTTCATCTATCTCGTCTAAATCAACCCTCAACCCTAGCTTAAAACCAATTCCCATTGTCCTATCACTACAGGCCCTGCTAAATGTTTGTCCCCATCTTTCTTACAAGCTCCCTCTAAGTACTCACAGGTGGCAACAGAGTCTCCTTGGAGTCTTCTCCAGGCCGAACAGCCCCAGCTCTCACAGCCTTTCCTCACAGGAGTGGCGCTTCAGTCCTCTGACCATTTTCGTGACCCTCCTCTGGACTTGTTCCAACAGGTCCATGTCCTTCTTATGTTGGGGTCCCCAGAGCTGGATGCACTGGAGCACTCCATGGGGGGTCACATGAGTCTGGAGTAGATGGGCAGAATCACCTCCCTCGACCTGCTGGCCATACTTCTGTTGGTGCAGCCCAGGATATGATTGACTTTCTGGGCTGTGAATGCCCAGAGATTATTTTTAATCTCAACTAAAAAGAGCTTCTTTTTTTATCTTTGGGTTAGCCATGAGGTGCTGCTAACTGTATCATTACTATTCTGAAGACATTTGAAATACAGTATAATATAAGAAACAGTAATTTTTTCTCACAATAATTTTACTAAAATAAATCTCTTACAAACTCATTTTCAAGGTCCTGCTGTGGTAGTCTCCCCTGTATCACAGCCTTGCCTGAGCTGCAGAACGTAAAGAAATGAAAAACTGTTTTGATTTGGTAGGATACATCTGTTCTTTCTACAGTTGTATTTAAGCAACCTAGAACATCTCTTTAGAAAATGCTGTCCTGTGTATTGGTTTGTGTGGTAACTTTTTGGTGTGGATTCTCTTTAAATAAATACACTTTAAGTCCCATTGTTTCCCAGAGGAAGAGGAGGCTTAGCAGAGCATTGTTCTCCAGAACATTCAGCCTGCACAGGCAGACACAGAAGCAAAGAGTTCATACTCCCTGTCCACTGCTGGATTCCAGCTCCCATCCCATCCTCCTAATTTGGCAACTTCAAGGTACAAAATAATTTTTAAAAATTGAATTTATTGTCCCCACCCATTTGTTGGTCTGAGTATATTTCAGACTACTTTGGCTTACCTACCCTCAGGTGCCTTCCACAAAATGCACTTTTGGAGTTTTCTTTGCAGATATTTTCCTGAAAATAACTGTCTGTTTAAGGTCTGATTCTGATCTGATATACTGAGGTGCAAAGAAGTAGCACCCTTGAAATTCATGCACATTTTGCTGTAATACCAACATCAAATCAGAACCATAACTTTGTACCCATAGGTACAGTCATGTGAACAAAGCCTTTAAATCAGAACCATAATTAACTGAAAAAAATTAGAATTAGGCTTAATTGTCTCCAGAATTTTGCTGACTGTGGACTTGTTCTTTCAAATCTGAAACCAGCAAAAAATGTGGATATTTTACCCACAGCAGAGTTTTCAGAGAGAGGTCTAATGTATAACCATAATTATTGGTTCTCATTTTCCAACTAAACCTGCTTATGGTAAATAGGATAGAGAGCATGGATTTCACTAATTTTGTGCATGAAAAACAATACTGACAATATAAACACGTAAGTTACATGGACAGGGGGCTGTAACAATGATGTTTCTTTTAAATTATTTACTATTTTCATTTTGTATTGAGAAAAATTCTATTAATCTCCTGCTTGAGAGCAAAAGAAATCATATTGCCTGAGCAGTAAAAATACTGACTGTTGACCTACACTGCTCTTCTCAGTTTTTAGTACTATATTCATGCCCAAAGAGATGCCCAATATATTATCAATATAACTGCTTATTTCTTGACTTTTGCATGAACATTATGCACACTGTGCCCTCTTAAATACTATGTTCTACCACAGAAGAGTGAGTACAGTTTCTGTTGTGTATTCGGAAGTAAAATTAAGGAGGAAACATAAGTGAAGAGCAGATGACAGAGTTTACCTCGAGGAGATAGAGAGAGATGATTGATGGTGTCCATTCACCTTCAGCTGGATACAACAATAAATGTTTCCTGCAGCATTTTGACCATGTAAGGCCATTTCAGACATGTGGATGACATTTTTACAGATACTAGAATTTCAGGAGACGAGACAGGGATCCTGTTTATTGTGCAATGTGGGGTACAATCCTATGCAGTGCATGAAGCTAAGGGTTCCCTATAAAATATCAGCAGTATATTCAAGAAAAGCAGATTTTTAATCTCCCTTTTTCAAATTCACTCCTTTCAGAACTGTGATTTTCCTTCTGGATTAAAAGTAGGTTCCATTGTCTTTTATGTGAATTGCTCACATATTTTAGGTTCCTTTTTTTCTTTAATAAAAAAAATCAATATATATGTAATTTATTTCGTGTCTGTCCCCTGTTAAGTGCTTGCTAAGTCCTGTACAAAATGTTCAGATTTGAGAACTTCATTTTAAGGAGCTATGAGTGTGAACTCCCAGGAGCAGCATCTGCAAGTGAGCATAGTGCAGAAGTGCGAGCTTTGGAGTTCACTGCAACTACTTCCAGAAGCTCTGGGAAAAGCTGTATTTCTTTTCCTGCTTAGTTTCATGAGACAGTGAAGCTGGTGTATCCAAAGGGGATGTTTCAGACTGAGGGTCTAGGCAGATTTTATACGTGAATTCCTTATTTTTAAAAGTATCTTTTTCTAAGTACCTCTTAGATGTATCCCAGTTGTTGTTTGTTTTTCAGAACATAATTGTTGACTGCATCCTGAAGATAATTTTCTTTAATAATAGACTACATTCCCATTTGTAACATGCACACTTCTAAAAATGAGGAAAGTGTAATTACTGGAATTTCTTTTACACTTCCAAAAAATCATTCTTACTGAAAGACCATAGTTTGCATACAAGTTAGGAAACCTGGGACAGGTTCAAAGCTCCTAAGTATGGGTGCAAGCTTTGCTCATGTCTTGATATTTTATATCTTGCCTTACTTTCCATGCTTTTTTCCCCCATTTTCTCCAGCTGCAGAGGTCAGAAGCCACAGCACCAGGCAATGGCATCCCAGTTTGGATGAGCATGGGAACCAGGCACACATGGTGACATGAACCTGTGTATCAGTTTAGACACAGCCATAATAAATTGGGAGCCTCCTAGCCTGGCATGCACTTCACCAAGGTAGTGAGGATGTGCGTAAGGTTCCAATTATTTTGAAAAAGAAATTAAAAGACGGAAAGAGCAAGCAACTGGAACACTTCATATTTTTCACTTATAATGAGGAGAGCAGAAAAACTTTAAAAGGTAAATTTATCATGCTTGGACATAAAGGAGAAAAATAATGAAAAATTGATTTTTTTCCTATAGGACAACATAAATATTATTGTGCAGGGCGAATATCAGGTAATGAGAAAGTACATAATTAGAGCTGAGGTGTTGGGACAAGAATAGGTAGGCGGTCCCAAAGCTGTTGTGGATTTCACTGTTCTGTGCTGGTTTTAGGAATCAGTGGTGTTTGACTACAGAATTATTGGTTATTTTAAAAAAAGGATACTTAAATTATTTTTGCTAGAGAGCTCACAGCTTTTCACCTCTTAGAAGCTCCCTGACACCATCCAGAGAAGCACTAAGTTTGGTTTTCATCTGAATGAATATAATTACCTTCTCTCTCATGCTGTTGGTGTGCTTTCCAAATACTTTTTTTGCCAGTTGTGTTCATGACATTTTACTTCTACTTGGGGGTGGGGAGGGAGAGCCGAGCAGCAGGGAGAAAGAACTTTTTTTAAATAGCAGAGCTTTTAGTTCCTGATTAAAACATTTGGAAAAAATCTGCAGAGGGAATAGCACAGGAGGAGTTCCTTTCCACTTTTCAATTCCCTCAGCAACTCATTTTCATCACACTCCCATGTGTTTTTTCCATGAGACAGAACAATTGCCAGCCATTGTGTGTAACGTACTGTGGGATCAGAGGTACTTAGTTATGGTATGCAGGGGTATTAATGGGCATTAAAATACCTGAAATTTGCTGAATGCTCTCACATTTGATATCTGTCCTTATCTACATGAACAGTTGGTTTATGCAATTTTCTGGATGCCATGTCCCAGTAGCTACAGCACATTATATCTTGAATTACAGAATATTCCTTTACTGTTTTCTCTTTCCTTGCTATCCACCTCCACAGGACTCCCAGGTTATTTATTTTATGTGGTTGTTACACAGTAAGCATGTACCATAGCCTTCATCTGACCAGGAGAAATTATAATTATCTGCAGTACTGCAACCCACTGAAGAATAACATTTTGGAAGAGTTAACATCTTGATCCAATATTTTAAAAGACCAAAATCTTGCTACAAAATCCTCAGAGAAAAACTGTACAAGTTATTTCAGCCTCTGCCTGCACTTGGTCATTTGCAAGTGAGAGAAGAGGTGAGATGAGGAACACTTCTGAAAAGGCTTGGGAAGAACAAAAAGTGGGGGAGAAATCGGAGGCAACATGCTGAGCCACCATGTACAGGTGAGGGCAGATGAACTGAAGTAAAAAGATCATAGTAGTGATCTTTAAAGAACAAATGAGAGAGATATTTTCTATAATAAGAAATCTTGACCTGCTAATGGGAAGCTATCTCCTTCTTCATACGATTCCCAAGAGTAGGAAGATTGGTGCATTTGATATAAAACCCTCACAAAACTCCATCTGTTCCAGCACCCTACTCTGCAAACTATTAAAAGGTTCCTACTAGATTCATTTTATGTCTCCCTGTAACCGGAAGAAACAGTAAATAACTGATCTCTACCTACTAGGTCCATGTGACTCCAAGTTTATAGACATCTCTTAGAGCCTAAATTGTTTCTACTGGAGACCAAAGAGTTCTAGTTTACTTGGTTATTTCAGGATCTTAAACCACTCCCATGTATTTGGTTATCCTTGTTGCTCCTGTGTGAACTTCTGGTAACTGCCTCCAGAAAAATCCCCTTGAATATTCCACATCTACTCAGTCCAAACCTTGATACGTGTGTTTGTCTCCCACTTATCCACTTCCCCTGGAACCTTTGGGCAGAACATACAAATGCAGGAAGGAAAAAAGTATGTGTGAGTACAGTTTTGAATTTGCTGTAGGGTGGCTGATTAGCAGCGTCTTCTAGAGAGCTCCTCTTGAGTTCCTTCAGGCCGAACTCCTGCTTATTGTGTGAGGCAGAAGGCAAATACAACTGTCCCTCCATCTTTCCAAGAGCTTTGAGTGCTTCTTCCTCTTTGCTGAGACTCCCCAAATATTTGCTGACTTCCCAAAGGTATCTAGAACACATTTACTTAAAGATGTGCTCATATGGCATACCTGGCCTGCTTGACACAGTTTGGAGAAACACATGCTCTTCCAGTTAGTTCATTGTCTTGGGTCCGAGTCCTCAACTGAAGAGTTACAATTATGTGTGCCTCCAAGTGCTGACCTAAGTTTATGAGAAACGTTTCCATTGCTTTTTTTTTTTTCCCTCTCATTCTTTTGCCCTAATTATACTAATGCCTTTTCCCTTTATGGTACAGCTTCTGACACAAACGAAATTACCAGGATTCACAAATGTTTCTTGGCACAAAAAGAAGTCAGTTTGTTGGGATACCCCTTTTCATCGTGAACATTAGCAAACTATTCACCTCTTAATTGGCTTTCCCAAAAAACCTTACCAATTTTTTTTTCCCCTTGAGTGACAGTCAGGTTCAGTAGTAATGGCAATACTTGCTCAACTGATTCCAATCAATGGCACACAGAGAAGAATTTAAATTATCCTGCCCAGGACACAGTGATGATGACAGATGGACAAGATATATTTGTAATTCTGTAGAAACCTCCATGCCACTTCAAATTAACTTTCCATCATCTTTTATTGACATAAATAATGCCAGGATAGTAGAAATGGAAAATATTAGTAGAGGGGGGAAAATATTAGTAGAGTAGGAAAAATATTAGCTTGTTTTTCCAGTTTGTGTTACACATGTGGTACACATTCTGGTTTCTGTTTCAAATATTGACCACATTTTCAGCAAGGCTTGTAAATGTATCTTGGCCCCCTACTACTACAATTGCCTATTGACTAAGAGTTCTTATAATTAACTCTAGCTTTTTTTTTTTTTTGGCAGTGATTTTCTTGTCCAACTTTTGGAAGCTGATGAGAAGTCGCATTTTTTGGACTACAGTCTATGCAAAAGCTTCTAAACCAGAGATCAACAAAGGAGAATTTGGACTGGTCTTTCACATGTCACCTTGCAAATATGAAATTCTGAAACAAGAAAATTATTTTTAAAACTTTCAACAAAATTGTTGAGCTACAATAATGAGCAGAGATACTATATTTGAATTTTTATGCACATTATTCTATTTGAACCAACTTGATGATAGTTGATGATGCCACTTAAACCTAGAGGATAGTAAAATGTGTATTTTGACATTTAGTCAAAATTAGTAGATAACTTATGTGATTAATATTCAGAAAAATTTAAGCACCAGCCCTGACAATGTGTTATTCATCTCCATGTCATCTGGAAACAAACTGAATGCTATCTTGAATTTAAATTCAAGACCATGGAGACCATGCCTGTGCTATGGGCTCCAGACAGACAGAACAGAGCTGTTGCACAAAACTTACAGCGGGACCCTGGCTTAAAGAATGGTTTAGTTCTCTGTCCTGCTGCTTTTTGGCACTGTCAGGAGCATTCCTGACTGATGGCCTGTTTGATTTTGCAGTGCAGACAGATACTGGAACGTGAGGAACTGAACAGAGATGGCAAAACAGCTGTCAAGTGTTTAACTATTTTCTATCACTAATAGTGACTCAGGGGTCAATGGCTTCATATCACATTACCAAATCCTTGAAGCTTAGGGAATGTTTTCTAAAACTTCATTTTAGAAGGGGAATTCCTAAGCTTGGTTTGGCTACTCCAATAAAATAAAAAGAAAAACACACCTCTCTGACTTCCACAGAGAGGTGTGTTTTTCCTGATGAATTTGCTGGTCACTTTGAAAGAATTTTATATTGTACATTGACACATGCCACTGGCTTCTAATGCTCCTATATTTGACTGCCTTTTTATTTGCATCATAAACTTACTATGTTAAATATTTACTAAAAACAAAGTCTTTAAACTGGGCAAAGAACATTCACTTTGGAGGCAAGCTCACTTTTTACTACTACTTAGTTCAATCTTTCCCTTTCTAACACAAATTTGAACTGCCGTTGGAAGAAAAAGGAAGTCTAGTTTGAAATGCACGTGAAAGTTTTAATCTCCGCTTGCTTACAGTAAAGTTGACTCCCCTTATTGCTTGAGCTTCTTATGCATTCTCTAATATGAGCACACACTGTTCAACTTTTTAGAAACAATTTTAAGTTCCCGTATCACTGCACCCTAAAGGAAATACAGATCTTCATTCATTTCAGAGCACGGTGGAACCTCAAATCCCTGTATTTCCCCTCTGTATAACCGCAATTCCCTTTTCCACAAGGACAATGAAACTTTTTTTCTTTTCCCCTAGCGTAGCATCCTTCCTTTGGCTAGCAGAGACTCGCAGCACCTTTTTCAAGGACTACACGCTACAACCGCCAGCAAACGAGCTCACGCCCGGGTCGGCGGCGGGGGGGGCGCCCGGACCCGCCGACACCGGCCGGC
>NW_005054346.1:2214521-2288591 GCF_000277835.1 Geospiza fortis | reverse complement strand
TTATCGATGAGGTTTCCTCGGCTGGGCAAGAGCTGAGGCTGATGAGAGGGCAGGGAGACACTTCCATGAAACAAAGAGTGGTAGAGAGACCATTAGGAGCCATAAACGCAGGAGAAGGTGGGATTTCAGTTTACTGCTGTGGTCAGAATCTTGTGTCTGAGTCGTGAGAATGGGAGACACTGATACAATAGAATGAATTAAAAGCCCAGCACGTTTTTAAAACTGGACTTTTGCTGTCTCTTCCACGCTGGTGAGGATGAAAGATCCATGTAGAGATAAGCCATTGGAGCACTGAGAATAACAAGGAATATGGGGAGAATTTTGCTGCAAAGTGTTGTAGTTTATAGAAAACACATGGAGTACCTATTAAAGAAAATATGGGTAAAAATATAATGCCAATATGGAATAAATGGATAGCCCCTTTGATACCTTTATGTTGAATTTACTAAAGAGGAGCAAAAAGTGTTTCAAACCAAACTGATTCTCAGCCTTTCTGAGAGCAAAATGAACATGTGGGCTGTAGACAAATAAAACCAGCTGACATTTGAACGTGTGAGAACTACTCTAAATCCCTGTTAATGTTTCAGAAACACAGGGAGCCTTTTGAAAAAGGACTGTATTAAACCACACACACTTTGTATTCTCTGCTGAAAGGCAAACAAGCATTTTCCTTTGTCTCTTTTTCACACTGGCAGCAAATCTGACAGTAGTTGTGCGATAGAGTCTGGAGGTGGAAAAGACTTTGTCCAAGGCAGGATTATTCTCTTCAGTCTGGTTTTTGGTGTTCTCTCTCTTGAGCTTCCCATCCCCCCCATAACATGACCCGCTTAAAATCTCAAATTTATTTCTGGTGAGAACATGCAGAGGTGAATGTGTGTGTGTGCTTACATGCTGTACATCTCTTGTTGAAAACACTTTCCATTAACTATAGGCAAGCCCCCAAATCTGCTCTGTGAATCTTCAGTCTTACAATAAATGCAACTTCAACTTTACAAGCATCTATTTAATAAAAGCTCTGCTCCCTGTTCAGAAGTGACTTCAAAGGTAGGGTTGAGCAACTGACTTTTGGAGGGCACGAGTAGGATATTAAAGCAAAACCCACTGCTTTATTACACATTTACTTTTCTTACTGCGTATCCTTGCTACACCTGAAGTGCACACTGATTTATTTAAATGTTTAAAAAATGTAGTTTGACTATTATTCTAAAGTATTTGCTTTCCAGATGAAAACCTGACTCTATCAGAGTTAGTAAGAATTTTGCTTTTGGCATCTGATTGTAGAATACTTTGGTTATTATTCTAGAAACTTTGCTTTCAAGAGGAAAACTTGGCTCCTTTTGTACTGGGGAGAATGTAATTATGGGCTTCTGTGGCTCTAGGTTTCAGTCTTTAATCCTGCCTTTCTGCAACGTTCACTGAAAGTAAAATGCAAGGAGGTATGAGATGGAAAGGGAATTCAAGCACCAAAACCAAACAGTGAAGGAAAGTAACACAGTGGGAAAAAAAGACTCAAAAAAATTTAGCTACCTTTGCTAATATGTACTACTGCTGGCAGTTTAAAACACATTTAAAATATAATTTTAAAGTACACTTTTAGAGCTGTGGAGAAGCTGGAGATAGAAATAGCTCAAAAATACTGAAAAGGGCTTTAAGGGAGGTAGGGATACAGGGGCATTGGTGTTTCTTTGATCCATCAGTTTAAATTGTACTATGTTAGAGGGCATACTGGAGGGAGGTCTGGAATTCTGTCATGCTGGCACCTGGGGAAGGATTAAAACACTGTAGTCGAGCCTGGAAGTTACACATGTGATAAGTCTGCTTTCCTGACACAATGGGGCTATCAAACTTGCACCCAGCTAAGCAAAGGATTTGAGACAAAGAAAATCAGAGTTTCTTTTCCTTCTCTTCTTGGAACAGAAAAGAGAAATTGCCAACACCAAGGGCAGCTTGGTAGTGATAACAGCTTTGGATGGAACAGAGGAGAGCAAACTGAGATATGGTTTCCCTCTTAATGAATCAAGTTATGGGATTCATCACAGCATCCTACACTTTACAAGGAACTCAGGTTGCTGAAACAGAGGCAATTCTGCACAGTATGGAAACAAGAAAGGCTTCATTTAAAGTGAGTGGGCAGGCAGCCTACATTTGGTACCTAGACTTTAGAACATGCCACTTACTGGGAAGAACAGAAAAAGGACATTAGCTTCTTATCAGCATGTTTTATACCTTTGAGTTGTCCCAGCTCTCACCTTCATGAGAAGGTTGCATTGGCTTGAAAAAACAAACCTTGCTGCACATTTGTTAGAGACGTAACAGTTCAGAAACAGGAGTTTAAAAGAGGTTTACATTTTCTAGTGTAAATCACACTCATTAATGATAAACTAGACTAAGCGCATTCATGCTGGCATTTTCTCTGTTATAACTCATTAAAAAATATTGAAGTTGATTGAGTGCAATGTCCTTTTCAAGATCTGCTCTCCATTTCTTTTAACTCCTACAGAGAACTTGTCAGATGAAGGACAGTGAAAGTGGCCATGCTGATTAAGTTCTAGTTTAGGTTTGTGGTCTAAAAGAATGAACGTGATATAATCCATGCATGAGTGCCATGGCTGGTTAGCCTTAACTAACCACTCTGTGTAGTCAGGAGAGTTACAGTAGCAACAGAGAGCTGATAACCTGAGAATCCCCGCTCCTAGGGGCTGGTTATTCAGGTTGTGCTGGGCTTTGCACTATGAGAGACGGGCTGTTATTGGTACCTGAGACAATTTTGTTGCAATGAACTGGTGCTTGACATTACCTTGGAGGGTATTCAGATGTAATTTTCTTACTAAAATGATGTACAAGTATCTTTAGAAGGGATGGACTTGCAATTAAAAATCTTGACATTCTGTCTTCAACTTACTTGGGGATGCTGCATTACCATAACTGAAAAATTTTATTTGAATTTTTGTCAATGGCACTGAACTTTTATAAGACAGTTAACTTAAGTGAAAGAATGGAACAACGGCACTTAGAGAATTTCTATGTTCCGCAGGAGGACAGGAATACAGGTTAAATATTCCTTTTTTGTTTTGTAGAATTGAGGGACATTTAAATATGGGTTTGCTTTAGAAGCAGCTAAAGGAAAATAGGTGTATAATAGGCAAATCATCAACAGATCAACCCTCCATAGAAGCCTTTAGGAACCATACTGATAAATAACATCAGAGCACAGTATTACAAACCTGATAAGTCCATTCCTTAGTACAGTTTTAGTCTTGGAAAGACTGCTATACTTTTGTTCATAGGTTTCTTTATATGTATGCAATTCTTAGAGCTAACCATAGGAGAAGAAAATTTTTAAAGGCTCTGCAGTAGGCACCTTTGTGAGGAAAAGCTTGTTCTGTCTTGAGATTCTGCCTTAAGACACATATGGCAACATGGTTTCAAATTTTTGGCCAAGCATTCTGAAAAAAAAGCATTGCTTATGACAAATAAGAAGTGTCTATAACTGGATAAACAAATTCCAGTGTCTAGACTTTATCTCAGATATCTCTACCCCTGCTAACACACTTAAAGAAGCAATATAAAAATACTCCTTATATTGAAACAGGATTTTTGTATGAGTGAAAATACAGCCTTTTTATTACGCAAGAGACTCCTCTATCTTTTCTGTTCTGCTGAAAATTTCATGCTGGGGAAATATAAGAATGGCAATTTAAAAATTTCTTGTGCCTCCTACACAAATCATGTGTATTTACTTTCTGTACAAATGATTTGTGCATAGTAACACATTGCACATTCCTCCATCCTTCTCTGAACTTCTGTACTTCACAGTAGTTGAAGACCTCAGCCTTCCTCTAACTTCATGTAACCAGTATTTTGGAGTGGTTTTGCAGGTGGGTATACTAAGATATAGGGAGGCTGGATAATTTGTCCCAAGAGTAAGAGCAAGTCTTTAGCAACTCTAAGTCTAGCATGGGGATTTCATGACTATAACCACTCAAACATATGGAATTTGTATTTGATTGTACTTCTAATTCAAAAGGCAAACATTTTAGTTCCCAGAGTCTTAAACTCGTCTTAGTGTACTTGGGCTTAAATACAATCTCACTTCTTTTGCTCCAAGGATAGGCGACATATTCCCAATGAAAGATTTTATGTCAGAAAATCATAGAATCATCGAGGTTTGGAAAGACCCTTGAGGTTGGAAAAGACCAATGGAAAAGACCACTGAAGTTGGAAAAGATCAAAAAGTCCAACCATTTACTGAGCACTTCCAACTCCATTGTAGGTTCAATATCTGGTTTTAAAATACAGATTATTTGCAATAATTGGAGACCCAGTAATTACTTTTTACAATGCTGAGAAGAAAGAAAAATTGTAACAATATTTATTTGAAACACTGCTAGAAATCTTCCAAATCCGCACTGCTCTATAGCAGCTACTGCCCACAAAAGATGGCAGGTGCCAAATATTTATTTCTAAAAATTGGTATTTGCCATATACACATGTGTGAAAATATTGAGAAGGAAAGGGTACTTCTGAAAGAGTACATTCAGTACAATGGTGTTTTGTGTGACTCCCCAGACAAGTCCTGGCTGCAGACATTCTGCAGTGAACTATTATTGTATCTTCTGGGAGGAAAGGGAACGTTATGTAGAGTATCGTACTGAAGGTAGGTGAAGCAGAAACTACAGAGTTGTTAATTTATCTGTCAGTTGCACTGGCATGAAAAGTGTCTTTCCTCCTCCTCTCTTTCTCACCCTTAACATTGCCTCATAATTATCAGGTCATTTTACCATCTGGGCCTGGAATGATATTTTGATTGTCCTCCTTCAAATTTGGAAGCCTCAATAGCTTGAAATGATATAATTAGTTAGTATGTACTTCAGGGCTTTATGCAACTTGAATGCCAAAAAATGCTGAAAAGACTGGAAAATATGAATGGTGAAAAGTACTGGCATTACAGAATTCTGTCAGTCCTGAAACATTAAAAAGCCAAGGAATAAAATCTAGGTCTGGTGAAATATGCCAGAAGAGGAAAACAAGGGGAACTCCAAAAGCATGTTGAATGAAAATATATTTGTGATTAACACCTCACTTGAGTTTTACAGCCACTGAGTTATTTTGACCAATATTATACCAACTTAACATGAGTTGACTTTACAAAATTTTGATTCAGGAAAGAATTTCATAATGAGAATTTCATAATTTTGTCATTTACTCATTCGATGGAAGTTGTGGGATCCATATATTTTCACTGAAAGGTCATCTCTTGTAATGTTTTGTGGGGAGGGGGGGGGTTCTTCCTTTAAATGTGATCCTTTAAACATACTTATTTAATTTAGACATTTTGAGGGGCAACCTGTAAAACTCTTTATGAAGAGGAAGTATGGAAAATAGTTTGTTTAAAGAAAGAAAAAATTGCTGAGGATGGCCTTTAATGTTTTCATCCAGGGCACACCAAGCATTGTTTTCACCTGATATCCATGTTGGTAATGCTGTTTCACAGAGCATGACAGTGCAGGAAGGACACACAATACAGTTAAAGAACATTTTAGATTACAGTTTAGCTTTTTCTCAGTCATTGGTAGGCCGAGTTATCTGAATGTGATGTCCAAGCTAGTCCTTAAAGTACATGATCTGAATGCAGTATCTCTTTTTCCTTTTAGAACAAGTACCCAGTGTTTTATAACTCAGGTAGCACATTGTCTTCACTCATTGCCCTCTTAAATGTGGTGATTTAAGAGAGCAGCAGTGGCTGAGACAAAGATGTGCCATTTTCTTTTGCTTTATTTTTCCTTGGACTGGCTAGAATTCCCTTCATAAGGAAATGACACACCCTACTCACCCCCTGCCTGTGTAAAAATGTCCTTATCTCTTGATAGGCTGTTCCACTCTTGGAGAAACAAAAAAACCCCAACCTGGAAGCAATATATTAGGAAGAAAAAAAGGGGTTTCAGCTGCTGTGTTACTGTCCAAAGAGGTTAGCGCATGAAAACAGAGCAGGAGCAGACAAACAGAAAATACCTTTACCCCTGAGGAGCCTGTTAAACTTTTTCCTCCCTGAGCAGTCAGTCAGCAGACGTCAACTTGTTAACCAAGTGATGACTTTCTCTGTGGTTTCTCAACACTGTTAAAAGCGTTTCACACATCATCCTCCAATCTCTGTGTGAATGAAGAAGGGGGATAATCCTTTGTGGTAACATTTAGCTCAGGCATGTGTGCAGCTAAAATATAGTAGGTAAGTTCTCCAGGTAAAAGAACCTCAATTCAGGTTCATTATCAGCTCAATTATTCTAATATCGGTTCTAATTATCTTGCTAAATTCGAAATGTTTGTGTGTTTGTTGGTTTTTCCAGCCCAGATAGTGTCCTGCTTTCCTGCCCACAACGTGTCCCTGACATACCAGACAAGCAATTAACATTTTTCAATCTGGGCTCCATAGAGCGAAAAATTTTTTTATTCTAAGACACCAAAAAAGAGCTTTGGGACCTTTTCCCTGGAAATGAATTACAATTTTCTGCCCTCTATTAATGCAAATCTTAGTAGCGAAGATCCATATGAACTGCCAAGTGTACTTTTTCAAAGTAACATCTTCATTAACATGAAAGTATTTTGGTGTAATACAATTTTGCATTCTGTGATTCAGCTATCACTGGATATAAACAAGTGACTGCATCTGGGAATATTGTTGTTTTAAAGAAAATAGAAAAATAATGTGCATATACTTTGGTCAAATTTTGTCAAATTGATATATCTGATAGAATTAGACTCCCCATGAACCATGGAAACTGTTTCCATAGCAAAAAATCTCTTAGCTCAGAGACTGTTCTCCTGGATTAAATCCAAGGATTTAAACGGATAATCTAGAGCTTTCTCTAGCAGTCAGAAAGGTCAATACTTATGAGGAAATTACCACCCAGCTCTCTGAAGGTTGTACCATCCCACCACTGGATTCTTCCCCTCAAGAGCAAGAGAAGTGCCACGATGTTTCCCTTCATTTCACACATCTTTGAGTCGCAAATGCCAACAGGTGTTTGAAGGCAGTGGCATATTCTGCCAGCATCTTCAGCGACCTGCCAGAAATGGAGATAATTGATGTCATAATAGAGTCTTCCTCTGTAATGCCTCAAAACCCCATTACTCTTCTGTAGAAAAACTACTTTTGACTCATCTAGTGAGGGTAGAGAGAGTAAAAAGCATAAATCAACAAGGTTTTTTACAATAGACACACCATTACCTGTTTGAAAGCTGATTAAAAAAGAATCACAGAGTCTTGAATATTTGTGGATCAGCATATTAATAAAGCACAGGAAGGACACTGATTAGGATTTGTTAAGGGTCAAATGAAAAATAAATGCTATTACCTAAATTCCTCTCTAATAAAAGAAAATAAAAACTGTATAGAATTGAATAACCTTTGAGAATAATTTATTTTATGGCCTGAAGACATCATTCAATGATTTCTATTTCCCAGGAAATAGGACAGTACTGCCTAAAACTTCATCCTGATTCAGTAGTGAAATAGGTGCAGTGATTAAAAAGGAAAAAGCAATATGTAACAAGAAAAAAAGACAAATATATATCAGTGGATACCTATATTATATATTTCATAAATGCTGAGTTGTAAGAGGAGCTAAAACCATCAGGAAGAAATTCATGACTGGCAAACCTAAGAACAAAAGGATTTAAATACACTGAGTTCAGTGTAAATCCTAGCTCTAGCAAAACAGTGCTGCTTGATGGTTAAATTATTAATAATAATGCAGAATTAGCAGAAGTGTTCAATAGCAAAATCTGTTCTGTATTTGTAAGAAGCAACATTATACCCTAATACCTCAACAGAACTGGGAATCATTTGAGCAGTAATCAAGGAGGACCATGAACAATATCTAATAAGGGATAAAGAAAACATTAATCATCATTGCTAGAGAAGACGTATCCTGAACTTCCATAATTTTAGATTAATAATGAGTCTCTGCAAAGTTTGTGGAAAAGTCAAATACTGTATTACAATAATATAATGTATTACAAAGGCAGAGTAGCTGATCCAGGTAAGGTTGTTGGTCTGACAAGTCCTAGGGAAGACAGAGGAGTAGTTTACACAGGGTGCAATTAGAAAAAAATCTGGGGATTGAAGTGGAAGTAAATAGAATGGATGTTGGTATGGATGGTGAAAAACAGTACATCAAAAGATTTGAAACAAGTATATTTGAAAATTGTTCACAAGCATAAGCTACCCCTTTGGGAGCTGGGTTGATTGCCATGTAGGTGCCACATATTCCAGCTTTTTAGAAGTACAATACACAATTTCATATTGCTCAATGTTCTGAATAGCACAAATCAAGAATAGTTGTATGAAATATCACTAAAGTGCAAACTCACAGGTAGAGAGACTAAACAGGTGAGCAAAGGAAATTGAGGTTATTAGAAAATTGAAATTAATGGGAACCATCTAAGCAAGGCTGCACAGATACATGTAATAAGTCTGATCTACTAAACTGAACCAGTGCAGAAAGCACAGGAACAATGAATTAAGAGAATCATTTGGGTGGATGAAGTTCAATAGGATACCTGTAAATGGATAAATTATAACATCTAGGACAAGTGTCCTCTATTTGCTGGGATCCATAATAAATGTGAAAGGAACCATCAGCTGAAGCGGTTTAGTAGGAGATTGGGTTTAGTCCTGTTCCCATTACCAGAGGCTGCTTGAACTCCCAATCACTGAATCAGGAGCTGAAGTGGATATTAGAGATCACCTAGTCCCAACCACTCTGGCAATAAGCAGGGACTCCCACTAGACCAAGTTCCTCAAGGTCTTATCCAGCTTGACTTTGAAGACCACCAGGGTTTGGTTATCCAACACCTTCCTGGACAATCTCTTCCCGTGTAACCACCCTCACAGTGAAAAATTGCTTCCTAATGTGTAACCTAAATTTCTTGTCTTTCAATTTGCACTCATTGTTCCTTGTCCTATCACCACAATGCCTGATGAAGAGTCCTTCTCTGGCTTCCCTGCAGGCTCCCTTCAGATACTGGAAGTTTCTGATGATCACCCATTGCATATAAATTATCAATATGAAAGAAAAATTACTAGATGATGAAAGATGCCTGAATATTTTTTCCTTCCATGCTGTTGGAAGGCAGTGGTTAGAACCTGAGGCCAAGAATCTGAGGGATTTTGACTGGACCTCACAACTAGCCCAATGACGATCCTGCACAAATCACATCATCTTCCTCAGCCTAAGTTTCTCTGTCTAGAAAAGAGGTATAATCATACTCACCATTTTCAAAGGGCACTTAATGAATAGGGAAAAGTGCCAGCTCATCTTGCTGGCTCTGTGTTATCCTAACTACATCCCCGTGTGATGGATACAGGTGGGAACTGCTCTAAAACGTAATTCTGATAAAGAAACAGACCAACAGAACACTTGATGAATGTAAAATTGAGACTGAAATAGCTTCTAAGCACACCTGAAATAACTTCACTGGGGTTAGAAATTTGTAGAATCAGTTCCACCATTTTTTTATCCTTTGTGAACTCCATTTAATTACTGAGCTTACACATGTGTTTGAGCAGTCATTGTCTGAGAAATATTTTAGCTTTAAAAACTTAAAATCTGTTCTGCTTTTTTTCAGAATCCTCTCTATATCTCTCAATTTGATTTGATCACCTGATAAACAAAATGTCAGGCATTTGTTTTTTAAACTGATTAATTAAGGCTGCTGTTCTTGACCCACAGAAAGATTTACTTCAATCGCCTGCCATCTAGTGTCAGAAGTAAACATTTGCACTTCCAACAGCTTTAAATTGTACATTGCAAAAACTATAAAATGTCCTGAGTAATTTTTTGTCAGTGTTCAGCATGTTAGCATGATAAAAATACGTGTATGTTTATATAGACATATTTGCATATATGAAAAAATATCTTTTCTCTATTTGTTGATTCCAAAGCATGCACTAAACCCATGCTTCAGTCTTTGGGATCTGTTTGGCATTGAAACTAGGTGCAGGTTTGTGTCTGAGCAAGGCATAGTTTAAGAAAACCTCTATGGTCAATAAAGAAAACATGCATATTTTTGTGTATATTTTGGGAGTTAATCTGAAATATATTAACCAGTGCTCAGTAAAATGTACTTTGCTAGCTTCTTAACTGTCTTGGTGGTTTCATGAGACATTCTGTTGTTGCAGCAGCCTGGATGAAGGTTTTGAAAGGCTTCCACATCAGCTCCTAGCAGACTGGCTTCCTCAGTGAAGGACTGGCTCGCCAGAAAGGGAGGGAGGCAGGCAAGAAACTCCTGAGGCACTGCAGTGTGGCCAGTGCTTCCTTTAGTGCCAAGTGCATCCTGTTAGAATTTCCGACCCCTCAGTGTATTCCTTCAATCGAATTGTCCATTAGTTCTCAGGTCCTCTAGTTATCTGTGACTACATCTCTTTTTCCTCACTCTTTGCAGTGAGTGAATCCTCTGCAGATTCCTTTCAAGTTTCTCTCTCTTTTATCCTAGCTGGCTTTTCCAATTGCCTCCTGAACCCTCAACCTCAGCTGATTACATTCCATTCAACACAGCAATTTCCAATGTCTCAGTGATAAATGGCAATTCAACTGTCTTACTCCTTTTCTTGGAGAAGAGGGGTTTGTTGTTCAGTTTAAGGCTCCATCCAAACCCATTAATGTCTGTGCAAGGAAGTTATTAACTGGGAGTGTGTGAGGGAGTGCTCAGTGTAAGATTGCAATGAAAAACCATGTGCAGATAATAATATAGGAATGATAATGTTTTCCACTCTTTTCCTTCCCTAGACTTCTTTATTTTAACGTTTGTTGCTAGTGTGATGGGTATTCCTCATGTCTGTGACCATTTGTGCAAGTAATGCATTAAGTACAGTAAAGTAAGTAAGATGGAACACCGATGAATTGTATAAGGATTTATAATTTTAATTGTATAAAAATTTACAGGTTATATTAAAAAAGTTGCTGGGAAAAAAGTTATTAATGGAGCTGTCTGAATTATCCCCACTATATTTGTATATAAGGTTACTGTCTTGCTATCATCTTCTTTTCAAACCTAGTGTTTTCCAAACTCCTTATTCCCACTGCCAGCCCTGGCAGGTACAGGTTTGAGCCAGAGTGTGACTATTACCTGAAAGAGTTGATTTAAATTACTGGTAGTATGTTTATGCAGCACTAAAACTCTATTGCATGGTCATTGCAGTTTTACCTGTGATAACATGTCCATATCCCTCAGTAAGGAAACTAATTAATGACATGAAGTTTAGTGGCAAAAAATTAATGTCCTGATAAGGGCACACAGAGAATACTCAACTAGATTAATCTCTCTTCTCTTAAGAGTTGGATTTCAGGAGGTTCCTAACCTAACCTTCTGCTCATAAGAGGCATATATGTGAGGTGAGACCAGGGCTTTATCCAGTCACATCTTGAAAATCTTTAAGAACAGATATTGTGCTTCCTCTCTGGGCAGCCTATTTCACTGTCACTCTCCTGATAAAGATTTAATTTGTATGTTTGATCTTCTCTTGTGTCCATCTATCTGTTGTTTCTTGTGTTCCCACCATGCACTGCTGTATTAACCTGACTCTGTCTTTTCAGTGATCTCCTCATAGTTACTAGCAGGGGATTATTCCCTCTCCTCCAAATCTGTCCTTCTCAAGGCTGAAGGTCCAGATTTCTCAATCTCTTCTTATAGGAATGTTCCAGCCCTTCAGCATTGTGCTGGCCCTTCACCAGATAGGCACTGGTTTAATTATTGCATTTTCTGTATCAGGGCCCTAAATTGGACGCAGTATTCAAGATAGTGAATGCCAAGGGGAATAATGACTGCCCTCAATCTACTGCTGCATGTCTGTTAACATAGTCCAGGATGCTCCTTCCTTGTGTACTTACTAAACTTTGGATTGACAGTCCTTTCACGTTTGTTGCCACTGTTTCACTCTTATTTCAGGTCAGAGAGTCCAGGGTCAAAACATGAAATAATATTGAAGAGTATATTTTAATTCTGGGGTAAGGTGATCCGGCATAGTGGCAAGACAAACCTCCATAAAGTTTTGACATATTCCCAGTGACACAGTTTTATTGCACTGATGAGCTCCTCTAACCCTAGATATTTGGAAAATAACATATAGTTTATAGTTTCCCATAAAAATTTATCTCCCTTTGAACTTTGCAGATTTATATGCACAAAGAGATATATATCTATATTAAGACTAGGTTGTAACACTTATGCCAGTCAGTAAGACTCCTGTGATGAGTAAGCACATGTCAATGTGCTTTTGTGTCAAGGAGGTTTTGTGGGAAGGAAATTAGAGAATTAATAGAGTCACGAGTCTTCCCAACACTTGTGATGGAAGGAACATATAACAGGCAAAGATCACCCACAAATTATTCCTTCCCCTTCAACAAGAGGAAATTGGAAGAAGTTTGTGTCTAGACTGAGCCACAGAGTCTTTTCCAGACTGCAGTTGGACAATGTATTTCACATTCATCTCATTTCTCAAGCCTGTCTAAAGACTGACTAAAGAAAAACCCGAGATCACTGCTGGGTCATATTTCTAGCCTGTGGCTTTTTAAACTGCTCTTTGTTTTCCACTTGTTGCATGGATTATCTTTGAACTGAGATGGAAAATGGATAAATGTGTGTGTTCAAAATAAACTTCAAAATCACAAAGTCCATTGAAAATGGAGGTGAGATGAGCTCTCCATTAGTACATTCCCTCAGTATAGCAGCAGGCAGACTGATACCTTTTGCATGTTCTGCCCAGCTTGTGTATTTGAACTAAAACTCACAGTGCCCTATTAGTTATGTAAACAATGTTTGGCATTCAGAAAAAGGATATGCCTCTTGGATTCCATGGAAAAGGCATAGTGAGCTTCTGACAAGGCACCACGGAATCTTTGGTTAATTTCCAAGTACATACAGATAAATATTTCCCATAAATTAAAATGATGGCAAATGAGAGTACTTAGCACCTCATTTAGCCTGGGTATAAATAAGTCCCCGGTTAATTTTAAGAAGACTGGTTTCAGTTCTATATGTGTGTACATGCAATTTATTTGTGAAATTCACATTTTAGCACAGGAGAAATAAGTTGGTAAAAAGTTTTTCTGGAACTGCAATAATTGTCATTGGCAACCATTTTTTATTCAAGAGAATTTAGAAGTTCTGTGGCATTTGAAGGAAAATTTTCAGAACCAAAAAACCCCAAAATATCAAAATTGCTTTGGAAACCACATTGTCAGCTGCTTTAGGAACCTAAGATAATGTGCTCAGGAGGAAGCAAGATCATGCTGCTTTTATACCTTGCTGATATCTGTGAAATTAATTTTTTATCTTCTTAAAAAGCTTTGCCAAAGAATGGTTGCATTAGTCCCAAAGTTTTGGCAAAGCTTTTTATGGGCAATATCATTTGCTATAACTAAACAGGCTATTTGGGTTACTTGAGTAAGACTTCTACAGGAATTGTGGACCTTAACTTAAGAAATATCTAACTTAAGAAATATCAGTGATATGTGAACAGGACCTACTAGATGCTTTTGAAATGGCATAGTGTTTCTCAGAATCACTTTAGTCTGTATAATTGGTTGCTTTTTTCCCCCGAAGAAACGGCACTAGCACTGAAGTTAAGGGGTTTGTAGAGAAATATAATAGCAGATAAAGTAGAAGTGATAGAGATTTTTCAGGGGTCACTAATGTGTTGACTCCTTTGTAATCTTGTCTTCTTTGATGGAAAGTGATGGAGCAGGTTTCAGCTTTGAACATGATGAAGAGTCAGTTTGCTAAGCTGTTTAATCAGTTTAAGTGATCTTAAAAAGAGAACAAGGTAACAAACAGGCAGATGTTATCACATGCTGAAAGCTTGTCAGAAAAAAAAATAGCAATCAATGTATTAAGAGGTCTTAGGAATCCACTTATTGCCTGAGTAGTAGAAGTAGGAACCCAAATGAGAAAAATTTGTCAATGGTGTGCCATTTGCTTTGCATTCTGGTGTGGCTGTGGAGAACAATAAAATGGTATTAGAGATTCTAAGCATCGTGGAAATATTTTAAGGCAATCCCATGAATGTAGGTATTCTTGCAAGTACCTCTGCTATTGTCATAAAATCACTCAGACCACATCTAAAAATTCTTACATTCCACAGAGAAGTAATACTTGAGGTATACAAATGTACATTGCTTACTTTGCAATAAGGGCTATTTTCATTCTCTATCACATCAAATTCCTTCATGGGAAGTGTTTAAGGTACCTTAGGATGTGAGTGCATGGTTTGGAGCATAAGGATTTGCTAGCATGCCATTTAGGCTTGCATGGGTCAGCTCCTGTGGATGATATATGTGGGATCAGGAACTGGTCTGCTATATTTTATCCAATGATTAACCAGATTACTGTAAGTGTTTCCATCCCGTTTTGTCCCTTATCCATCAGGAGTGCCTGTGTTTCAAAATCAGTATATTTGTTTTGTGTTCTTTAAGCTGCTTAATTTCTGTACCTATAGGCACTTGCAGTAGAAAAATACAGTTTAATAATGTTTAAAAAATACTGTAAGGTTTGGGGAATGTATCTTGGGTATTTACCATAATGAAAACATTATGAATAATATATGCGCCCAATCATGAAATGGCCACTGAGAGGTTTAATGAGCACATTTCACTTTAGCAGGGTAAAGCATTTTATTAAAAGGTTTTTACAGACCACACAGCTTCTTTACCATCATGATATCAAATTGATAACTTCTAAATTATTTTCCTCCTCAAAACATGTGGGAATTTCCATGCTATGACCATGAATAAGTCAAAGAACATTAATTTTACTGGTAGTATTTTGTTATACTACTTGAGTCAAAATATGGTAATGGCTAAGCTATTGCAGTTTATTAGGAGGTTCATTGTGTCTGTGACAGAGTGGAACAGTGTAAACCAGTAAGTAAACCAGTAGTAAGCTGCTACAAAGCAAAGGTAGCTGGGAATGAGTTCTGCAACAGGGGATCCCACCACTGTCTGCAGTATAACTGTGGGATTAGTGGACGCTGATAGGAGGTGCTTTTCCTTCCTCCTTTCCTTTGTTCCCCACACTAGACTTAATTTTATCCAGTCATACCTCATATGCCCAGAACCAGACATCTGATCTTTTTTTCCTTTTTTATATATGTTAATCAAGTCAAAATAGGTGTTACTTGTTTCTCCAGGTCTTGTTGTTATATTTCTCTGCAGGTGTGTTGAGCTATCAGTCTGAAAGGACAGCTGTTGTCAGCTAGGCCTGGGAAACTAACAAAATCACAGAGGAAGTCACAGAGACATCATACCCTGAGGTACATCCAATAAAAAATAACAACTTTCCTTACAAGTCTCTGCTATAAGCAATTTGACACTGTTCTTCATTGAGAATTAAATGCATAGCTAAGGAATCTTTTTAATCAGTCAAAAATAAAGTAAAAACCAAACAAAAATATTCCACAAGTTCCTGTTATTCTTCTTACTGTACATAGTGCCACATAAAGGTCTTTTACATCCTGTTAACTTCAGCCTCACAAAACCTATAACCCTGGGCTTCCTGTGGGACTTTGCTAGAGGAGGATGTAGGGTGACTCAAGTTGGTGTAAGTTGCTGTGCCCCAGAAAACTTTCTTTCACTGCTGAGAAGTGAGGGAGCTTGGAAAGCATAGTCTTCACAGGATAATTTTAGGATTTAAGCAATCCCTTTGGATTTCTTACTGCAGTTTGCAAAGTTTTGATTACATTATGAATTTACCTACTAATCATCTTGCTAGCAATAGGTTCCCAAGCTGTCTTTAAAAACATTCTAATACATATGCAAATAACCATCATTATGAATATAAAAATCAGTTAATAACACATTCCAGGTTGGATAAATAGTGGCCAACAATTGCCATCTATGTGCTCTTTGGATAACTATGTGAAATGTGGTGGTGATCTTGGTTCAGTTGGCCTGAACCAAGGTCTGAAGAGAGCTGCCAGCATTGTGAACCTTTTCCACCAGGGAAACTTCTGTCTAAACTGGGTTTGAATGAAGTTCACTGCTGGAAGAGGTCACTGGAAGCCAGGGCTGATGGATCTTGATAAGATATTGCTGGGAGGCTGGTGTCAGTTCTGCTCAGGCTGAACACTTTTGTGATTTTACAAAAGAGTACAGTCGCACCAGGGCTGTCATTCACACACTTTTGTGTAGCTCTAACTTGACTAAAGATGAAGAGAGAGGAAAAAAATTCCAACAGATCTCTGACAGAGTGTCAATGCTCTTGTTTCATAACCATATGGCAACAAGGTGACTTGTCACAAGGGAGGCTTCTGGCAATGTAGCTAAATCATTGACCTTGTAGACCTAAGTGCCTGGAGTGTACAGTAAAAGGTGGGGTATGTATTGAAGCACAGGGATCTTTGTAACAAATATTTATTTGTTTTGGGTAATGTCCTATTTTTAATTCACATGGTGTGCTGAGTCACTGTATGCTGGTATCTCTGGGTTGTGTAGGATCTAAATCCCCACAGAATGTGTGCAAAATGTACATCATGCTGTTTTTTAATTTGAATTTCCTTATCTCACTAGGTTTTACTTGTGCACCCTGCTCAAAATGTTAAATGAATATAAATATTTGTAATCACAATTTTTTCTTTTCTCAACTGAAGCTGAACTACAAAGCTAAATTTTTACATTGTTTTTTTGCTCCTTCTCTCGCCCTAATTTTGCCAAGATTTATAAATGAATTTTTAACACTAGGAAGAAACTTAAAGTACTAGCTGTCTTACACTCAACTACCTCAATCATTCTGTGATTTTGTGATACACATCTGTGGCAGCTGTCTTTTGCAGCAGTCCTTGTGGGGTGCAGACCAGCATGACTGAATTAAGTTTGGATGAATAACATGCAGCATGGCTGGGCAAATCTGGGGATGAAGGCGGCTTCACAGCTAAGCTGTAGCAGCAGGCAGGGAGACATGGGGCTCTCTTGGGCCAAGAGACAATGGAGGTGTTGGCCTGGGACTAGGAAGGCCTGCTTCCAGTTCTGGACTCCAAAGAAATAGAGACACACATGGATGTACTGGAGAGAGTACAGTGAAGGGCCACAAAGAGGATGAAGGGACTGCAGCATCTGTCCTGCGAGGACAGGCCAGGAGAGCTGGGACTGTTCAGCTTGGAGAAGAGAAGGATCAGGGAAAAACTGTTCAAATATTAAAATACCTGAAGGGAAGGTGCAATGAGGACAGAACCCAGAAGTCAGTGGTGCCCAGTGCCACAACCAGAGGCAGTGGGCACAAACAGAAACACAAGGAACACCTTCTGAACACCAAGAAACACTTTTTCGCTGTGATGGGGACCAAGGGCTGGCAAGGCTGCCCAGGGAGGTTGTGGGTCTTCATCCTTGGACATGTTCAAAAGCTTCCTGGACATGGTCCTGGGCACTACATGATGCTGCTTGAGCAGGGAGGTTGGACATGATGCCCTCCAGGGGTCCTTCCAAACTCAACCATCCTGTGATTCTGTGAACCTGTCAGCAGATGACTCAGATGGTTTACCTGCCTTTCAAAAGCCATCAGTATGATATAATAATTTACCAATTATTATTAATAAATTACCTTCCAGTTAACACTGCAGAGCAAACAGAACTGCCTATTACATGAAACAGGATCAGTAATGCAGAGAGCCTCAGTGAATCTGTTCATCTCATTTCTCTTTTACGTTTCTTTTTCTTTTCACATTAAATAACTCAGTGACTGTTTTCCATATTTTGGTTGTCACTTTGCAAATTGCTTGGAGCTCTCATCTGTACAAAGCACTCAAGATTTTTGTCACAGCCTGCTTTTCCCAAAACTCCTGGGAACACCACATGCTATTCTGATTAGTATTCCAGCACTTTTGTGAAATATCCCCTTTGAATACCTTTCACTTCCCAGATTATCTTTTATAGGTTCTGATTTACTGGCACTCATGAAGTTATTTTTGCCCCGCCATATTTTCACCTCGGTGGGACTTAAGAGTTTCAAAAGGATGAAAAAGCCATATTCTAGATACAGTGCTTGGTTGGCACTCCCCCCTTCCCATCCTTGGCTACCTGAAATTCAAGTTCCTACTTCAAAAACCAAATTGCTAGAATTTCAGCAAAGTAAGATTAATGTAGGCAAACAAAATTCAACCAATTCTGACTACACAGCTGAAGTATTTTTTTTTTTAATATGTTGCCCTCTTTCTCTTGTCCCTCATTGACAGATCTCAAGATGACATGATACTTATCCTGGAAAAAAAATCTAAGTGCAAACTACTGGTACTTGGCAAAAATAGAAATAATTAAACTCAGCATTTTAGGTGAAAAGTGGTAAACTTGATAATAAGTACCGTTAGTGCCATCTACTACAGGAATAAAGCAATGCACCACTAAAGGAAATTGAATAAGGCCGATCTTGTTTTCTGCTACTGCCATGGAAATCACTGGAATCCACAAGTCTCTAAGGCTCTTTATGGACCCTTTCTTCTCCTGAATCCTGCTTTTGGTCTGATTTTACTACTGCAAGACACATCAAACAAAACCACCAGTATTCTTGAGCTTGGGTCCTCTTGTATTAATAGAATAGTAGAGAACAGGCACAAACCAGAATATCACATCAATGCACGAATAAGAGTCTCAAAGGGAAATAGAAGAACACTTCCCTTTCTAAAGCTGACCTACTCAATTTGATTGGATAACCAGAGAAGGAAAACTTTCCTGTGCTCATTCAGTAGCATTCCCAGTTGGCTCTAAAAGGTGCCCAGATGAAAGAACTGAACACTCAAATAGACTTCTACTGAATTTAAAATTCCCTGAAGTGCATTCCTCTTCTATCCATTCTAAAATCTATAGCTGTTTACTTCTAGCTGCTTCAGAAAGTGAGCTGCAGTGTCTGATGCTGATAAAAGATATAAAAAAGTTCTTGTAAATTAGAAATACTAAAATCTGGCAGCTTGTTCCATAAGGAATTGCATTGCATAGACATGCAAAATTTGTCATCCTATCCATCTGTTTCCCAACATGTATTTAAAAATGGGTGATATCACAAAAGCTAAATCCCGAATGAAGCAAGGGGAAAGCACTGCATATTCTGGTTCCTGGGAGCCACAAGAAATGAGCACAGGCTCAGTTGGGTAGCAGAAGGGCTGTGGTGGAGACTTTTCCATGCTGTTGGCATGGAGAAATCTATATCCTTGATCTGCCCCTACATGCCAGCAATAAATTCAGATTGTGAGCTGAATCTTCAGTTTCACTACAGGATTGAATTCAGAACTGTGTTTTCCTCATTATGTCTGGAGGTGGTCATGCATTGTAAGAGTTCATCTTCAATACTTTTATTTCCTGTCAAAGTTATGGTCCAAGACACCTTGATTTGAGTGATAACAGAGTTGACAACATGGATTAAAATCCTAGATTATCAGGATTTGATTTTCCTGTCAAATGTCCTTTTGCTTTTTGTGAAAGCATTCTGAAGTGCACATGTTTTTGGATACAGAGGAAATAAAGTATAATTTACCCTGTTCTGAAGTCTTAATTTAAAATAGGATGGAAACAACAGATATATTGTGTTCCTTGATCAGTGGCAGAGCTTGTTTCATCACGCTGTAGTAAACCATGCTAATTGAAGGCTTCTGATCTTTTTCCTCTCAAAATTAGTTGAAATCAATTAATTGGGGAAGGAAGTGGAAGGGAATGTGGGTTTTTGGACTGAGTTGAATGAGGTTATTGACACAGACTTTTAGCTATACACTGTAGAGACCAAAGCACCCTTCCTGTGGCTTGCCCTTGAATCAATCCAGTTTTGCCATTAAAAAATTGCAGCAGACCATCCCACATCAGAGATAAATTACATACCCAGCTTTGAAGACTAAAAAAATTCCAGAAATTCGTGAATTTTGGGAGCAGACTGAATTGCAAACTCATATTTTCACACAGAACAAACAACAGTGTTGATGCTCAAAGGATTTTTTTGAGAATACTTGCAGATCTCTCTTGCTCAATGTGCCAGCTGTATTGAAGTGTCTCTCTTTTCTGCAGCTTGCATAAAATGTTCCTTCTGGTAGTCAAAATCTGGGTGTTTTACCAGTCTTGACCTGAAAATATGTGTATCATAAATTTACATGAGTTCTAAACTATTTACATTACTTGTAAATGCCTATTAAAAGTCCTGTAGACTTTGGCTTCATTTAAAAACACTTGGCTTGATTCTAAAGCAGCTTAAGGCTTTCATTAATTAAAGTGTTTTTCAATTACATTTGATATAAAAAGAAAATTTTGTAGCTAAAATGATCAAATTCCAATTTATAAGTTATTTTCATGTGAAAACCATAAAGAGGTTTTTTGAAGACATGAAGAACTGTCATTTGAACTCAAAGTGTTGTTAATATATTTATTCCCTGATTAGACATCAGCTCTGTAAATGCTTATGCATATTTCTGGGTGTGAATTCCCGTGGACCCACTTCTGTGACCAAAGTCAGGCATGTGCAGAGGCTTTACAGGGGCTGGGAAAACAATCCCCTGGGTGCCTGTATATTCTCAGTCCGATTCCTTTTTCTGGGTTTCTTCTCTGATGAATCCACGAGAGGGCAGTACACAGCAAGAGTAATACAGACGCGTTTTACTGGAGCTTTCTGAAAAACAGCCCCCGAATCGTCAGATTAAGGAGGCTGGTCTCCAGCATCATTCCCTTTTGGTACTTAAAAATATAATTTGTAGTTAATTCGGAAAAAAAAATATTGTATTTACTGTAATTTTATGTGAACTTTGTCTTCTGATGTTGAAATTTGTTTTTATATTTGTTTCCTATTTTCACATCTACAAGTTCTGTATAATTATTGAAATTTGAAGCAAACTGGATTTTGAAAGTAATCATGATGCTAAAGGTGGTGTGGCCATAATGGCATAAACCTCAAATAAATACAGTGAATTAAAACGCGTGGAAATTAATGATAATAAATTATCAAAACAAACCCAACAGCTGCTTCAAGATTTAAGATAGAATTAGGCAACTACTGATAAGTGCCTACAGTAAAAGCAGTTTTGTACTTGGGTAAGAGCATTTTTGACATGGATTGTCTCATAATATTAAAAAAACCATGAACACAAAGATCATTGCAGTAACTGGAACAACTGAACTATTTAAATCTGATTATAGTTTCTCATTTAGACCCAAAGGCTTGCTGTGCTATATTTCTGATTGCAGCAGTTCATTAATTAGTGATTTAATCACCTGTGCTTGTGACAATAGTACACTGGCTGTGCAATGAGGTGGTGATGAAAAGGATGCACCTGATGTAGGATAAAAATTCAGCATATCTTTCTGATTGAATTATTTTAATTCTGTGTATTAATTGAAATTTTTGTCTCCTAATGAAAGTTGATGTTCTGAATATTACTTAACTAGTGAACTAATGAAACTAAGGATTTAAGCCAAAATGGCAAGTGGTCTTTTAAGCATCTCACAGATGTAGTAGGTATTTTTGTGTGATCCTGTCACTTTTCTTTCCCAAGGTAGTAGATGTCACACCTCATTTGTCACACGTTGGGCTTGAAGTCTACCTTCAGTTAGAACAAGCATGGAAACATCTCTATAGATGCCTGCCAGAGGTTCCTAACCTCAGCCTTTGCAACAGCATCAGTGTGTGCACTGACCATGAGCTGTGCTGTGCAGTGGCCAGTTTAACCTGTGTGCTGGGCTCCTGCCTGTGAATGCTACAGCAGGCAGGATGACTGCATGGCTTGACCCATGTAGAGCAAGCTGCAATGTGGCCCCATTGTTTACATGTGCTCTGCATAGAGGTGAGCTGTGTTTATTTTCTATGGCTACTCCTGGTGCACCACAATTTGAATATTAGTACAGAAAGCAGAGACTTGTAGAGGCGGGATATCAAATTCATGCTCCAGGAATCAGGTACAGGGGGTTCTGAGTGCAAGGCTTTAGCCTTGTTGTCAGAGTTTGATTATGCTGTTTGAAGGTATAATTGATCCTTTGAATTTGAGCTCTGCTCAGTCCTGAGAGCAGCAGTAATAAAGATTCCACATGTCACTGCTTGCAGATGAATAACTCTGTTTCTTTCACTTCCTGCAGGGATGTGGGTTTGTGTCCCATTGAGCTTGCTTGCATCCTCTTCCACTCTAGGAATCAGCCAAGTGCATGTAAATAAAAACAAAATAAATAAACAAATAAACACCAAAGCACACACAGACAGGTATAGACACACATACTCACACTTATATTCCCTTGCTCTGCTTTGTCTTGCACATAGAAGGGAAGAAGGATGGGTGCTCAGACAGGGGGCTGTGAGCATGTGAAGCGTGCTGCATGCAAGGCTCTGCTTCTTCATGGGTGGGATGAGCAGAGGTGAATGCAGGTAGAACTGGGTGGTAGAAATAAGGAACATGTTCTCCTTGAGAATGGAGTGAATGAAGAGATTAAAAATTAGCAACATGTCACAGGAACTGTCAGCATTTAGTGCAACTGAACAAGTATGTGGGGGGGGGGAATTAGCTGTATGCTAAATTAGATTAACTTTATGCTAATTTCTGTATGAGGTATTTAATGGCACACAGTTACGGGAAAGAAGAAGGGATGGTGGAAGTAGAATTTTTTTTTTTGGTAGTTGTATGTGATCTTCATAAGGAGACCTGTGCTCCCTCTGCAATAGGACAGCAGTTGTGAGAGTGGAAGATTTTAGGATAGATATCTAAGTCTTCTGGGGAGAAATGTAAACACCTTTCAGTGTCCCTCTGTGAAAAATACAACATTAGCTCTAGGGGAAACAGGCTGAAGGTTGCATGTGGTGATCCTGACCAGCAGACCATATTATATCATTATATAACATTATACTGATATATTATATATATATATCATTATATCATTGTATCACAGAAGCCAGCCTGAGCTGGGCTGCACATGCAGCTTTGCCTTCAGGCTGGGGCTGTGCTGCCTTTGTCCCTTGGCTCCAGGACAGACTCAGCCCACTCCTTGTGAAAAAAGAGCCTGCAGGCAACTCCCACCACGTACCAGAGATTGCACCACCTGTGTGGCCTTGCCTTTATCTAAAGGCACAGTGAGAAGTTCTCATGTGAACATCCTTTCTGTTTGAAATGATGAATGGAGTTGTTTTCTTGCAATAAAATCCTATAATAGCCCACGTTACCAAAATTCTGTGGATGTTGTCTGCAGGATGCATTACATGTGCAACAGGGAATAATTCAATGCTGAACATTCAGAGTTGCCAGCAGCAAACAGGACATAAAATTGCCTTTATTTTTCTCTCATTATAGTGTTATCTCTAATAAGTAGAATTTTAAATGATACTTTACAGACTCAAGTGCTTTCTTAGGGGATCATAACAGACCAGCAACTCTTTGCTCAAAACAAGGTGTGAGACTGATGGTACATTACCTGAGTTTTCTGAATTATATCCTTGACCTTCCCAAAATGAGTGCCAAAATTTATTGAGAAAAGCATGATTGGACTCTTTGACAACTCTTCGGAACTCTTATTACAGATTGATATTGCTTCACAATGCCAGGTTCATTTTTTCCCTTTTTTTTTTCCTAAATAGGTGATAAATCTGAAGGCATTAATGTTCCAGCTTGTAGACATCATGAGCAGGGAAGGAAGTGTTTAGCTCCAGCTTGCTCTTTTAGTCGTGAGAGGACTGCATAGGGCTTCAGGTCACCATAAAACCACATGAATTCTGTGAACTACTCCTGTAATTTATCATTTGAAATGATCTCCTTTAGTAAGAACAAAAGTCTCTGAAATCTTTGACACAATTAATTGAAACTGTGAAACAATAAATGACCATATTAAAAAAAAAAGAAAAGAATTTTCCTTTGGACCAAAAAGATAACAGAGTTTGTAGCTGAGAATTTGACTTCTATAACTTCTTTGAAGGTTTCTATATTAGTAATTCTTGGTAATTTAATATTTTCCTGATGTTCCAAGACTACACTTTTAATTCATTTTAATCTGTGTATGAATAATTGAGCAGTAGCTTTTATATAGTGTTAGTCCAGTAGAACTACTGAATGTTCCCAAGCCATTTACATGAAAGATGAACAGTTCTGCCAACAGAAGATGATTAATAAAAAGAAACTGTAAATTATGTATGACACTTACTTCTTTTCCTTTTTCCTCAATAACTGTTCAAGTGATATTAAGTAAGTGGCATTAAATAAGGAGAAATAAGTTAATATAAGAAGTCCTTATGAAAATCAGATAAAAATAGAAGCAATGGGATATTGTATTGTTTGAGACATGTACTTTAATCTACAGACTGTTGATAGGAAACATTCTCCTAATCATTATTGGCAGTATAAGTAGAATGGATAGAACATCTTCCAAAAAAAACCAAAAAACTTTTCAAAGTCATTCCTATTTGAAGTGAGTAAAGAAATTAGTATCTGGGGGTGAATGTGTTGAGGTGACAGTTTTATTTTTCTCATGGTTTCTGTATATGGAAAAGATACATTGAGCAAGAGAAAAGAACAGAAAAACAACCAGAAGAAGCCAAGACCAATCCTGTGTTCATACAGTTGGGAGCAAGAACAGGAAAGGAGTAAGACCAAAGCCTCATGATGCCATACTCTTAATAACTGTTGCATTCATGACTACCAAGACTATAATGAAGCAATGATTGAAGAGAAAGATAATATATTTGATTAGACTCACTGAAATTACTGGAAAAAGTGAAAAATCTCTACAGCAGTTATGTGGGAAAGGATGGTTTTGCTTTCTGAGCAGAGCCTTTTCAACTACAGAGATTTGTGTGTGGGCCTTTCTGGGCATCAGGATTTTTTCTGTTGCTGTGTCTGTAAGTGAATAGCGATTTAAGCCGCATCACAAATCAATCTCTGCCTGTTCTATTGTGATTTGTGGTGTAAATCTGAACTCCTTTCAGCTGAGCTAAGAGATGTTGTACTCAAAGTAGCACTGAAGCCACCAAACTATATAAGGAGCTCATGTGACACAGTATTATATGCTTACAGGTGCATGTAATGGCTATAAAGTTGCTGAGTCTGGCGGTGCTGCTAGGTGCCCAGTCTGGAGTTTTATGACTTAGTGGACAAGGTCTAATTGTTTTGTTGGTGTAATGGGTAAATGATAGGTATGGGATGAATGAATCCTTGCCTCTTAATCTTTGAATCATAGAATGGCTTGTGCTGGCCACAAAAGACCTTTGGGATCGTGCCGTTCCAGCTCCCTACCCTTCCAATGCCACATCCAGCCTGTTCTCAAACACTTCCAGGAATGGGCATCCATGGCTTCTCTGGGCAACCTGTTCCAGTGCCTCACCACCCTCACAGTGAACTATTTCTTTCTAATATCTAATCTAAACCTGCCCTCTTTTAGCTTAAGACCACTCCCCCTTGTCACTACATGCCCTTGTGAAAAGTTCCTCTTCAGATCTCTTGTAGGCTTCCTTAGGTACAGATGTGAAGGTAAAAGAGTCCTTGATTTGGCTATCAAAGAACTTTTTATATACATTGTGTTCTCTGCAGTCTCCTTTTACTGTTAATGGCTAGCAATCCAGCACATGGGAAAAAACACTACTTGGCCAGATATAAATCTTCATTGTTTCTTAATTTTCCAGGGGATCATTTCAGAATACTAAGGAAACAGTTCAAAGGGAAAAAAAAACCAACTTGGGATCCAACACCCAGTAGAATGCCAGCCTTTTCCAAGAAATGTTGATTTTATTATTCTTGTAAACAATCTTAGGAGAGAGTAGATTAAATTAAAAGTGTACAACAATGAACTGCTCTTTGTGTTCTTTCTCTTTTCTTGGTGACTTTGAAATACTTAAAGGTACATGTTGAAAAGGATGATTAAAACTTATTAAATATAGTGAGCACCTACAATTAAAACCTAGTTTTTTAATAGGTTGTTTGGCTTTCTCTGTTTATACTGGTTTATTTCCCTTGGAGTCTTTTTCTTTGTCCTGATGTGTTACTCTACCAAAAGATTACTGTTAGAAATCATACATTTATAAGACTTATATTACTAGTTTTTGTCATTTGAAATTTTAATCAGGAAAACCCAAACCAGACTAATGAAATGCTTATAAGATGTAGGGTAATCAAAAGTACTGGGGAATGATACAATTTTCTCCTTTATTAATGATGGAAAATTGAATACTTGCCAGCCCTCTATCCCCAATTTTTTTTAGACTTTTCACGTGAGAAATATTATGTTGACTTTTTTCCTAGGACTACCCTCCAGTTTTGTTTCTGAGCACGTCAGTAGACGGCAAGGAATGTCCCTTTGCCCAGATTGTGTCCTCTCCCAGCATCTTGCCCACCCCCAGCCTGCTTGCTCATGGTCAGAGAGAGGAACAGAGAAAGCCTTGACCCTGTGCAAGCACTGCTCAGCAATAGCTAAAATGTTGGTTTGTTAATTAGCTCCATTGCCAGCCTGATCCTGCACACCCTGTAGAATCTGAAAGCAGCCACTGCAGCTCCTGTGCATTTTCACCCTTAATAAGGGCTCTGTGGCCTAGTTATTTGAAAAGAAAACAAATTAGAGGAAAGGATGTGAACTAAGATTTAATTTTGCATTTATGTTGAAAACATGACTGCTATATGTAAGGAAGAGTGTGGACTGAAAAGCTTAATTCAATATCACAGATAAAAATCCATATTCTCTGGTGAATATGCAAATGACATTTGTGCAGTTTTAATTTCTTATCTGCATGTCTGTCCTTGTTTGCTTTTCAACTCTTGCTGTTATTAATTTGCATCTGTACACAACTCAGAGATTGCTTTTTTTGGTGAGAAAATATTAAAAAAAAGCTTATTGTTATTTAGTTATTTAAAATGTTTTAGTCATTATTTTGGAAATATAACCAAAACAAACACATTTTTAAAATCAATGGTTCATTTCCCAGACTAGACAGCACTGGAAGACCTATAAATACACTGCATGTGTCTGTTCCTCTACTGGGAAATCAAATGACATTAAAATACATTTTGAAGAGCTGTGATGATTGATATCTAAAATGTGGGTTAATTTCCTACACATGTAAATCAGTCTGAAAGCTATGAAAAATGTGATCAAACAGCATCTGATACATAACTAATGACCAGAGAGGGGCACCATAACCACTTCACTTGTTTTAGTACTTTAGATGCTCTTAAATGTTATTCTGTCCTAATTACAGTTGCTACAACAATATTACAAGATTGGCAGTGGATCGACTGCATTTAAGACATATTTTCCAGTGGCATATCAATGATCTTTTGTTCCTCCAGTTGTGTCCTACAAAATGACTCAACTTGTTCTGTGATTTACTCAAATGTTCCTCATGAACATTTTTGATAGTTCTCATGTATTTTTAGCTTTGTGAACCATGGTGGTGATCATTACAATTTCTGCTTCAAAGCTAATTTTTTATCACTCTAGTGCCATTAGAAGCACTCAGCTTCTGTCTTTTTTTCCAGTTTTTTTTTTTTTTTGCATACAAGGGAGTCATATTCAAATCTTTCAATAAGCATAAAAGTAATTGCAGATGCAACAGATGCAACTATCAGAAGTGTTGTTTGCCAGTTAGCTGATAAATTACCAGGGCAAATAAATAAAAGAAAAGGATGTTTAGTACCAGAACTGTACCCAGTTAGAGAGATAATTCGTCTGCTACTCATCATAGGAAAATCACTGTGAGAGTGACTGAACACTGGCACAGGTTGTGTCCGAGGGGTTTGTGGAATCACCATCTTTGGAGATATTCAAAAGCCATATGGGTGTGGTCTTGGGCAACCTGCTTTAGGAGGCCCTGTGTGAGTGGGCATGTTGGATCAGATGATCTCTGGAGTTCTCTTCCCACCTCAGCCATTCTGTGATTCAATGAAATACAATTTATTTGCCTCCACACACAGCCCATATCCAAACCAATCAAAAAGCTCCATCAAATTTAAAATGAGCATATTCAGAATAACTCTTTGAAAATACAGACCACACTTTTATAATGCTACTGTATAGACCAACGCAATTTAATGTTGGAGTTGAATTTAATTTCTCCCCTAGAAATATCCTCAGGATACGTAAATGTGAGCTACATAGGTAAATATCATGGCCAAATCTCTGGAACCCTAAGATGTCTGCAAAAATTAATTTTACTAATGCCTAAAACCTCCCTAATTATTCATTTTAATAAATACTCTTAAGTTATTCTCACACAGGTTATATGTTTTGTCCCAAAGGTGATGACTGTAAGCACTAAGATGAATATTTAAATTTTAACTCTGGTGATGCTAATTATGCATTCAAGGATAAATTTAAAACTTAATGTATTTAGGAAAGTACTTACACATATGGTGATGGGTGGGTGGATGAATGATATGGGAAGAGTCAGACATGGCTGGTCAGTGCCATGGCAATGGGACCATGCAAAGGCCAGGCTGGGCCATCAATTCATGTTTGGGCCCAGGTCTGGGGACCCCATGGGCAGGCAGAGCAGGGCTGGGGGGAGCTGGAAACCTTTCCTCCTGTTGCACAACTGAAGCACGATGAGGGCTGCTTTGGGGGATGACGTGGGGTCCTGGCCCAATGGGCAGCATGGAGTGAGCCCTGGGAGTCACAGCACGGCTGCTAAGGCTGGTAAGGGACCTGAGGACATATATGTCTCTCTTGACGTGCCATGTCTATGTGTTTTAGTACTCTTAAGAAGAGGTTTATGTCTGTGAGGTTTTAAAGATAGAAATGGCAAAGTAGGGTTGGTGACCATTATGAGTTGGTGCAATGGCAATCCCATAGAATCACAGAACAGCTGAGGTGGGAAGGGACTCTGGATGGCCTTGGGTCCAGAGTGTCCTCCTGGACAGGGAAACCCAGAGTTAGCTGTCCAGGACCCTGCCCAGGCATCTGATCTCTGGCAGAAGAAAACAAAATGGGATGGATTTTTGTCTTGCCTCAGGTATCCTGAGCTCACTGAAGGAGCCAACTGGGGTGTTTTCAAGCAGTTGCACTTTGTTTCAGACATTTCCTTGTTTCAGTCACTCCTATGTAGTCTCTGATTGATTTCTATCAGATTACTCATTCCCTGCTGTATACATAATGGATTTTTTTTTTTTTTTTGCTGTGAAATAAGTTAGATCTCACATATATTTTTGTTCTTTAGAGCCTCAACACAGCTATTCTTCTGCACATGCAATTCCAGGGGAAAACACCAGACACTGCACTTTATTCTGAAGGCTGATGATTTCTCTCATGGTGAAGTTGCTTCATAAAATTCTCTTTCTCTGGTTGCTTTAGATTGGGCAATTGTTCAGTTAGGTGACATACTGTTTAATCACACAGCAGATGTCCTGTTTTTAGTTTTTCAGGTACTGTGCCAATACCTGAGCAGAACCTGTAGGTTTTGGCTTGCATAAGTGCAGCTGTTTTCATGGCTAAATTCTGGGTTAAAATCAAAGCAGGTGTATTTAGCATTTGGTAGTTTGCAGGTGTCTTATTGATTCTACTTTCTTTTGTGGGAGGTTGAGAAAACAGGGAGGATCACAACAGTGAAGGAGATATAATCTCCCAGGAATAGCCCTGCCCCAGCTCTATGAAGCTAAATCCAGGACAGGTCACACCAGCTAACAGGACAGCACTGGGGTGAAACAAGACAGAGATAAGAAAGCCACCTTTACCCCCTTGAACAATAATCTGCCACTAAATTCCAGATGTGACTAGAGAGACTGGGATAGCTGGGTAGTGTTTGATACTGGGGTCACTGCTGATGCCACAGATTTGTGGTGGATTCATCACTGTTGGGATGCTGGTGCAGTTTGGGTGCAGATAAAGGGAAGTTTTGAGGATCTGTAAGAAACAGTGTGGTGAGATCCCTACGTCTCTGGGGGCAGCTGCTGTGTGTATGCATGTGGGGAGAAATGTCAAGGGCAGGCTTATGGAGTGGTAGGCTATGGCTGTGCAGGGCAAAAGGGCTATTATGAGCAGACTCCAGTGGGAGAATTGATTGCCATAAACATTTAATTACTGATTTGGGTATTGAGAAAGAAGACAAGTATTGAAAGACTTGGGCAAAACACCTTTATTTCACTTTTCTGAGGCTTAAGTTCACTGCAGATACCATTTCTTCCATCTTCCCAGTCTTCACTCCCCTTGCTATAACTGAGGGTTACTCCCAGTCCCTTTTGTGAGGTGGTGGGTGGCAGAGGTAGCTTGGATTAGTGTGTAGCGATTTCCTTCTGCTGCTCCTTACTTCTTTTCTTTTGCTGCCTCTTACATTTTTCCATTGCTCTGTGCTGGTCTTATCCATGGGACTATGGCATATTATTGCCTTATGTTGATGTTGTCCTTCAGATCCCCCAGGTCCTTCTCTGCAAAACTACTTTCTATCTTGTTGGCTGCCAGTGCTTGCTGATGCTTCCATGGTGCAGAACTTCACATTGTCTCTTGTGGGAACTCCATGGGTTCTTTTTTTGTTGAGGTGCCTCTGAATAGCAGCACAATGATCTTACATATCCACTGCTCCTCCTGGTTTTATATCTTATGAAAATTTACTGAGGATGCAGTCTATCCCATAATTCAGATTATTAATGTAGTGGATGAACAGTATTAGATCCAGTACCAGCTCCCATATATATCCCAATAAAATCACCTCCACCCAGACTTTGTGCCAGTGATCAGAACCCTGTGAGCCTGGCAGTCCAAAGAACCACAGAACAGGACTGATTTGGGAAGGGAGCTCTGGAGGTCATTTGTTGCACCCACCTTAAGGGGGCTCAAGTAAGGCCACCAAGAACCAGTTGCCCAGGACCCCGTTCAGATGACTCTTGAATATCCCTAAGGATGGATATCTCTCTGGGTATGGTGTGCCATTGCTAGGTCAAGCTCAAAATGAAAAAATGATTCCCGATGTTCAGAAGCAGCCTCCTCTGTTTCAGTTTGTGCCCGTTGCCTCTGGTCCTGGCACTGGGTGACACTGAAAAGAGCCAGTTCTACCTGCTTTAGAATAGAATTATCTAGGTTGAACGAGACCTTTAAGGTCATGAAGTGCAACCATCAACCCAGCACTATCACTGTAACCCCTGAGCCACTAAAGCATCACCCAGATTCAGACAGCTCTTGGATGTCTAGGAATGGTGGCTCCACCATCTCCACATGCAACCTATTCCAATGCCTGACCACCTGAACAATGGATAAAAAACATTATTTTATCTCATCTGAATCTCTGCTGTGCCAGCTTAAGGCTGTTTCCTCTGGTCCTCTCACGGCAGGCACAGTAGAAGGGACCAGCCCCTATCCCACCAAAACCTCAGGGAGCTGTCAGGAGTGATGAACCTGAACCTTCTCGAGACTGTACAAACCCAGCTCCCTCTGATGTTCCTCATAAGACACATTCTCTGGTCCTTTCACAAGCCCTGCTGCCCTTTGCTGGACATGCTGTAGCACCTTTACTGCCTCCCTTCTAGTGTATGTGTACATGGATGAAATCCAACCCTTTCCCTATCCAGAGCCTCCTCTTCCCGAGGCTAAAGAGCCCCAGTCTAGGCTATGCTGACCCAGATATATATAGTAATGATACCAGATCAAGTTCCTGTATTATGAAATATGTCAAATTTTATCAAAAAATGACACAATAAAAAGGATTTTTTCTACCAAGAAGAATGCACACCTTGGGATTTGGAGCTGTGCTTCAGAAGTGGCTCAATTTCTTCATTCAGGCAATATGATCGTCCAAGGCTTAGTACTCTAAACCTTACTGCAATGATTCCTTTCATTTGTTTGATAAACCTCAGGTCACTAGTCCTTGCTGGAAGTCCATATCCTGCATATGGCATTATTTATGGATTTTATTCCATCAACTCAATTTATTTCACCAGGCATTTATTTATGGAATGAAGTACCAGGGCTGTAACATCACTGTCTCACAGGGAAGCCAAACTGCGCTTTGCAAGTGGTGTGCAAATCTGTGATAACTCACTGGGACAACAGGTCTTACAGCTGTGTTATATATTACCTCCTTTGTAATGTAAAAATAAAATCTTTTTTATTGCAGTAATTTGAAAACCAATGGAAAACATAATCATTGAGGCAACATTATTACTGTAACGGAATAAATTCTGTTGTCTGAGAAGGGAAAGCCTATCAGAGATTACAAATTACATAGATTAGCATAGGTGTTACTGTTTAGTCTCCTATGGTGAAATTCCTGCCAGTGTAGGATTGCTGCCCTTTACTGATAATTCTGGTTTACAACAGCAGCAAATTTTGTCTTTCACTAGGAGGTATTTTGTGGAAACACTGCCAGGTATTTTTGACATTATGTGAGCAAGGAAGTGTGAGTTATGAAGGCCCATGAAAACTAAAAGCTGCCAGAAAAAAAAAAAAAAGCCTCTATTGATTTACAGATTAATGGTAGTCAAGTGTGTAAATGGAGCTAATAGGTGGTAGGTACCAGAGGTGCATGTAGTGAAATGCCTTAATGGGGTTTGCACAACAAATTAGTGGGAAACTCTAGATCCAGTTATTAGGTTACTGTTTTCTGTTCATGTGTCTTCATCATGTGTAGAGAAACATTTTTTTAAATTGTGATTTCATATGGTTGACAGAACATGTTTGTGTGCTTTTTAGCCGCACAAACATTTCTGCAGTTCCTTCCAGTGGTCATGGAGCACCTGTGCAGGAAACTCTCTAGAGTCCAAACAATGTTATAGCAGCTAAATGGGAATTCTTACTGTGGAAAATAAAAATGCTACTTCCACAGGAAATTCCTAATCACCTATTCCCACAGCTGCCATAATGCACTTATTGCTACATGGCCTTTATAGATGGCCATAAATGGTTGCTGATCCACACCTAGCTTGTACTCAAATTACTGATTTTTCAGCACTCATAAATCAGTATGCTGTCACTGGCAGACACATTTATATCCTGCATCTAGTAAGCTTTCGTCTTAGAGCAGCATTTTAGTGCTGCTGAACATAAACTGTTCTATTAGGCATAGAGTGATGCTTAACTTAGGTAATAATGAAGAGGAGACATATTGAGACACTTCTTGGCTTCTTCTCGGGTTTCATTGCTTCTTGGCAGAACAAAAGTGTTTCAAAATCAGCATACTTGGCAAGTTGTGCATTCCATTCATAAGGAGAAGTTACTCAGTGATGGATGTCGTACCAGCTGAGTCTAAGAACAAGAGTGCAGCTGGTTGAGGGAAGTAATTCTTCCTCTGTGTCCAGCAGTTCAGAGACTGCTGCTGGAGGACAGTACCCACTTTTGGGCTCCTAAGTACCAGACAGATATTGAAATGTTGGAATGAGTCTAGTGGGGAGTCAGTAGGAAGCTTATAAGGGTACAAGAAGTGTCTGAGAGAACCAGATAGGTTTGTTCAACTTGTAGAAGAACAGGCAGAGGTGGTGCTGCTCTCTGTGACTCTCTAAATTATTGAGAGATTAAGCCAGAATATTCTCAGAGTTATACAGTGGAAGGTTGATGGGCAACAGACACATAAGAATATGGAAAATGTTGATGGTACATTGGGAAAAAAACCCCATAGGAGTGGTAAAACACTGGAATACGTTTCCCAGAGTAGTAGGTACTACAAACTCAGCTGCATAGCTTTCTCTCATTATCCTTGCTTTAAGCAGGATGTTTAATCTAGGAGTGCTAGAGGTCCTTGTCATCTATATGATTTTTTGGATATATGTTACTGTAATAATTCTTCACTTCCTTACAGACTCCACTATAGGGGTCAGGAAAAAGTATTTTACAACTACAGATAAACCCACACCAATTGGACAAATCCTGTCTGATTGACTTGTCTGGATTCAGAATTATTGTCTGGTCCCACAGTGCAGGGAAAAGAAACATAGCCTCCAAACCCATAATCTACCTAGGCAAAGTATTTTTGAAACACTTGCATCAGTAGTTGTACGTGTGAAATAAAGGAACCTTCTCATAGTCTCAAAGGGCTGCAGTCAGCTTGCCCCAAAACTGGGGAATGATGTTGTCTTGAACAGTTTTTACCTGAAGTGCAAGGACTGTTGCTTTGACTGTCTTTCTTCCATTATAAACAGCAATTAGCTAGTAACAAAAATACCAGAGTATTATTTTTTTAATCCCAACCTTAGCACTTAACATCATAGGCCTTTTGCCTTATAGGAAAGGCAAGATAATAAACATGTACCAGATCCCAGTTGTGTTGCTTAATGCCTGAATGGCAGTCACTTGGATCATACCACAGAGATAAGGCTATTTTTAAAATTGATATATCAAAGTGGTTGTATTATGGAAACTAAATCCTGGAAGTTAGAGAAGCTGAATGAATAAGTTTGTCCTTTTAAAAAAAAACCCTTCCACATCCTTGTTCAATCAGTGTTGCCTGAAAGAAATTTGGACTGCTAGAGCTGACATTTCATAGTTCACTAGAGACAAACTATGTGAATATATTAATAAAGTCATATATGTTATCATGATAGGTAGAAGTGAAAGGGAAGGTTAACAAGAGACTCAGAGCAAATTATCATGGTTTATTAACATTATTCTACAAACACTTAGTACTAATGTGTAATTATTGTACAAGTGACGAACTAAGTATATTTATGAAGGCATCTATGGGGTTTAGTTTAGCTCATACATTTTTTGGCAGTGATTTTTTATTTTCTTTTTAATATTTTCTCCCATTTTTTTACCTTTCTAGGGAAGAAAAGTACATTAAAACATGCAGTAAAATGTCTTTTTCTCATACAGAGCTAAAATAGATGGGTGATAGTTCAAGTAGGGTTACGCTTTTAGTCCATATTTCATCTGAGTCTTTAATGGTCAGTGAAGCTAATGGAGTTATGGTGATTTATGTCAGCTGATGATCTAACCCTGTATCGTGTTGTTTTGTGGTTGAAGCACATGGCTTGGCCTGCAGAGCCTTGTCTTGTTCCTTGTTTGGACAAATGAAGAAAGAACATCCAAACATACAAATCATAGTTTGTCTGTGAACTATCTTACTATAAAATAATAAGTTGCCACTGTGATAAACCTACCATTCAGATTTTTTTTGTTGTTGTTGCTAAATTCTGCTTTTAAAAAGAGACGGTTTTGGTTTTTCATATAAAAACCTAGCAAATGAATACTGGAACACTCTGCTGTGCTTGGCCTTCATCTCTGGGAATGTCCACTCTTACTCTGCTTTTCTGCTGATAAGCTCTAAGTTTTTAAAGCCTTCATTTTGGCAGAGGCTTCATCTTCTGGCAGCAGCAATCCTACCTAGGGAAGAAAAAAACCAGATTTCTCTGTAGTAGTTATCATTCTTTCAGCTCTTTAATAATGAAAATGCATCAACCATAATGAAATCCAAATTAATTTTTGAGCTTAAAGTTGTCTTTTCTTGATTGATAGGTTCTTGCTAGAGCCCTTACTTTGGAATAGTTTCAAAATATTTCTTCCTCTGGTCTTGTACTCTGAAGGGTTGGAGATGCAAAATATCTGCTTTGGGTATCATCAGCATTAAATCTCTGGAGTGTAATAGCAGTTTGTTCTGGACTTTCAACTTTAACCAATGAACTCTGTATCTCAGCTGTTTTTTATTATCTGTGGAAGTTGCTGCATGGCAAAAGGAACTTGGAGAAAAGAGGAGCTTAGCTGTCACGTACCTTATAGCACATCATAACTTGAACACTCTGTATTTACTCTTGGTTTGCCAGAGACAGAGAGATGGTGCAAGTATTCTTAAAAAAAGAAAATTGAAATCTTGAGGCCAATCAAATGCTTTTTGTTTTGTGCTGGTATCACCAGTGTGACTTGTTTTCTGCCTATGTGCATGTCTGGACATCTGCTTTATGTTACCTCTCCTTGCCTGCTCCCCACCCTCTCTCTCAAACACATATTTGGGAGCATAAAAATCATTTCTGACAACATATGAATTGAGGTGAGCTGGTTTTTTGGTCTTGAACCTTAAGTTTGATATTTGAGGATCCTGTGTCACTTAATTCAGCAATTACAGCAAAATACAAATTTTTAAAACCAATTAGAAGCCTTGTTTAGTTTAAGATTAATGTAAGATTTTCAGCAAATATTGACAGTATCTTACACCGCACATGCAGTGACTAGAGGGATTGCTGATCAATTTTATGCTTCAAAAAAGATGAAAAAACCCCTAAGTCATTGTCCAAGAGTAAGAATAATAAAATACTTCAAGAAAAAAACCCCACCTTTTTGAAAATCAGAAAAAATATTTTTGTTAAATAAAATATTTTATGTATTAACCTCTGAATAACAATAGTAAGTCTTTGTGCTCTGAGGAACGTAAGTTCCTTACTAAGATGTGATAAAAATACCTCCTGTATCAAAGGTATTTCAAGCTGAAAAGAGCCTTCAAGTGGGTCTAGACATAATGTACTTGCTAAAATATAATGGATGCCTGTGAAAGTCAGATACAGATCTGTCTTATAGCTTGTACCAGCTGATGAATCTAATGTTCTTTCCACCCTCTAAGTCCTTCAAAAGAGTTGCACACATTTCTATAACAGTTCAACAACTAGTGCTGGAATCTTATTGATGATTTACTGCCTTGTGATTACATATAAGCAAACAAATGTGCTAAGCTCTTTAGAGAACTTTCTGTACATCAGCTAACATTATTCCTGAAAGCTAGTTTCTTCTTATTATAAGATTGTTTTTATTTTTACCCTAAAGTAAACCAAATGGAAATTCATTACACTTTTCTTTGTATCATACTTTATTTGTCTCTTAGCTGAAAGCCAAATAAGTGTTACTGATTTATTTTTCTGTCATCGTTTCCACATAAATCCCTGTTGCTCAATCTCTCGTTGGTTGCTCTGCAGAGATCCCACATGCAGATCAAAAAAAGGTGTTTTAATTGATCAGCTGTGGCTTCTTTCCCATGTAGAATCCATAGCGATATAAAGATGGCTAGCAGCATAAAAGACCTTGTATTTCTTACTAAGATAAGTCTTTTGACATTATTTGTATAAACAGTATTCTTCCTATTTCAGCTTGCATGGTTTATAATGAATTTTATTTCAACTTCCTGTCAGCTTTAAAACGGTTGCTAAAAAGCTAATGTGAAGAAGCTGTAATCAGATGTCCTCAAATTGAGGTGAAGTAATTGTCTGCAGCTGTTCTTTCTGTTCTTCGGCTTGGACATTACACAAGGTGAGGTTTTAGTTTAAATAGCTTTCATCAGTGTACCTAAGTTTGGGCTGAACCTTGTGGAGACTGTTTTTGTTTAGCAATGGTGGCTTCAGGTAAGGACAATTTCTTTCTGAACTAATTAGAGTTTCTTGAGGAAATCTTGCCATGCATTTATACACAGTCTTTTAATACCAATTTAAAAAGTCAAAAGGTATTTGGACTGTTCTGTCCCTGTCTTGGGATTCTGTGTGCATGCTGGCTCATGCTAGGTGACCTTTGGAAGAAAAACCATCTGCAGCGATCACTTGTCATTCTAGGACTTGGGTGGCTTTTACAGAAGGATTTCTTAAGGGTACAATTTACCCCCACAGGGAAAATCAAACACATTCAATTAAAGGACTAAGCAAATCACCCTTTTTAGTAAGAGCTATAATCTCTGTATATAATTTTAGCTTTATTTTTTGATAAATCAGGTTTGTATCATGCATCAGTTGTTCTTTCCATACTAAGTAAAGCTGAATGTTGAGATTTTGTTTGCTACAGATGTTTGCTATGTTCCTTGTGCTGGTGGGAATAAAATTATTAAAAGCCTTGTGGATGGAGACACACTATGATTAGAAGCTCCTGGAAAAGCTTTGTGGTGAAGTCCTGGGCAATCACACTTGGGAGAGCAATGTTGTAGCAGCTTGAGGTAAAAGAGTCTGGTTTTGGGAAGGAGAGCAGCTTGTATTCAGAATACTTGCAGAAAGCTTTTGATTATATGGGCTCACTTGTTATGTTGATGATTACTTTACAATGAAGATTATAACTTACTATGCTTGGGACCATTTAAATGTGGTTAAAATATCTCCATCTTTCTTCCAAAATGCCATAAAGGAAGATTGTAGAACTGATTATTTTGGTTCATTCTGTACATATAACCACTTCTCTTTAAAACCTGTGGTTGACAAGTTGGTTTGGTCTAAATTCTGTGGTGAATGAACAGACAGTTATGTGTCAAAAGTGAACCTTGCAGTTTATTTACTCTCCAACACTTACTTCATAACACTTTACACCTAGTCCCATACATATTAACCTTTTAATGGCACAGCATGGCACTAGACCCACCTGTAAAGAAACTGTTTTTATCCTAGTGAGCTTTTTTAGTCTTTGTTACCACATTTTTTGTATCGGCCTCTTAGTAATTCTTAAGGAGTTTTTTGTTTGTCTCTTTTTTTTTTTAATATAAAAACTTGTTTCAGCTCTCTCTGAAAAGAAGACAATTTTAAGTTCCCAGCTGGATTGAGGAATCCTCTACAGTGCTGTAATACAAGATAATGTGTCCTGCAGAACACTTGACTTCATTCTTGTGTGATACTGGAGCTGTCTTACATTAATATCCATCATTCAGTGGCAATGCAGAAACAAATCCATGGAGTTTTCCCATAGAGGCCATTAAGTGTCATGGCAGATCACTGGAGTTTAATTACTTCAGTCTGTCATGCATAGGATATTTAACAAGGAATCTTGTTCCAGATCATCAGATAGGACTACAAAGATGACTAAGGAAATGGAGGATCTCACATACATGGAGAGGCTGAGAGAGATGGGACTATTCAGCCTGGAAGGGAGAAGGTTCATGGGCAATCTTGTCCTAGTTTCTAAATGCTTGATGGGAGGGAATAATGAAGAGGGAGTCAGATTTTTCTCAGTAGTGCCAGCTGGCTGGGTGAGAAGCAATGGGTACACATTAAAAACCATGAAATTCTGATCGAACACAAGACTTTTTTTTTTTTTTTGTACTGTAGAATACTGGTCAAACACTAGCACGTGTTTCCCATAGAGACTGTGGAGTTCCATCTGTGGAGTTACCCAAAACCTGGCTGGACAACCTGTCCTGTTGCCCTGGGCACTCTGCTGCAGGAGGGCTGGACTAGATCTGAGGAGGTCGCATCCATCCTCAGCTATGTGTATGGGCCATATGCATTGCCATATTTTTTTCAATAGAACGCTAAGTAGCAATCCAACTTGAGCCTCAAATACCCTTGGACCAAAATAGTTCTTCTTGCATTCCAGAGTTATAACATTCCATGGGAACAGTATGATGTTTTCAGTTTCTCCAAATCAGTGTCTTTCCACACAGGGAGAAAGAATTGCTGTCCCCACATGCTAGCATAATCAAGAGCCTGTTTTACGTAGCACTACCTGTCTAAAATACAAAAACAATTTATCTACTAGACAAGTTTCCTGGTACATCACAGTGTAAAATCAGCTGTTTAATTGTTTAAAATGTTTTGTTCAGGCTAAATTTTTTTAATCCTTTGTCTCTATAGTCTACCTTTCTTCTATTTCATCCTTTCTTTACTCAGTTTTGGTGTAGTGAAAATTACAATTGGAGCAATTTAGCTTTTTCCTGAAACTAGGGGAAAAGTGTAATTTGCCCTGTGTCTTTATTACTTTAAGCAGGTTGTCAGGAAAATTGGCTGATCCTGTATGTTTTCCATAGATTGTGTCTGGTACTTAGAGTGACTTTTCCTATCACTGCACATCTGGGTTTTGCTGGGTTCAGTGGCTTTAGATGAGTCATAAAAGTTTCTTGTGTGTTGCCCCTAATGCTTTTGCTGGCCCAGATAGCTGGAGCTGCTTGCTTCAATGAAGGAGCATTGTGTGAGGGCAGCAGGAGTGTAAACTAGGACAAGAATCACTTTGGCTCCAAGGTCTCCTGGCAGTGAGATACAAACATGTAAAAGGAAGGGATTCTTTATTTTTTACTTTTATAGATGATGGGAAAGAAAGACTAAGCTGCTCCTCCTGCCTCTTTTTAGCTGTCACCTTGGTGTGTGCATGGGGATTGTGACAACCAATGGCACACAGCTGAAGCTGAGACCACAGGAGAATGTCTGAAACCAAAAAAATGCAGAAATGTTATCTCTGCTCTCCTAAAAGAACGAGAGGGTGCTTTTTGATGGGAAATTTAACAAGTTTGAGGTGTTAGGCTATGACTGAGGGTAGGGCGCCCCTGAAGAAGGGCACCCACATGCATTTAGGAGTGGAAAGCAATAGCATGTTCTGCTCCAGTGCTTTGGATCTTTTTTCCTGGTTATCACTTGAGAACTTCATCAGGGGGTTCTGTGGGTGATTAGAAGAAGCCTTCTTGATGCTAATGCAAGCAATTGTGAAACACCAAATCTCCTCCATAGGATCAGGGCAGATGCCACAGAACCTCAGGACTTCGGGACAATGTCTCACTGATGAAGCCCAGCAAGAGGGTGAAAAAGTTTTGAGTTAATCATCAGACAGGTTGTCTATATTAAACAGGCTCTCTAAAGAAAGAGGCTTCAGTGTTTGGCTTTTCAACCCATCAGTCCATTTAAACCAAATTTAGCAGTGCCATGAGGTACTAAAAAATGTGGAGTTTTGATTTTCATGAAAAGCAGGATCTGTTTTTGAAATGGACTAGCCCTATATCGAGGAAGGAGCTATGCTGAGGTCAGCAGGCAAGTTCCAGGCTTATCTGCACAAGCATAAATGGCTGAGCAGGATACATATGGCAGAATTTGCCTGAGAAACCGCTGCTCCTTGCCTTGGCTTTATGCACAGGAGCTGTTTGTGTTTGGGAAGGCGAGGATGCAAGGAAGTAGGTCACATTCAAAGAAATAGGCTTTTTTTTTTTTCCTCTGCTCTTTGGGAAATGTCTTGTGGGAAGTGTATCCTCTGTTTCACAAGAAATGTCTGAGGCAGACAGCCTGATGATGGCTAGTTATCAGAACACAAATGTCTTTGCTTATTCTCTCCTACTAAAGGACTCCTCTCACTGCCTCAACTTGTTCTGCAGCTGTAGAAGAGTTTTACTCAGGTTTTCTTTTTATTCTGTCCCTTTAGGATGTTACAGGTTTAGAAAGATAGTTGATATGGAATATGTAAGTTTCAAGACCTGCATTTTCTTTCCACTCACAAGCCGAAGAGCTAGCCAGAGAAAACTTCAGCTTTCATCAGTGGTCTTAAAATTCACATGGTAGTGTCCTGACATACTTCAGTCTTCAAGAAATCAGTTCCCCTCGCCTAAAGTAGCTGTATACTTTTTGTTGGCTGTTTGAAATACCTACTGAATTATTTTTTATCCTTTTAATGTATCATGCAAATCTGATCGGGAGATAGGAAAACTGTATAACCTGGAGAGTTTATAGCACTTGGTTTCAGAAAACAAACCAGCCAACCTAAACCCCCTCACTATCTTCAAAGAACTTCTCTGTACCTGCTCAGTACAAGCTTAGCTCTGTATGTTTGTTCGGGAGAATATCACAGCTCGTATTTATAATACACGCTGTAATATACATCTCGTGGGAAGGTGTGGAAGGGGAAGTTGAAATGGCTCTTTGCTGATGATAAAATCAAAACAAAAACAACTGCCGATTCCCTCGCCAGCCAGCTCGCTGGGACATTTTTATAATTCTTTTACTCTGTTGTTGGAGGACTCCAATTAGCCTCAAACTGGAGATCGCAGCTTGTGTGTGAAACAGGCAGCTGGCACGCAATCCTCCCTGAAGTTGTTTCCTTTCCTTTTTCCTGAGATTTAGCGAAGGGGGGGAAGGGGTTGGAGTCACATGGATACAAAGCTTTTGATTAATGTCCAAGTCTCTGCTGCTGCGGAGGCTTTCCAACCTCTCAGCTAGCAGGGCGAGCTGGGAACCAGTGACCGCTCGTTTCCTCCGGGCTGTGTCCCCTTCCCCCCGCTGTGTAACTTGGCGGGGTCTTTGTTGTCCTTGTCCGCAGCGCAGCGCCGGGGCGCTCGGGGGAAGGCGCCGGGCTGGGAGCACCGATCCTCCTCGCCGCACCATGACAGAAGAAAGCAAGGGGGAAGGCAAGGGGGAGAGCGGGAAGGACTTGGAGAAGCAGCTTCGCTTACGCGTGTGCGTCCTCAACGAGCTGCTGAAGACGGAGCGGGACTACGTGGGCACGCTGGAGTTCCTGGTGTCGGTGAGCGGCGGCGCCGGGGCCCGCGGCCGCTCCGCGGGGCAGGGGAGCGCCCCAGCCGGGACTCCCGGCGGGAAAGGGCTGTACCCCCAGCTTCTGCCTAAAAGGGAGGGAGAGTAACAGGTTTGGAGATAGACGAAGAGGGGTCCTGCGTTCCTCCCTCCCCGCCTCGCCCCCCCATCCCCCGGCCGCGCTTTTGGCACTGATGCTCTCGCGTCTCCGCGAGTGGAAGCCGATGGGGGGCGATGGGTTTGGGCTCCCCCAAACCTAACGGGCTTTTGGGGCTTGTGTTCATTTTAGGGTGCCGTAGGGTATTCCACTACTTGCGAGAGTCTTGGAAACCCAGCGGTGCAGGGGGGAGGGAGCAGGACAGAGGGGGTGCTGGTGTGCAGCAGCTGCTTGGCATTAAAGCCACATGTGGCATTCACTCCCGTCTTGTGATAGGGGGTCAGCTGGGAAGGTGGTGCGTTCTGCTGAGCTCTGTTGTGACAGTTTGAGCTTCCTTCCACATTTGACTATCACTGTTGATAGGATTGTTGGTGCCGGGTAATACCCTAGTCAGAAAGGCAGGAGTTCTCACTCAAAAAGCCAAAAGGACAAATTATTGCAGAACGGATGTGGCCAGTGGTTCATTTGTGCCTGATCTTGGTAGCATCACTTTAGGGCTCTGATATGATAAATATGTTCAAATCAGCTGCTTCAGATTGCAAAAGTATTCACAGTAGCCCCATCATACATTTCTCTCCTCCTGTCCCATTGAAGAGGGGAAATCCTTCCAACTGCAAACTTCCTGCCTTGCTGCCTTGAGAATTGTGGACTTTCTGCTTATTACCATGAAAGAGGAAATTCTTAAGTTGGCTGTGACAGGGAGAATAAAAGCACAGACATTGGAGTGAAATAAGATCTACAGAGTAGCTTATTTTCTCCATATGTTTATCCTCAGCAGCACCATGAAAAATGGTAAATGGTCCAATGTGTTGGGTTGCTTTTTTTTTAAGTTTAGGATGTATGTTTGAAAAAGAGGCTGTGCAAGTATTTTACTTGCTTCCATTTAATGGTCAGGTTTTACCTACTTTAAAAAAAAACTATTCTAAGGCAATGTTCTTCCATATTTTACCTTAACCCACAAACTTGGTGTGTGCCAGAGTCTTGGATTTCAGCAAATTTGAAGAGTTTGTAATATCTTTAATTTTGAATTCTAAGGTTTTAGACATATTTAAGTTCAAGCAGTAAGTGCTCAAATTCTCCCAGGGATCAGAATCTGTAAGTGTTTCAAGTTCTATCCAGACACTGAATTCAGTTATAAGTCTTTTTGCAGTTTGGATCAAGATGATCTAAATAAATCATGTGGACAAAGGGAGAAGGGTTGGTGTTAAATACTTGGTTCTACATCAACTTTTCAGATTCATTAACGATTGTGGGCAGGGTTCAAGTGACTGTTCAGAGATGCAAATCCTTCACAGAGAAATGCCACATGCTCCGATTGTACCTCAGTTTTGTTTGAGGAAACATCGTCTGAGCTTTCCTTTGGTCTACCTGCTGAGACTGCTGTTGAGATCAGCTGTGTTGGTGGATTTATGAGGGCCACTGGACTAGGGCCAGTATGGAGACCATGACACTGATTTTACGTAAGCCATCAAACCCATCATTGAGTGAGGGGTTTATGTTCCAGCCAAAGTTAGCAGTTGGACTTCCAGGTCATCTCAGTGTTGTCAGTGGAGCTCATTGTGGTGGAAACCACCTTTCCTTTATGACTGAGATGCTGAAGCCAGTTATAGTCTTCCTAAGAGTTTGCTCTGAGTATCTGCAGTTGTCACTGTAGTTAATAGGAAATAGGGTATTCACTTAGATAAATGAAAAAAGCCCTGTGCGTGGCTAGAGAATGAAGAGGTTATAAGGAGGAAGTGACTTGCTGTCTGTGTCAACATGGGAAATGCTTTGCTGGTTTCCCTACAATGGAAACATACCTACTATATGCTAGATTTATTTAGGTTCTTTTGTTTATGTTGTAATTACAGAGTATTGCTCAGAACAGATTTCTGGTTGGTTATTTAAAGTCTTTTTTTCCCTCCTACTCTATGATTGCTCATCCTCCACTTATCAGTGTAGTGAGAAGTAGCTTGGCTTGTATGTTCTGTCAAAAGCCTGTAACACTGTAAGGTGCAAAGCAGAAGATTTTATATACATGTGACTTTATTAGATAGAAGTAGCTGAGTAGTCATTCCCATGTGAATTCATTCACCTCTTCTTTTTTGGCTTTATGCTGTGTAAATACAGTATATTGTTTTACATCTGCACTCATCACAAAACAAATCTGACTGAAAAAGTCTGGTTGTATTAATATGATTCTTTTGTATCTCCTGAATCTTCCAGTAATGAACTGTAGTTGAGATTTCAGTGATACAGAGCAATAACAATTTTGGGCCAATTGCAGTGGGATGTGTAAACATATGTGAGGTGGATAAACTTAAGTCACCCAGTATTTGCAGCAATGTTGGAAGGAGGAGGCATGCACAGGAAATTATGAATAAATGCTTATACTTCTCCTTCAGATGTTTCATTATAACATTTAGAGTGTCATTGCAGTACCAGCGTTTTTGTTCCTTCTAGCATTTCTTAAAAGTAATAAGTGATGGAAGAATTTACTTAAGACACTAAAAGACCTTTTAAAACTATATCTGTAGAGGGAGGTTTTTATTTTTATTAAGCTACAATATTAAGTTTCTGTTATGAACAGTTGATACTTTATTGGCTAAATTAGCAATTGGACTTTTTCTGCTTCTGGATGTTCTTGCTGGTGATCATACCACTTTCCTGTGGCAAAATCTTTGCTTTCCAATGAAAGAAAAGGCTTACTTGCAAAAATAGAGGAAAATCTTTCTTTCTTATCAAAATGAACTTTCTGGAGGGGGCAGAAAGCAATAGTTGATGAATATTTGCACTGTATAAAATGATTCCATGTCATCCAACTATGTGACTAAATAATTAATAATTACCTTGAGTACTTATGGTAAAGATGCTTTAAAAAAAGTTGTGACATTTTCAATATGTACCTTATCTCCTTCATTCTTTATAGCAAATGACCAAATGTCTATATTTACAGTGATCTGTGTAAACATAAGGAAAATTTCCTATGTTGTCCTTTAAGCACAATTAGCCTGGAGAAAAGGAGACTGAGGGAAAGCTTTATCACTCTTTACAAGTACCTGAAAGGAAGCTGTAGTGAGGTAAGAATCAGTCTTCTTTTTCCCAGCTGACAAGTGGCAGGACAAGAGGAAATGGCCCCAGGCTATGCTAGGGGAGGTGTGGATTGGATATTAGGAAAAATTGATTCACTGGATGGGTGTTCAGGCATTGGAATAGGCTCCTCAGAGAAGTGGTGGAATTCCCATCCCTGGAGGTGTTCAAAAAACATGCAGATATGGCACCTGGGGACATGGTTTAGTGGAGAACATGGCAGTGCTGGGTTACTGGTGGTCTTGGGGGTCTTATCCAACATTAATGATTCTATTCAGTGACTAGCTAACTAGAGCAAAACTGCATAAACTTTTCTGAGATTCCTTGGTCTGTGATTTTATGCTGGGGAACGTACGATTTTTTAATGAGAGTTTCAAAAAAATAGTTGGGATTTTTTTTTGTAATTTGCTGAATGTTTTCATGAGGGGTTTCGTTTGCTGTGTAATCAGGGTATGCACTTGAATCCTCAACATAGCAGTAGTAAAGAGACCAGTAAAACTGTGGGCAGAAGTTGACGAGACGTTAAAAAGTATTTAATTGTAAAGAGTTGCTAAAAAGTGGCTAGTTTAATTTGTCACCTTATTACTCGGTATAAGGCTTAGTTTTTATGTTTGTGATTTACACTAATTGGCTGGCCACTAAGGTAAACCAGGCCATAAAGAATTTTAGGATGCATGTACATATATGCATATACACATTTAAAATGTACATGTGTATTTTTTGGAAAGAAACTTTATTTTGAAATAGAAATTGGAAATGTAATCAATCCGCTACACTTGGTACTTCAGGGGATATCCATGGAAGTAGAGTTTAATTTCCTATGGCAGCGATTGTTTCTCTGGCGCAGTTTTGTGTTCTGACAAATTTGACGTTGATGGGAATAGAAGCAGATGTTGGCACTCCTGAAAGCCTTCCCCACGGCCTCAGCTGGGGTGGCTGGTTAGATCTTGAAGCAGCTGGGGCAAAAAAACAAACCTAGTTTATTATGTAGAGTACGGTATGGTTTACAGAGTCTCCCAGTGAATATATATGTTTCTGCCAGTTAACCCCCAAGTATCAGTTTGATTTTATTAGAACCTAATGTACTATCTTCTGCTTGCACTAAAGTGAAAAAATAGTTAGTTCTCTTTAAATGTGCCCGGTTAAGGGAAGCCGAATCCTTGCTTTTCAATTGGTATAAAGAGATATTGTTTATAAGGTTTGTTGTGCAGCCTTTTCAGTGTCTGTGTGACTCCTCGGCTTCTGTGTTCCCCTGCTGAAAATTCCCTTTCTCTTGGCTCAATAAATATTTCTCTGATTTTTGAGCAGACTAATTATTTGGAAAAGTCATTACAGTAATTGAGACTTCAGGTAACCTTTATAGTTAAATTCAGCGTTACTAACCCTGGCTGGCAATAGAGGATTTATGTCCTGGATGAAAACTACTCAAATAGTTATGCTATATAATAAAGTTAGATGTTGGGCTTTCCACAAAAAAGAACAACTTATAAATGATGTTTTATGGCTGTGGTTTGATACAAAAACAGTGTGTCTGTGTATGTTGTTTTTGTGTGCATGTGTGTATATATCACAGAATACCTTAAATTGGAAGGGTCCCATAAGGATCATGTAGTCCCACTCACTGAATATGTTATGTATATATCTCAATTACAGCGATGATTAGTGGCTTCATGTGCTTTTCATAATTGCATTTATATTTTATAAAAGGGATTTATATGAATGGAAGGGAAGGGTTTTAGCTGGCTGCATTTTTTGATAAGGTTATGTGATTTCCTTTCTATTCTGGAAAAGAAAAACAACATTCTATGGCTACTTCATCATAAAAAGTCAAAAGGAAGTGCAAACACAATTACCATAGAAAGTCAATATCTTTTCCATTCACTTCCAATTTCTGTTTTTAACTTGCTGAAGTGTTAACAAAAAATGTGAGTGTGGCATTCTATTTTTATTTGACTTTGCTTGTCTGTATCCATGGCACCACCTGTGGTCCCTATCAGAGTAAGAGTAACTGCTTAAAAGCTGTTTATTTCTTTGTAACACCTGCCCCAAGGTTGAACACTCTGCTTGATGGAGTGGATTAGCAAGAAAGATTTTTTTTTTTCATGTGAGTGTTTTTACTAGGTGAGCGCAGAATTCATGCAATGTAGGACAATGGCAAAAAGCAGAGTTTTTTCCGAAGAGTTTTCAAGTGTATATCTTATCTTGTTTGGAATTGGAGGGATTTATGCTAGACAATGACAAATGTTTCATACTTTTCAATGTATTTCCTCCTACTGCTCTCAGATGCACTTAGATTGTATTGTGAAAAACTCTTCTTTGGGAAGAAAGGTGGTTTGTTGAGCTGTTCAGTGAAAAGTTTAGAATACTGAAAGGAGACATCTTTGTTCCATAGCATTTATGAAACTTATCTGTTCTTAAGACTTATTGTAGACTAAGACTTAATCTTTTGAAGCCTATAATATGCTTAGAAATGTTGTACAACTTCATGATTTATCTGTATTTATAAATAATATTTGCAGTGTTCCACTTATTTCTTTGCACTGCCTTACAGCTCAGTCCTAACTCTCCTGACACATGTATTTCACAAATTTGTAGTGTGAGTTGCTAATTTAGAAGAGGCTACCATCTAAGGGGACCATCCATCAGAATGTCCAGGTTTAAGTTATTCCATGCAGCCTAATGCTGTTGAGTAACATGCTGTTTGCAGAGATTTCATGTAGGGGGACAGAATATAAGTAAATAAAGGTAGTATAGAAAGTTATCTGATCCCCTAAAGAGTTGCAGCTGGGTTAATTATTAAAGATTAGGAGCAGGCCTGCCTTTAACAGGCCACAGCTGTAGCCAATAAGAAGAGTGTTATAAAAGAGTGGATTGGTTGGTTGAGGGGAACTGGAGTCAGTTGGCTGCTGTGAGAAGATGGAAGAGTCAGTGCCTAGAGGAGGTGCCTACGAGAAACATCAGGGAGGTGTGAAACTCTTGCACTAAGGAGACAACAATGTGAAACCTTTGCAATATAATGACAACATTTTCAAATATTTATGGAGACATATTTTGAAACCCCCTTTTGCAGTAATTTTTGTCACCATTTTATGAACACTGAGCTTTAAAACCAGGCATTCCATGGTTGGTTTGTATTTATTTGGTAAAGTTAGCGTGCAGAGCAATTTTGTCAATTAGACAAGGTTGAAGTCATTGTAACAGTATTACAACATGTGAGAAATTGAAAAGTTCTTTGCATTGGAAACCAAAAGGAACTGTCCTTTGGCCAAAATAAATCCAATCTGGCTGTAGTTGACCTGAGATACTGGTTGGAATGATTTGCTAATCCGTATGAGGCTATAACCATGTATCTCTAAGTAAAGTACATGTCCCTGTTTGGAAAGGAATTGGATTTCTCATGAATGAAATACAGGCTTGAGCAAGGTAATGAATTTTATTTAAGACTTTACCTTTTTATACAGGGGTCTTGAAGAACTTCTTGTACTCACATACTCGTGCATACACTTTTTCAGAAATTTTATCTAACTGTTTTTGCATTAGGACTCAACTATGTGTATATTGATTCAGTTTTCAGTTTGAGATTGAGGAGGATTATTGCTGTCTTTGGTAAACATGTGGGTTGGTGTCGAATTGGCTACTCAGGAGGAAGGAAGGGATGAAGATAGCGAAGTGGAGTCACCACTCCTGGAGGTGTTCAGGAGGTGTCTGAATCTGGTGCTGGGTGATGTGTTTTAGTGGTAGAGTCCTGTTCCTGGGGTGGAATGACCCTGTTCACCTGTACAGGCTGAGGGCTAGAAAGCAGCTTTACAGAGGTTACTCTGGGAGTACTTCTGGGTGAGAAGTGGAATGTGAGTCAGCACTGCACCCTTGCAGTGCAGAAAAGAATCAGCATCCTGGGACTGTTCTAGCAAGGCTGTTGCCAGCAGGTGAGGGGAGGTGACTCTTTACCCTCTGCTCTACATCTGTGAGGCTTCTGAGAGTGAAATTTTTGGCTCCCTAATTGAGGAAATAGTTTTACCTACTGACACAAGTCTGGTGCTGACCCACAAGGTGAGGAGGGGCCGGGACCATATTGCTGCAAAGAGGCTGAGAGCGCAAGGGATCTTTGGCCTTGAGAAGGTTAGGTGGAATTTTTATTGTTGTCTACAACTCCCTGATGGATAGCTGTGGGCAAGGTGCACAGTGGAAGAAGGAGAGACCATGGAAGATGGGAACTCCAATGCGGTGTGAAGGGAAAAAATATAGCTTACTGTCGCCGGTTGGCCACAAGGTTTTCGGGGTGAAGGAAGAGACGAGATGGGCTCCATGATCAGAAGGCTTGATTTATTAAGTTATGATATAAACATCTATTTTAACTATACTAAAAAGAAAAAGAAAAGGAGAGTTTCCAGAAGCTGCTAGCTACCTAAGAATAGAAAGTAAAGAATGATAACACACAAGCTGGCCTTGACAGACTCCGCAAGCCAGCTCTGCTGTGATTGGTCACTGAACCAAAACTTCCCCAGGAGACCAATCACAGACCCACCTGTTGCATTCCACAGCAGCAGACAATCTATTGTTTACATCTTGTTTCTGGGGCCTCAGCTTCCCAGAAGGAAAAATCCTAAAGAAAGGATTTTAGTGAAAAGGATGTCTACGACAGCTTACAATAAAACTGGTCAAAAACTGGTATAAGTTGCTCAGAGGCTTTTAAAAAATTTTGCTTAAAGGTCATCTAGGCAAGACTGGACTACCTGTTCTAGTTGACACTACTCTGTTCAAGCAATTGGGCTAGATGACCTCCTTTCCAACCTCCATGACTCATCACTTTGCGATTTATTGCTGTGACAGAAAAAGAGGCTGACCGCCTTGAAGTTTCAGCCAGTTTCAGGAGAACAGAATTTTCAGGGTTGCATCTCTGCTTTATTTCCTTTATACTCTGAAACTGCAGTGCAGATTGTACTGTTCAGCAAGCAATTATTCAAAATTCAAGAGAAAACTCAGGTACATAGTTTTGGGTTTTTAAAAAAAATTCAACTGTATTATTTTTGCTCAGGAAACAGATAATCTGGCACTTTTGTTCTATTTTCTATTCAGAGATGCCTTAGTGCATTGCTTTCATTAATAAATCAAACCTGTGTAGTTCTACAAATGGGAAACTTAGATCTTGATTTTTGGCTCCCTGTGGAAGTTTGTGCCAGAGCCAGAAATGTAATCTGATGTCTTGATTCCCAGTTCACCACTCTGACAGCGAAGCAATCTTTTCCCTTCATATATAATTGATGCTAAAAGAATAGTTGTCTACTTAAAATGTCTGAGAAGCTGCAAGGACAACTGTTCAAAGCCAGCTTCATTTTGTGCAAGCTTGATTGCTCCTGGGATTGTCTCATAGGCTGCTCACAGTTGAATTTGTCCCTACAATCCTGTTGTAGGGACAGGACTGAGAAATTAGGGGTTGGTTGACACTTATTTTAGACCCCATGAGACCTCCAGATTGTCCATTGTGCTTTTGGCAGTCTGACTGTCGAGTCATCTGGCATCCCTGATGAGCTTTCAAGTTCAAGGCTGAAGAACATGAAGGGAATGTGTAGGAGAAACAGATAGAACTGAAGTGAATACTGGAAAAAAACCAGTAATACATTGTAGTAAGGTGGCTTTCTTTATTTCAGTGTAATGTGTATGATGCAGGCCCCTTGACAAATTGATAATATCTTGATGAGTGAAGCAGAATAAATAATCTAATCCTTGACCTTCCTAGGCAAGTTTTATATGAATTCTCACTTCAAAATGACATTTGTCTGTGGCAGCTGATGCTTGTGCCTGAATGTTCAAAACATTATATGTATTGGCATGTTTACTTTCTAAATCTGCCTATTATAATAACTAGAGCAAGTGACCAGTATCAATTAATATGATGGTGAATTTACATTAAAACCATATTTCATAATTTGATCTATGAAATAAATTTTTAATTTTCCAAGGCTTTTTAAAAGGAGTCCTAGAGTGAGGGATGAATGTGTTCCTATGTTTTGACTTAACAATCCCAGTCTCTTTGTCTAAATCAAATATGTTGTGACAGAGTGATTGATGTCTGGGATGCTATGAATTTGTGCAACAAGGCTGGAAAACCTCTTCATTTTATTTCTTAGTGTGTGCTAAGTTACTCCATATCCTTAAAATCTTTGGGTAAGGTATCTGTATTCCTAGAAAAAATAGCATGCAATTGAATGCTTTGAGACAATATCCTCTGTGTAGTGTGAGTGTGGTCTTTGCTCTAAGAGTCACAGAGGCATTTGAGGCTTAAACAGATGTGGCAGTGCCTGAAGCTCTGCAGTGTATAAGCACCACTTTCCTTAAAATGATACCGCAGCCTGACAAGGTGGAGGGAAAAAAGTGGCACACACCTGTGGAGTTAGTGTTGTGTCACTTGTAAGATGTTTGTGGCTGAAGAGTTTGTATTTATCTTTTTGTTGTCTGGGAGGGAGAGCTATTTTGCAGAAGCCATAGGAAGCAGGAAGGCAATAAATAAGTCCTGATTCAAAGAACGCCTTTGTAAAAATGGGCACCCTACATTTCTAATGAGAGCTGCTTCCTTCCTTCTAGTGTCTGTTGCTTTTTGTTCATGAAAGGTATGATAAAATACTACTTAAAAATGAACTTGCAGAATATGATCAAGGCTTAAAATGAGACGGTCTGGAAGGAATCTGTGAATTGCTGTGACAGATTTCATAAAAGGTCTAGCCCACTGCCCTGATTCTGGCCAGGACAGGGTTAATTTTTGCAGCAGACAGGAGGAGGCATGACTAGGACATGGAGATTATTCTGTGCCATCTCAAATCATCAGTGGGAGAGGAGAAAAGGGAATCTCTTGGGGATAAAGGGGTCCATTCTTGTCAGGGTAGCCTGGTGGAGGCAGTGGTCAGGTACTGCTGTTCCCATCTGAATCGTTTGCCTCTTTCTTGCGCCCTCTGCCATTAGTGATGTTGCTGTTACTGTTAATTTTCTTATCTTATTGCTATTTCCAGTACATTGTTCTTATCTCAACCTGTGATCTTTACCTTTTGTGCCTCAAATTTTCCTCTCCAGCCCACCACAAGGGGAGGGGGGAGCAGGGGCTGAGCGAGTCAGTAGTCAGTGATGTGTGGTTTCAGTGGGAGCACTAAACTGGGGAATACCATTGCTAAACTACAACACACAGTAGTTTTTTTTAGTAATTGTAAGTAGTAGCATTACTTAGGGAGTCTGTGCTTCGTGACTGCGGGCTGTCTCTCCTGAAGAGTGTAGGTGTAGTACCTTGTTGCAAACTAAGTGATTTCTGAGTTTGATTACTTTATTTTTGTATTTGTGTATTTTTTTGGCATCTGTAACTTGTGAATGCGTGTCCCATTCATAAAAGAATTCCTTTTGCACATTTTAAATATCCTGTCTCAAAAATGTGCTAAGTACTTACATCACTATTTTTCTCATTGGCAATCTAATTATTCTTTTTATGAAACCCCTTTCATACTTTCAATCATCTTTCAAATTCCTTTGTAATGAATTCTTCTGGTGTTGGTATCCTTGATCTTCTGCCTAGTTTCATTCTAAGTCTTTTGCAGTTTTCAGAGGGCAAAAACTAACATCCCCAAATGTGTGTGATAGATGTTTGAGGTACTGAATTATGACTTTTCTTGTCATTATTCAGCACCTCATACTTGTCATAATAACATCTTTCTTGACTGAAAGATGTTAGAATTCTGTTTATCCTTCTGCAATGTGTAGTTAGCACCTTACTTAGACCCTTTTTACCTCTTTACTTACCTTTAAATATCAAAAGTGGTATTTTTAGAGATTGAGCAAGATTCTTGAAGTATGACTTGCAGCTGCCATTTGCTTTTTCTTACAATTCTGTTTTGCTGTGTGAATGGGGAAAAGATCTAGAAAGAGATCTCAGTGAAGGATTAAGTAGCCAACCAGGAATAAATAGGAACAGTAAGAGTTCTGAGATTACATTTCTGTGCTCTGGAAATAGCGGGGAGAAAATATAAAGGAAAAATACACTAGCAAGGTTGAAATGGAAGAGGAAAGGGTTACTAAAATTAGTTCTAAAAATGAAAACTTGCACAAAAATCCCCTTTGAAACATGGCAAGTATGTGATGAGATTTCCTCATACTGTAGTATGTGTGTTAAAAAGGCAGGCATCCCTGGCTTTTGCAGTGTCAAATTAGATGCTGCTCATGGTCCCAGAAGTTAACTGTGTTGTTGGATGTTTGCTGTGAGTGTGGAGCAGTACAAGTGCAGTGTTTCTTAGACATCTTCAAATACAGTCAGCTTGAGGTGTGAAAATACTGTTATCTTTGAATTTGATTATTGTGTGCTAATTTGCTTTTATGATAAAATATGAAATTTTAATAATTATCAAGAGATACTTGAGAATTTTTTATTGGCAAGAGCAGCATGTGAGCTGTCTTTAGTTAATCTCTTTTATCAGTAAAAGAGACGTCCAGGTTTTCAGAAGGGTGTGACTGATTGAACATTTCAAAAGTGCTGAGTTGTAGATTGCTTCCATAATGTTGGAAATATTTTTGGCAGAGCTGAGATCTTTCTGTGGCTTAGAGTTACAGTGGAGATATATTAAGTAGAAGGATTGTATCTGTTGTTTTCTATAAGTGGAAAGGTTCATTTTCTATTAAGATGTTGGTTCTGTAATTCAGTTACACAGAATAACACATAAACACCATTAATAATAATACTGAAAATAATGAATGGAAGTTACTAAATTAATTGGTTGTAGACCACATTTAAATATCTTGTAATATACCTGGAAGGATTCTTTATGTGGGCAGGGGCAGAAGAGTGAAGAGCTGATAGCAATAACTTTTCATTTACCTAAGGGTTCATTTATCTCTTTGACACTGCATGAGATCCTGTTTATTAAGAATAATGCCTGGAAGTTGGCAGTTATATTCTGTATGAGCGTGTTAATTTCTTCCCATATGCTACAAGGTTGTCCTCACAGGAAATAAAGGGACTTTTTCCCATGTTTAGTTGTACTGAACTGTTAGAATAGTCAGACCAGACAGAAACAATGGCAAGGAAAGTTTCCTGTTTTCTGCAGATATTGAAGTGGTCTTCAACCCTTACCAAGGAAGATCTTCATTCCCGCTGTGGCTGCACAGAGAACTGATTGTCATTACTGTATGAAGATGCTGTCATCTCTCTTGAAACTCAGTACTTCTCTCTTAAATGTTTTAAGGCATTTTGCCATCAGTTCTATCAGTCTCAATTACATCTCAGTATTTGCACTTAGAAATAGCAAATTGACAGCAGGGAGTGCTTCACGTTGCCTCTTTATAAACACTCAGATACATTATGCTGTGTTTAGAATAGTTCTAGATAGGTGATGAAATAAAGGTTGGGCCTGGCTGATATCCTCAAAAGGAAAGCAGAGCAGAATATAAATTTAGTAGACTTGGAAGCTTTTCGTAATAGTAAGAATTTGAACTGCAAAAAGGAAACATGCTTTGTTTTTAGTCTGCTGTGCCAGGACAAAACTGGGGAAGGCTGGTAAATCAGCATCTTGGCAAATACTCTGATGACATTTTCATGTGAAGGTGAGGATAAATTATGCTGATACTGCTACAATATAAGCTATGGTTTTCCATAGGTAGGGAAAGACGAAGACTCTGACTGGCCCTCCAAAAATACTGTGAAAATCTTTTTAGTCAAATTCAGCCTGTAAGTTCCAAAGAGATTGTGTGTCTTTAAATTTCACGTACTTGTGTTATAGAACATTCCCACAAGTTGTGGGAGATGACTATCAGCCATGATTAAATATTATTTTAATTGGAATACATGAAGATAAATTTGAACAGGAGCTGTACTACTGGTAGAATTACTTCATAATTTCATTCAGAAGAGCAACTTCTTTCAAGTTAAAAAATTTTTTTCTTTAGAAAGTAAAATTGGACTTTATAGCTACAGTAGTTTTTCATCTGTTATACTATCAATTTTTAAGCAATTAAGTTTGCTAGTTAAAACTCAATCTCATTAAGTTCTTAAATTTGGTTTAGTAATGCACTTTTCAACACATACAATCCAGTAAAGCGTAGGTTTTCCAAAATAATTTGCAGGGTACTGCTTCACTGAGAAATATTTTTGATTCCTTCACACACTTTTTTGAGTTCGAGTCAAAATTTTCAGGTGAATTAGTTAACAAAGATTCTCTTGTTTCTCTGTCAAATTGATTTGGTGTAAAAATGCCACTTTAAAATGGTTATCAATGCCGTATTATATAAAATACTCAGTTGTCCTGATATTTAAACAGATTTTATGTGGATTACTATACAGTATTTGTGAGCAAGTGATGCTGGAAGTTGCTGTATCATGAAGGATAAAAAAATGAAGGACCAATTGAAGTTTATTTGGGCATCCTGTGAGAAATGTGTACTGGAAATACACCAGATTAATTAATTTTCCTCTCTATTACAGCAGCATCCAGCACAGAAAGTAACAATTTTTACACTTGTAGATTTTGCTAATAAAAAAGCTTTGTGTTTGGACCAAATGAGGTATTCTTATTACAGTAAGAGAAAATAAAATATTAAAATATGACCACCATGACAACCATTATGCATTTGCATATTGCATATCTTTGTAATGAAAAATTCCCCATATTTACTTGCCAAGTGCAATTTGGCTTTTGACTGCGAGAACTGTTAGATGTAAAACAGGGCTTTGGCAAAATGTTATTTTGTGTCTAAAATGTTTGTTCTTTGTATGCTGTTGTCTTTCTTAATGTACCATGGCAGTAAAGGCTGTAATGGCTATTCCAGTCCTTTTCCTGTTGTTTTCCAGATACCAAACAGCTCTGGGATAATACAATACTTTGGCTTTGCTATTTTTGACTTTTTTCTATTTATTTCTAAAACTTTTAATTTCACTTTTTAATAAAAAATCAAAATGAAAAGACCCTTTAAATTACTTTTTAATAAGAGTAAATGTTTCTCATATTCTGACTAGTGGTAACAAATAAAGCATTTACTACAGTTATGCCACAGACTTCCAAATGGAATTTACCAGTATATCACAGCAATTCTTGTTGCTGACCCTTTACTCTTCCTTTTCTGCAAATTTATTTACTTGGTTTTGTCTTGCAGGAGATGGTGAATGGTTATTGATAGATAACTGGACTTGAGATAGGGTGCAACCATCTATGTCAATAGGGCAGCTGTAGCTTTACTGTGCACTACAGATGGAAAACAAATATTGGCATATTAAATATCCTTATTGCAGTATGAAGTTTTGTACAGTGAAAGATTTGAGGTGGTTTTTTTTTCTGGTTAATAAAAAATGTACATGAACTGCAGATTTTCCTCATACAACCAAATTCCACTTCTAAGGTTTTAAGAGAAAATTAAGCATTTTAAAGTAATATATTTGGCCTTTTGAAAGCTTCTGCTGCTACAATAAACCCCAATATTTTAAGGGACTACTGTTTTCACGCATTTTCACATTTAGGAAAAGTGGCTGCATCAGGTGCTATCAAATACTGCCTTTCTGTGTAAAGACTTGTCCCATCACTTTATAAATTAATTTCTACTTCAGCAGATTGTAAGATGCAGATCTATCTAGCCCTGTGTTCCTAGTGTATCTTTAATTCTGATTTACACGCAGGCACCAGATATTACATGGATTTAAAGCCATGATGAATCATGACCAGACCTAGGATGTGGATATGGTTAACATAAGTTATGAGGTAGCCTGATTTTGTGCCCAGGCTAAGACAAAGACCTGAGGAACCAGATTGCTTGTTACATTTCAGATTGTCCTCAGATCTCCAGGGCTTCTGGTGCAGAGTGAAAACTGTTCAGTAAAAACTGCCAGCACCCTGCTATGCCCCCCTATTGACATGGGAGCAGGACTTAGGCAAGGCACTTTGTTGCATGCACTTTGACTTCATACCTCTTTTACTGCTCTTTAAATAACTAGTACCCAGGACTTTGCCACCTGGCCTTGGGGATACTGCTGCTGCTGCCCAACAGAGGCTTTGATTTTTTTAAATTAAAAAGTCTTTGTCTGGTTTTTCCCTTAATGAGAGAGAATGTCTTCAGTGATAAGTACTTTGATAAATGAAGAATGAAAATACATTTAGATTGTTCCAGATTTTCTGAAAGCAAAGTTTTACACAACAGGCTTCTAAATTTGTACGCTCATACTTGCTCATGTACGTCCACTTACATGGAAATTTTGGGCAAACAAACTTTCCTTAGATTTTAGGGCAAGGAAGGGAATGGGCTGCTGATGACATTGTTATGATAATTTTCAGGTTTGTTTTAGAGGCAGATAAAGCTGTGCTGAATATGAATAATAATATAATTATGGCTGTGCAATATATATATAAGATAGTGGGTGGGGGTTGGTCCTAACCGGAGGCATTTACTAGAGATGCCTCTGTCTGGAGTTGTTTATCTAGCAAGTAAATGGATGAAGACAAACTTGGGTAGGAGGCTTTGTGTCTTTCCTTTTTATGCTCAGTTACTGAATTAAGTTAAATATCCTTCCTAAAAGCTGAATAATAGATTTGTGCCTTGTTTCTTTATTGGTGTTATCATAGAACTGTTAGGATTGGGAGGAATATTGAAAATCATCTATCTCCAACTTCCCTGCCGTGGGCAGGGAACCTTCCACTTGATCAGGTTGCTCAAAGCCTCCTTTAGTCAGCCTTCAACAGATGGAGTCCACAACCTCTCTGGGCAACCTGTTCCAGTGTGTTTGTTAGATCTTCTCAAACTCAGTCTCCTGCAGTGAGTAGTGCTTCACTCTCCCAGTTTCTGCTTCCACCTTTTGCAGCTTGGGTAATGTGGCTGGGATACTTGCTGGTGAAGACAGAGGTAAAAAATGGCATTGGGTTCTTCAGCCTTCTCCATGTCCTGGTAACCAGGTTACCGGTAGTATCCTTCCTGAGGGGACCCACATTTTCCCTAGTCTTCTGCTGCTGATGTACCTAAGGAAGCTCATTTTGTTACCCTTGATGTCCTTGGCCATATTTACTTCTGCCACAACTTGAACTTTCCTAACCATCTCTCTGGCTGTTTGGAGAACTTCTCTGTATTCTTCTTGGGCTACTTTTCCTTGCTGCCACCCTTTTTAAGCTACCTGTTTGTGTTTAAATTTGTCCAAGGGCTACTTGTTCATCCATGCAGGCTGCCTGGCATTCTTTCCTGATTTCTTGTTATTTCAGAAGATTTCCATCTGATTTATCTATTAATTTTCCGCTTTAGATTTCCATTGAAAACTCTTCCTTATGCTGTGAAGAATTCCTTTATTCATATTATTTTTTTTTACTTTCAGTCTTTTCTGCCTGCTTCTAGTATGAATAAAAGAAGACAGCTTTTTGTCACCTCTCTTTGGTAACCAAAAAATGAATTCATTAAATGACCATGATAAAATACTTGTTTCCAGAAGCGTACTTAATGTTTGTGTTTGTAAAGGCTTTTACTGGAGCTACTGTATATGCTCAAAAAAGCAAAAAGAAGTTAACATTATCCTGGAACTCTAGTGTCATAATGGAAGTGCTTTGTCTTAGCTTAAATAAATATTTACTTTGAATGTCCAAATTTACATTAGCTAAGAAGACTCTTAATGTGTGTTGTAGATTGTGTATTCTGATAATAGTGCTGGATAACACATAATGGATAAGCATTCTCAAAATGCCGGAGTTATTCTGAGATTTGCCTGTTGTTTATGGTGCATTCAGACTTGCATTGTTTGAAACAACTGGAACTCAAGCCATACTGTTCCTGTCAGAGGTGCCACTTGCTGTGAGGTGGGTATTCTGACAATTGGCATCTGGAGTCATTGCTGAATAAAAGATGGGAGGGAGCAGAGACAGACACTGAGGAATGCTGCAAAACCTCCTAGCCCTGCCAATAAAAAATTGTAAAATAGGAGGCTTGGGTATCTAGAATTTTATTTTCTTGGCCCAAGCATTTAAAAAGTTATGGGTAACAAAGTTTGAGTGTGTACTTATGAATGCTGGAGGCTTTCTATGGGTGTCCTGGATTTGGTTAGGGAAATAGCACAAGGGCTAAATTTAATTGTCTTAGTGACATGCCTGTACCTCTAGCTACTTCTTTCTAACATAGATTGGCCTGCCATAGTAAAAGAAGACATGATGTGAAAGGCTGCTCCACCATTCAGTTGAGCAGGATTGGTGGTATGAAAAATTAGCCAGCAGCATTGGTGGGGGGAAAGAAGGGCAGGCTTTGAGCCCCTAGAGGAGGTAATTGATTTTTGAAACAGGTGAAGGAGAGTTCTGGTTAATTTTAAGATATTGCAGGGAAAACACAATGATGTGATAGGAGAAAGCACAGTGCTTCAGGTGTTAACAATATTTAAAATATAAACTGGTGCCTTTCAGAGATATGCGTGTGCTCTCTGTTAGTGAGGGGTACCTAGATAGTGCTTTACTGATTTTATTTATAAAAATCCCACTCATTTGATCTCATGGTGTAGCATTTAAAGTTTTTAAGGCTAAAAGTGATTTTTAAAGTTCTATATTTTAATAACCTCATAATATTGAGAAAACATGACAATGCTAATTTTGTGCAGCACGCCAGGTGTTAACATCATTCTGCATGTATTTAAGCACTTAGCACAAATGAAATGCTTATCCTTTACTATTTTGTGGCCAAGTCAGTAAAGCACAGTACATTTGCTTTTAACAAACAGATGCAATGCAAGAACAGAGTTTTCTGTGTGTTTGGTCAGGAAACTGACCCCTTCATATTTCATAGAATTTCATTAAACATGAGGGAGAGACAAAGTGAAGGATGCAGTGGGATTATTTTCCTAACGTCAGAGAACAGGCTTTTACTCTTGTGTGCAAATCCAGTCAGCTCAACCAAGTGAAAAGCTCGGCAGTGCTCAGTGGAGGCTAATTAGGAGCCTCCACCATCACTGCCCACAGAATCTGTTTGCACTCAGTATTCTTGGCACCCTGCACACCACTGCACTGATTTCACTCTTCATCTGCCACCTTGCTGCAGCCGCTGTGCCTGTTCCAGTCCAGAGCCACCGGCTTGAGCAGGATTTTCCAAGCAGTTTCATCTCTGATAGCCTGCACCCTTTCAGTACCAAACCTGAAAGTTGGATTGGGAAAAAATTTGACTCTTTTCCCACATGATGAGTACGTTCATAAATGCCAGATCAGGGGAAAAAGGTATAATAGCATAAGTCAACAGAGATATGAGCTGTGAGTGGGTGATAGCAGTGGAAATGGCGAGCAAGCAGGAACAGGCAAAAGAAAAGCTGGCGAATTGTAAGCAGAAATCAAAAGATAAAAACACTTGAGTGCACTCTGCATAAAAAGCTTGCACTGAAATTCTGGGTTTCTAGGTCTTCTTGTTTGTTCCTGGTTATTTAGAAATAGTAATGAAATACTAGGAAAGTGAAATTCCTCGCTCTGGTGAACTCCAAGGCTTACTTAATCTATTACTATTACCAGCTGGTCTGAAGCAGCAGAGACTTGTGCTTTGAATGTAAAGGCTAATGACTTATGCAGAGGTAAGTATCAATTTACATGTCAGAATGTATGTTTTTCAGCTTAAACACAATTACTGGAGTTGTACATCACTGCTCATGTTAATGCAGGTCTGTTGGACGGAGAAGTGCAGGGGAAGATTTGTCCTCGCAGTGCCAGGGACTGCTATCTTTTGAATTTCTGCTAACTCTGTTACTTCTCTGAGGTGATTTCATTGTCATCATATGTATGGGTCTTTTTTCACTGTAGAGTATCTCCTAGTGTTGTAGATGAAGACATAATTTGTGCAACAGTGTTATGAGATCAGAGACAACGTGGCCAGTCCCTGTTCTTTCAGTTAACCGATATACTAATCCTCACTCTGCTTCCTTCCATGGTTGTCTGTGTTTGACCAGTCCCATTTTTCTGCAACAGCCAGAGAATATGTTTTACTGACATGATGTGGAATGGGAGTGATCACACTAGAAGTCCATTGCTTTTCCAGTGTATCCTCTCTCTCAGTTTTTGGCAAAGCACTTCACACTTCATCTGTAGTTTTTTTGCTGTCTAATGCATCTTTGACTATGGGACAAAGAAATGCCATGTGTGTTGGGTGGAGAGAGATGATGAGGGAAGCTGCTTCTGGAGTCCTACTGGTCCCCTGCTTGAGAAAGGTTCCCTGTATAAAGTAGAGATTATTGACCTTCCTCTTGCTCAAAATTAGAAGCTTCCTTTACTGTTTGGGAATGATCTGTTCAGGTCCTCATTTAGCTGTAGGTTACTTGAGATGCACTACAGTATATTTTGTTTAATAAAATGGGATAAGTTTAAAAGTAATTTAGCAAAAGAGAAATGTGCATTAATGAAAACTGTAAAAGCCCAGGGGTTTAATTACATTTACATTTTGAATGGAAACTCATCTGGATAAATTCTTTGGGTACACTTATACAAAGAGCAGTTCTGGAATGGGACAACATGGATATTATACAGAGAAGTTTCTGAAAACTGAAGTGATAAGCTTGAATTATGTGCTAGGCACCTTAGTATATTAATATTTTAAATGGAAGAAAACAATTAATATAGTATTCTACAGAAAAAAGATGGCATTTTGCCGTTCTACTGTCTTAAATATGTATTTAAAACTGTTTTGAGAGGTGCTTTATTGAAGTCAGTCTAAGCACTATTTGAACATAGACTGTAGAAGAGAACTAAACAAATACACATCTGAAACAGACGTTGTGATTGTTCTTTGGAATTTTAACAGCATGTATTCCAAGTCTGACTCAACTCTGAAGTTAATTAAATAAATTACTTAATAGCAGTAGTAGTTAATATGTAAAATTTAGTGTGTTATGAGCTTTTTTTGTTAAGTAGGACATCTATTACTAATTTTGAAGAACATGTGAAATTTTATTTACCTAATAGATTTTATATTGTTTTGGATGTCCTGAAAACTCACTGGATGTAGTGTTTTAATCAAAAACATATGGTAGTCCTTATGAGTGAATAGAAGAATAGGGATTTTGCTCCCAGAGGGCTTGAGTAATTGTATGGTAATAAAGTCATGGGTTTGTTTTTTCTTCTTGATCAGTATGTCCTGACACAAACCCAGATTCAAACCTTTAAGGACAGTGAGCTGCAGAGCCTCTGGGGTCAGCAGTAACTTAGGAAAAGTATGCAGGGAGGTCAGAGATCAGTTTAGGGGCCCATTTATCAAGGGAATGAGCATGGGGGGCTCCCTCGCCATTGGTTCATGAGTTGATTTAGAAACCAGGAGTGAAAGCAGCAGGATGGAAAGTGCAGCTGAGATATCTCAAGCAGTGCATTGATGGCACTGAATGCCTTTCTGGGTCATGGTCGTTTCACCAGTGAAGGGCTGGTTCCCCAGTCCCCCAGCACAGGGAAGGGCGAAGGCCCCAGCTGGGGGGAGAGGAGGAGCAGGGCATGTGGCTCACGCCGCTTCATTCACAAGCACAAGGATGGCAGAGGGCCCAGACTTTTCATAGAAGTCCTGCACAGCAGCTTTCAGTCTAAATTCATGCCACTGATTAGATGCAAAGTTTCTTTTCATTCATAGCAGCCAATTCGTTCCAGCGAGCAGAGAAACATAACATAAAGTATAGAAAACACAGCCAGCGGTTGCCAATTTCTAGGCAGACTAAAACCTTTCTGCTGTAGCTGAAGTATGCTTATCATGTAGATTTCCCTCATCACCACTTGTTTTCAAAGCTAAACACAATGGCAGAGTGGGCTCTAGTAAGCATTTGCTATGCTTTGAAACTTCGCAGCCTAGCTAATTAATGTGATTTCAGTTTGAAGTATGGGCTGTGTGGCTGTTGTTTCTGTAAAGGAAAAACTATGCAAGGTTTAGAATAAAGCTTTAATGATCGGCATGACTGTAATCAGCTTTTTGTCAAGGTTTTTTTTAACCTTGAAAACTATCCATACCTGTTTTCACATGTAACATTTTTGTGTCCATCTCTAATTAGAACTGTGAAATTTTTAATTTGTGGGCTGGCTGTTTTCCCCCCACTCCAAATTATGTTAATTACTGAGAACTTAATTGGAAGACAACTGTTTCCAGTAAGGAGAGAGTTTTGTGGGTAGTTGAAAATATTACTAAAGGCCTTCCCACTTACTAGCTATTAATGCTCTAAGGATGAAAGTAGTCTGTATGACATAGAAAATGAACTTGCTTACTAGCTCTTTATATATGTGGAGCAAATAATCCTCTCCTGTACTATCATTGTCTTCCTGGGATTTAGTAGGTTTTGTAGAGGTAGGAAAGTGAGCAGATTTTTTTCTCTTCTTTACTTAGAGTGTAAGTAACAGTCTCTCTTGAAATGCTGCTTTTCTCTAGTACTGTGGCTTGTTTTGCATGTTCACTGTGATGTATACAGTCAAATGCTGGGTTAATTTAGGTCTCAGTCATATTGTAAAATGAAATTACCGCCACAAAAGATTCATTTTTGTCTTCTGAGCTTGACATCCCACTGGCTGGTAGGTAAAGTGTCCCAAAACTTCTTCCAAACTGCAGTTGGAAACATTCAAGGGATGACACAGTTATGGGTTCAGTGCATGGGAAAAAATTAAGTATTTCAAGGAATTAAAGATGATGATGAATCAGAAGAAAAGATCTTAGTGATCTAAATTCATAGGATGAACTAAGTACTGTCCAATCGTTACTAGGTCTGACCAGAATAAAAGGGTGTTTGTTTATTATTGCTGTCTGAGGACATTCTTCTTCCCCTCTGTTGCACTAAGCTGTCTGCAGTTTCTTATGATGCTTAAAAATGGAAACAAGCCTTCATAATTAAAATATTTGTGTAGCTGTTTTGTTTAGTCCTTGAATATACTCAACTGTACTAAAGCACAATTGAGAGGTGGTATTTAAATTATTTGCAACCAATAGAAAAGATACTTAGGAAAAAGGATCCCAAAAAGTGTATGAAAACAAAGCAGTGCTTACGACAGTGCCCTGAGCGTTGATGATTAGAGTATTATTTTTTGTGGCTTTTCAAGTGGTAAGAAGTGTTCTCATTGTTAGTGGAACCTAATTAAAAATAATTATGCTCTGGCATTATCCTTTCTGGTACAATTTGGGCTGGAGTGGTTCTCCATTCTCTCCATGAAAGTTCAGGAGTGTTTTCTGAGAGTTTAGGAGGGTTTTTTTTTTGTTAGGTTTGTTAGTTTTTTCCCCCCAGATGTGATGCATTAAAGTTGTCTCAAACATATTTGAAATGCAGTGTGCTGCACCTCATGTGCCCTAAGTCATGAGAATGTCAGAGATTTTTGGAACCATATACATTAGTTTATGAAGCTCATTGTGATAGTAAAATTACTTGAATTTTCCACAAAATCCAACAGCATTTACAGAATTTCACAATTATTTTGCATTTTCAAAAAATTAGGCTGTGTATATCCAGAAATTTTTTGGGGATCTTTTTTTCCATTGCTTCATGGTGCTTGAAAAATTATTTATTTTCTTTGTTTCATTGCTATATGATTTAATAGTTATAAATGTAAAGTAAAAGAGAAATTCTGATGCAACATTTTTTTTCCTCTTGATGCTTCAAAAAATTGTAACTCCTTGCACTACTATATGGATTACCTAGTTTTGTATCTATAGATTCAGGAACAAAATTTTCTAGTTTCATATTTTTGAAAATTTTCAACCTCTTAAACTTTATTCACTGTACCACCCAAGAGTTTGAGAGAAAGAATATATTGCTTATTCTTGATGATGACACAATTTCATTAAAGGAATACTTTAATTCCCCAGACTTATTTTCATTGCTTTTGAATGAAGCCTTGGATTTTTTAAGATGGTCCAGAAAGTCCAAAGACTATGGCTTTAAAATTCAATGTGATTTAGAGATAAGATCCATATGCGTCAGGTGTTGCCTACAGACAGACTTTCAGGGGTATGTGTCTTATCCAAAGAAAGTTGTTACCAAATGTCTCCAGCATAGAATTCCTGTGCTCTACAGGTGATGAGGAATGCTGTCAGTTCCTGAGCATCATGGTTTTCACAAGCACCAAGCCTCAGAGGGCTGGGATACAGTTCTTGCTACAGTAAATGAAGGAGGTCCAAATTTATGCTTAAACTTAATGTCTTTGAAATTTGGTCCACAGGCAGATTATTAGCATTTAGAAGTATGTGTTTCCTCTCCTAGTCTTTCTGTAATTTCTCTTAGTCTTTTTGACTGAAAGTACTCCTAAATATATTTCTCAGTGGGTAAATTCCTCCACATAGTTCATTAAACTGAGTGATTTGCTTACTCAGAGAACCTGTTTCTAGGGTTGCAATACATTTCTAACTCTGAAATATCTGGTAGCGTGTGCTTACTAATTAGCAATGAACTGCAGGTATTGCAGATGATGGTGACCTTAGGGTTTAAGGTATTTATATAATAGATATTGATAAAAAATGTTCTTTGAACAAATCTGCTACAAATTCTCTTGGTTCTGAGGTGGTAATAATTTATAATGGTTTTTCTTTTTTAGCTTGCAAGGAGGCATAAAATTATTTTTTATAAGGAAAGTAATGGCAACTTACTGATATTATAACAAGGAACAGTAATATACCTTCAACTCCTTAATTTCCTATACCAATCCCCCTTCAACGACAACAAAAAAATAAAATAAAAAAAATATATACACATCTATATATTATATGTATGTATCTCTTGGCAGCACTATCTTCCTGTGTCAACCTGTGAGTTCTCCTGCAAAGGAGTCTTTGTGAGATAATACCATCTAGCAAGAGATACTATTATTAGCAGAAGGAAGTAGAAACTATTAGTACTTGAGAATATGTTAATAAATGGTATAAAAGGTCAAAGATAGGCGCTGGCTGTGCTGGTCTTGAGAAAAGAAAGACACAGCTTCAGACTTGAGAGATCATCTGTTGATGATCATCTGTTGAAGGGATTGGTGTTTGCAGGTCAGAAGTCTTCTGTGAAGCAGATTGAGAGAATTCTCAAATACTGGCCCTTTATAGGACAAATGAGGATTGTACTCGTCATTTGACATTGCTCTTAGAAATACAGCTCTGTAGTGGTTAAGGAGGTCATAGAAAGCAAGTTCTTACCTTTGAAGAAATCTCATTTCATTCATACTGACATTTTAAAAGTGAAATAAAAAAGAAAATACAAGCAGTAATAATCCACCATAGACTTCCCCTGATTTTGATATACATTGTCTGAACTGATGCCTGGCTCCCCGGATGTTATCACAGAGCTGCTGTGAGTGGTGATTTCAAACCTAAAATGCATTTTTTCTCATTCCTCTATTGTATGGAGAAGGCAAATGGTGAATCTTCCTGTTGCAAAGGCAGCTCTTTCCTGTATGTTCTTACCTGGGGTGTTGTTTGTAGGATGAATAGATGTACTCTGTTTTGGATTTTTAACTGTCTTCAAGAAAACCTTCATATCTCAATTTCATTTCCTTTTGCAATAAATGATATTTCTCCTGGGGACTTGGGGTGAATTGTTCTTAGAAAGACAGTAAGATTCAGCAGTAGTCTCAAAATGGCTTCTCACAGTTATCATTACCAAAAAAGTTGTATTTCACAGCTTTATTGATCCTTAATTCTTGAGACTGGGGATGCATGGAGAAAAATGGAAGGATGTTACATCTCTTATTAGATAAATATGCTTTTTCAGCTAGAATTTCTTCATTAAAGGGATGGTTAAGCATTGAAATGGGTTACCCAGGTAAATGCTGGAGTCGTTGTTCCTGGAAGTGTTCAAGAGACAACTGGACATGGCAGTTAGTGGTGTGGTTAATTGACATGATGGTGTTTGGTCAAAGGTTGGACTTGATGACCTGAGAGTTCTTTTCCAAACTTTGATTCTATGAGCTTGTGTTGTAACTGGGAGATTATTACCAATGGTTATATTGTTATAGATATACAGAGCATCTCTTTCTGCCGTATCATATGATAAATGTAACCCACTGTGGTCTGGTGTCTATAGAACTGTGATGTGTAAATTTAAGAATGGCCCTCCATTCTAGCCAGTGCTCCCACTGTTCTGTGGAAGCAGTTAATCGGTACTATAACATAGGTTTATGACTCTGACCTATTTTTTATTGTAAATTCTTAGTAGTTATAAAGAAAAAAAGGAAACCCTTGATATTTCCAAGTTAATGACATAAAAATTGCCATATCCCAGAACCGTGCTTAATGATATCTTAATTTCTAAAGTAAAAAACTTCATATAAAATTCACTTCAAAACCTTGCAGAAGAGTCTATGAGAAATGTGTGATACTTTACTTATTGTATATTTCATGCAGTTTAAAGGAAAAAAATTACTATTAGGAAGAAGGAGACTGGCAAGTTCTGCCGTTCAGACTTGCTGCAAGTTCTGTAAGAGAAAACACATACAAGTGACTTAATCCTGATGCACGAATTAACTGATTTCCAAAATGGGCTTTTTCCTGCAGGGAATGCAGGAACATTGAAACATAAGTGTAAAAAGAAGGTTTCCAAGTTGCATGCTTCTGAAAGACTTGGACACTAATGGAAATTCAATTCTGCATGGGTTTTAAAACACTTTGCTGAAGTTTCTAGCCCCAGGTAAATTCTTGCATTATGGACATTATGAAGATTTTCTTCCATTTACATAAGCGATAATACTAACAGTTGTCATATGGTTTTTGCTTTTCCATCTTTCCTACAGGAGGGGAAAATCATGTGTAGTTGATGTTTTTTTCAGGAAGGCTATGTTTTTGGTGGTTTTTTTCCTCTTTTTTGTTTGTTTATTTTGTTTTGTTGTTTTGTTTAAATACTCTTTTTGCTTTGTTTTTTTAAGGCTTGACAAAATGAAAGAATGGGTTCCGCACTTGAGGCGGAAGGTAGCCGAGACAGCAATGTGCCCTATTTCCTGCAGGAACATCAGGAAATCTTCTTGTGCAACCACTGACTATGCACTAAGATTTTTTTGCTTGTTTGTTATGTTCTGGCTTAAAAAAAAAAAGTATGAATTTATAAGATCATTACTTGCAGAGTGCTGTGTGGAGCTTAGGGAGCAGAAATGTCCCATGTAGCCATTGTGCTGAAGTTTAACAATCAAGGCCCTGTCTGTGTGATTTTGTGAAGCCATACTGAAATTCTGTAGAGAAGGTGAATACATGCAATGTTTCCAGTTTATTTGGCTGCAGATCCGTGTCTGTGTTCTGTACAATCTGGAATTATTAGGCACCAAGGGCTTCATACCAGTGTGTAGTTACATTTATCTGGGTCTGTTACAGGAATATGGGCCTTAATAAGTGTTCCAGATGAACATAAGTCCACATAAGTGGATTTGATGATTTTGTGGCTTTAGTCCTCTCAGTTTTGGTTCTCTTTCATGGAAAATTAAGACTTTTAATTGCATCTTTACAGAACTCACTTTTCTTTGCGAAGAAAGCCAGTTGATTTTACGTATACAGTTGTGCCTTTTTCGCAAATGTGTCGCAGCACTCCTTTTCGCTTCCTGCTTCTACAGATACAATATGTAGAAAAAGTTACTGAATGTTGCAAATAAGTTGTGGAAGCTCATTTTTTTGTTACTAATGTGGTTCTATAGGCCTAGATGAGGGGCATAATTATTGGTCTCCAGTTATCCTGAAGCTGATGGTTTTTCTACTTGTATTGCCAATAAACTTAAAAAAGCAAACCCTAAACCAAACAAAAACCACTGACCCCCCAACTCCTTCCCCAAACAACCAGAAAAAAGGAGGGACAAGCAGAAACCAGGAAAAGCAACATCTAAGATTTATCCCTCTGGGGCTTTGCACATGCTTCTAAAAGCATGTAAAAGCATGGCTTGGAAGCCTTTAATGATTTAAGGATTGGTTTGGTTTTTTTTTTTTTTTAATGTAACCTGGATAATCTTTAAAGTTTAATCTGGAACTCTACATTGTTTTCAAACTGCAAACATAATTGATTAATGCATAAAAGGGGATAGAAATACTAATTCCCTGACACTGAATCACAAGCATTGGGTGTGTTCTAGTGTGTCCTTGACATTGTTTCAGCCAGGAGTGTTAGCTACCAGCCTCCTGCTTTTGAAGTCTCTGACCTAAAACCTCTTTGAGAGGAGTGTTCTTGTTCTTCTAACATGGAAAAAAGGGGTTGAGTTCCTGCTTGCATCAGCACATCCTTATTGTTCTGGCTGCTTTCTCCAGGTCTTTCTTTTTTTTAACCCTGTGAGTGAAATTAAGTGAAACATTTGTCAGGGTTTTGTTTTTATAGCGTGTAGAAGAAAGTGTTGGACCTTGAAAGCTTATACAGTCCAGTGTGTTTTGATGGGGGGAAAAAAGGTAAGAACACGCTAGTTAGATTAATATACTGTACTGAGGGTTGCTCTATTTCCAGAATACTGCATTAAATTATGTGGAAAAAGCAGTGCTTTGTGCATCCCAAATTTCTAATTAACCAGCAGTTTTATGGGTTTTGGAGACCCAAATCTGATATCTTTAGCATACAGTCCTATGGATAAGGAAAAAGAGTAAAATATTGATGCTGGATTTTGCCTTGTAGACTTGGCTGGCAGTTCACATTTGAAGATTATATTTCAGTAAGAGATTCTGTCCTTTCTAGAGGTGAATGACCAGTATACCAAATTAGCAAAGCAGCTTGATCAAGATCAAACCCAGTAAGAACTCAGTAAGGTCCTTGGAATCATGTAAAGAAACTTTAAAATACGTTCTAAAATTATCATTGCCATCTAAACCAAATTCCAGAAAAGCTTTACTGTTCAGTTCATTTGTGTCAGAGCATCAGTATTCTAACAAAATCTAGCGCTGACACTTTACTTTCTGTTTACTGTAGTCTGGTGTAACATCATACAGATAACATATTTTAAATGGCTAACATGACATTTATTGAAAATATGTGGCTGAATTCAGTTATTTTCACCTGAGGTTCATCTGATAGCATGAGATCTACAGCAGTAGGACTGAACCATGCAGATAGAATATGTAATTTGCTAGGAAGGCCAAACAGGGCACAAACCTGTTATATACAGTGGTGACAGTACTAGAAAATCAAAAACCTTGAACAAAATACCCTCCTAATTATGCATCAATTAAATCATAGGCTGACTAGTTTTATCTATAGAGCCTCCTCATTTCAAACAGTGCATTTGTAATCTGTATAATCTGACAATCTAGCCTCCATGTAGGTTAGATTTAGCCAGTGAGGAAATATTCCACACTTGCATATTTTGGGTTTTGTAATAGAGGGTATTATACTAATGTCCCATCCATAGCCATTTTTTCTGCCTCCTTGTACCATTTACTTCTTTGGAAGGCTTATTCAAACTGATGGATGAAGAATTCTTTGTGTTATGTAAGGGAATTCTAAAGAAAGTGCTTAATGATTATTACTTCTTAGACTTAAATATCTGACTAGGTAGGAAGTCTGCTCTGGGCTTCTGAAGTCTTTGTTGTTGTTACCCAGGTGTTTGTCTTTCTTGGAAGTTCCGGGTCACTTTTAAATTGCTAGAAGTCCTGTTGTTTTTTGTTCTTAAAGAGAGTTGATTTTATTTAGCATGGTAGTGGATCTGATAACAGTCGATGCATTTCAGTCTTTATCAGCTCCTGTGAGTGTGCAGATTGCTGACAGAGCCCTTTACAGTGGTAATCCTCTATGCATACACGCAGTGAAAAGTCAGCTTTAGCAACATCTGATTTGATTTATTCATAAGGTGGTCAATAAACAGAATTTGTTGCAGGATAAACATTGAAAAGACTGTTATCAGTTTGCAGAGTCAATTTTTTGCCAAAAATCAGTGACTAGGCATGCAGTTCCTTGCTGAGAGCAGGACTTGCTTCATGGGAGTAAGGCAAAGGCGGACATGTAGGTCCTCCTGCCCATCAGAGTTGTTGCAGCACTCACTCCAAACAGACACAAACAGTAAAGCTGCGGATGTTTTCCTGCGGTCAGAAATTAATCCATTGGCATTCATGGGGATTGAAAAGTACATACATAGTCTAAACATAGGAGCTGGAAGGATTGTGTCTACTTGGCTTGCCTCTAGTGCTCAGGAATCTCAAAAACTAGACATATCAGACCTTTGGGCAGATTTTACAGTACTGGAAAATTTGAGACTGAATAACCTGAAGGAACTGCTGATAAGTTTTCTTCTGGAGATCACAGGACCTTTCACATGGACATTGAACCCACTGGTTCAGTATGCAAGTCAAGCTCATTCAGACTTCATTAATTTATCAAAACTACAAAATTCTACTGCCTGATCTAAAAAAGTTTTAAATAGCCCATAGCTCAGCAAGCTCACAGACTATGAATTACCATGATCAGCCTTAGGTAATGACTTCCCACTTAATACAGAAGAGATTTTGGACCTTAGGAGGCCAAATCTGCCTGTCCTGTACTATATTGTATCATCCCATGGAAAAACAGAAGCCCGGTTTGTTCCTAAAAAGGAGACTGTGGGACACAAGATGTGAACTTTAAGAGTTAGATCTAGATCATGGAATTCTTGCTCTTTCAGACATAAGAGCAAAACTTTGCCTCAGTTCCTACAGTAACAAGGAAATGAACAGAACAGGGCAAATGCAATAAGCAATTGGGTCTTTTATTTTTCTCTTTTGCTGTGAGGGGAAGGAAAGCACACGTTTAGTTCCAATGAATGCTGAACACTTCAGGAAGAAGAGAGATTTGTTTTATTATTTTTTCTCATATAATTCCCTGATATGATAGTCTGGGGTGACCATGTAAGAATCTGACTGTAAAGGAGTAGGAGTCATGTCTATTGACAACTTTACTTGTTCCTTAGTTTGAGAAATTTCCAGATCTTTGCATGCTGCTTCAATGGAGAATGTCAAGTAGCTTTGGGATAGCTGCCAGACTGACAACACTGCATTGAGACTTGTGCAAGGTACGTTCAGAAACCCTTCTGGTTTCACAGTATGCTGTAATCCAGAATTTTGCTGTGGGAATTTTTCATGTACAGAAGAAATTTGACAAAAAGAGACACTGTGCAGTTATAATCCATTTGCTGAAAGGGAGCCTGTTATAAAGTCTTTTCAAATTAATGTCTGGCTTGGGAAGTGAAAATAAAAATACAGATTATTGCGGGGTATTTAGAGAATGACTTAGTCCTGCCACCTTGAACATAGTTTGTTGCACAGTTAGGTATTTGTATAAAGCCATGCCATTCACTTTTACCCATTTACATACTAAGGCTATGTGACAGGGTGTGTATTTCTAGTTGACTTCTCAGTCTGATCTTACTGCTGATCTGATCCTTTTCGTGCTTTAGCCTATGAAAAAGGCCCATGGCTAAGACCCCCTTCTGTTTGAAAGTACACCAAAACTTGATAATACAACATGACCAGGAAATGGCTTTGGCCATTAAATCCTCCAAATACTCCTTGCACTGGCCTCAAAAAGGCTCCTAAGGCATAGCTCAGCCAAGAGCAGCTCTGTTTTCACTGGGGATTAGGCTTCAGTTTGGCCCACCTTTTCTGCACATAGAGACTTTTTAAAAAAAAAATTAAAAATTATTTTCTGTCAGGCTTATTTATTTGAGCATGATCTGATTGCTCTAAATCTTGCCTACTTCTGTGCACTTACTCTTTTCTAGAAGGACACGTAGTGTTGGGGCCTCCACCCACCTTTGTTCCTTAGGTGAACTCTGATTTTAAAAATAGCCAGGAAATTGTGCTCTTTTCCTTTGGTTTATTTCTTTGAATGACAGTGAAAAAGAAGTGTCCTTGCTGTCTGAAAGGATAGTTGAAAAACAATATCTGGATGTCAGCCATCCTTTCGGAAAATGAGACGAGCTTTACAGTGCTTCCAGAAGGGATCCTGTGACCTGTGTTCCTCCTTGGAACTTTTTTCATCTGGAAGTTTCCACCCTCAGGTGGGACAGCTCTGTGCTCTAAGGCCTTGTCATCATGTCATTAACACTGACTGAAGGCATCTCTAGAAGGCTTTTCTGTTGCAATGTTTGTTGTATTTCTGTTTTATATGGATACCTGTCCACTCAGGAATCGAAAGGGTTCTGTGCAATATTTGCATGTTATCAAACTTCTGTTCGCTCTTATTAGTCCTGGATGCTGAGTTTCATTACACAGAGAGTAAAATGTGATGTGTGCTTACTGTGCTTTGTAGATAATGACAGAGACTGCAAAGGAGAAAAGGAAATGTTCCTTAATAGCAAATTAGTTTTTATCTCATGCGAATGTTTGAACTCTTGTTCAGCAGATTTATCAAACACAAAAGGGAGAACAATTTTCTTTGACTATTGTGTTTCAAAAGTTGTTACTTTAAAGTGATCATTGAGAGAGGGCTTATAAAATCATGGGTAAGATTTAAGTTTTTCTGTTGTTTTGTGTGATAGATATAACCCCACTATTCCAGACTTAGAACAGATTTTTAAAAACAACAGTTAAGTCACAAGAAAATATCAATTATGTAGTGAGCAGTATACCATGTTGGTCATCAATGAGTTGTTCTTGTCACAGAAATGATAGTGACAATATTAGTGCTGACACTGTATTTTGGATTTGTGCTATTCTGCACATTTGCTGCAATTCTGGTGAAGTAGAGTATTAATGGAAAGGAAATTCCATAAAAATGATGCTAAAAATAGGATTAAAATATATCATAACATCCGACAAATGGTGGTCTTCTTGTAAACATTAAATCTTCTTGTTTGTTGGACCCACAGTGATTTTCTCGTTAAATGAATCTGTATCAAACTAACATCCTGTTACCTAAATGTTTGCACTGACTTGGGTCAGTAAATGCCCAGTATTTTTAGGATACTTTTTTGACATATGT
>NW_005054346.1:2180892-2214499 GCF_000277835.1 Geospiza fortis | reverse complement strand
TCCTTCTGCCCTATAACACAAAATATATGGGCTGGGTAAGTGTTTGGAGTATAGGCAGTGAGATTCCAGTGCTTTCGCCTGATTTGGAGGACATGAGTGGAAGGAACAGGAACATGGTATCCAAACAAAACAAGCCAAATTATAGTCAGCAAACAGGATGATAAACTTCCTGGAAACTTTTAGTTTATTGCTTAAGTTGATGTAATGATAAGTTCAGTTTGTGCATTTTTTGAGCTCTTCTTTTTAACAAGAGCAACGAATTCAAGAGTACATATTTCTGCTTCACCATTTAGTTGCTGGAATTTATTTTCTGACAAATGTAGCTGTTTGTTTTAGTTGTATATTTTATTCTTTTATTTAGTTGCAGTCTGTAGCAAACTTGAGAAATCAAGATGAGAACTTAGTTCCATAATTCAAAGATATTTTAAGGATGTGGGCTACTGCTGCTATGTAATTGGCCATACTATTTTAGGACAGAGGGTTAAGGTCAAATCTCTTGTGAATGATGGTTTTGTTTATCTATAGAGATAGCATCCATTCTGTAAATTATTGCACTACAATCTTCACAGTAGAAGAGGCTAGAAAAATATTTTGAAATGAAACTGTTTTTTTCTAAAAACAAAAAAAAAGCCTGTGGAAAGTTTCTAACTGTGGATTTGGCAACCTCCCTCTGTTCTTATCCCAGTTTCTTTCACATGCTGCTGGAAAAAATCAAAGTTTAGCAATTAGTAATTTTTAACAGGCAGTTTGGAGAAAATGAGATAAAGCCTGAAAGACCAAGCAAGCTGCTTTTCTTTTGTCTTCCTTCTGACAGAATTAGTGTAGTGTCTGCTTCATTTGTATGTGCGAAGTATTAGTTACTTGTCTGGGCTTGTGCTTCACAAATTAAAGTGAACCCATCTTCCTGCAATTTTTTCTTCCTTAATTTTTGGTATAATTGTGAGAACTGAACACCTGGAATAGTGTTAGCAGAGAGAGCATCTTGCCCTGACCTCACTGCTTGCTTGTCTCCCTCTCATTCCTATGTGTAGGATCTAAGGGAAGAAGGAAAGTGAAGGTGTTTCTGTCAGGATGATGTAGACACTGAAGACTGTGAAACTTGATGTTGGGTCTCTTCTTAAAGCTACTCCATAGCTGTGGATCTGCTCCTGAACCTATTTTACCTTCATTCCCAAGGCATCTCTACCAATAAATTCAGGTGGTCCTGTGGCTCGGATGTGCCATCCATAACCTGTTCCTTAAAGGGGATAAGTCAGGCTTCCTAGTGGAGAAGCCACACCCTGTAGTCCAGAAATGAGACTGTGATCACAGTAGCTTTTATTATTGCCCAGCAGATGAGCCTCTGCATGGCTCACTGTCTGCAAGTGCAATGCCTTTGGCTGGCCCCTGTATGGCAAATTATAGGAGTCTGTTATGGGAACAAGGAAAACCTGCAGAGGCGTCATTTCCTCATCCAGAGGAAGCATGGACTGCAGGATCCAGAACTATTGAAGATGCTGGAAAACAATATTTGATATTTATTTATAGTTTCTTGATTTCCTGGTCCCACTAACACCATTGTTCCCTTGTGTTGTTCTTAGAAATCTGGTATCTGGAGCTTTGAATGGTTTAGACTATTCTTTTTTTTTTTACTTTGGGAACTGAAAGGATGTTGCTTACAACAAATTAATGCATGAAGTAAAAAATGTGAATTAAAAACTGTTCCGTTTCCTTATGTAGAAAGATTTTGTGAGACTTCAGTCTGTGGAATCGACGTGGGTGTTTTGGTAAGCAGCAGTGTGTCCTGGTATGAGTAGTATTCAGTGCTGTCAAACTCTGGTTGAGTATTTACAGATGGCATCTGCCACCAGTGTGCTCTGTTTGTGCTTGTCTGCAGTTATGGTGCAAGGGGTCTGGTGAGGGAGGGTGGTTTGCAGGATGCTGTGACTGCTGAATATTCTCCTTTTAATTTAAATAGTGGCTCTTCAGACTTTCCCCACAGACTGACTGGATGTGATGGTCTCCTTGTACTATTTTCACAAGTCAAGTTTAATATCTAAAAAAAAAAATCCCTCCTCTCTGCTTCAACCAGAAAATAGTTTAAAGCTTTTGATTACAGCCTAAAAGAATGATGCTCTTATTTCAGGAAAATTTAATAAGAAACTGTGTCATCTTAGGGTCCCAACATTGGAACAAGAAGGCAAAGCAAATGATATTGCAATCAGGTTTTGTCTTCTGTTTCCCTATAAAAATGAATGAAAAGGGCAAGAACAGCCATGCAGTCTGTGTTCCTGAGGAACACATGCTTCCCAGACAGGGCAGTGTGTTGTGCAATTATGCTGGGAGCTCATCAAAGCCAAAGACAGGCCATAAACCTACATAAGACAAAGAAAAGAGTCTGTGCTTGAATAGCAAAAGGAGAAAAGAAAGGACCAGTGAGAGAAGTATAGCCTGTGAGGGGTTATTTCTCCCTAGCATGCATGTAGAATCCTGGACCATATTTCTTGAAGTTAGGAATTTATTTGACAGTAAGACAATCCAGCTAATGTGGATAAATTTAGATGATGTTCACCATATATTCTCTCGATGCTCCATTTAGTTGTCTAAAATCATGTACTCAGTGGTCATTGTATCCTTCAAGATGTGGAACCTTTTTGATGGATGTAAATGGTGATTAGCATGTAAATATCCTGCGGTATAATTAATGTGCAGCAGATGTACAGATGTGTAGATATTTGATTTGTGTATAGCATAAAGGAAAAAGAGAACTATTTTTTCTTATCATCTACTCTTTTTCATAGTTATCAAACCAGTAAAGAAATAAAAGATCAACTATTCTTTGAATTTGCACAGTTGAAGTATCCCATGAACCAAATACAGTCTAAAAGGTAATATTAATTATTGCTTTTTCATGGAAATTGGTTCAAAACCATATGGGCAGTTGGAAATTCATGAGACCAGCTCAGGGTAGAGAATAGAGACATATAACAATCTTTTGTTTGTATGAAGCTGTGTGTAAAATAATTTAAATTTTTATATTATTGTATTCTTTTTGGAATGAAGTTAAGACAATTAACATTGGCATCTAATTTTAAGAAACTAGTAGTTTTATCCTTTTTTTTTTTTATTTGTATAATAAATGGAAGTTCTGGTTCAAATTGAACTACATTAAATACTTATACTGCAGTGTTAATTAAATGATGGTTGCATGAACTGAGGCATCATTGCACATGAGTATGTAAATGTGGACCTGTGTAAATGGCAAGCAATAGGAATTATCCAAGACATGTTTCCTTAGTAGGGAAGCGTTCCAATTGTTACTGATTGGGAAGGAACTTAAATGGGATGTTACAGCTTTTTTTCTGTGATCAGGAGCGAGCACTTTCTTGAAGTTCTATACTCACTACAGCTTCCCTCCAGGCTTTGCAAAGAACTGAAACTGGGGAAGCAAACTGCTGTTTCATATTCTTCCTTCCTTCGTGTTTTTCTTGGCACCTGTGTGCAAATGCGAATGGCAGCCAGAACTGGCAGTGAACAGTGTTTGAGAGCACATTTTATTTATACAACTCAGAAAATAAAAATTTTAGCTCTCTCAAGCATTCTAACTCCTAATTAGCATTTAGCCTTATTAAACATTAAATAACTTCATAATTAAGGACTGTGCATTCCAATATTAGAAAAAAAAATGTTGTGTTGAAAATTGAGCATGTAAAAAGGGGTTGGTGGGCTTCCATTATGGTTGCCTGTCAGTATTTTCAAGTTTCCTCAGTTTATATGTAAAAGTGTTTGTTTGTTTTTTAATAAGCTGCATTAATCATGAAGGACCAAATAATTTGTTTTCATTGGTGCTGAGTCAACTTTCCTCCCTTATTCAGATACAATAGGAATTAATACTTAAATTTAAATTCTGAAAGTGGAGATATAATATTTTATTTCAGGTTTCCTCCTCATAATAAGTGATAAAGATCATGGCTTTCTTAATTCTGGTGGATATTTTTGAGTCAGAAAAGACTCACAGTGGTCTTCAAACATGTTAATGGACTTTAGAAGGAAATAGGAGATGTACAGAGGATGACTTTCTTGTAATATTTTTGAAATTTCAAACTATTATTTTTAAATTAAACCAGAAAATCTAAATAATTCTTTTGGAAGGGTATTTTTTGACAAATGTGTTTCTCATCTTGTCCTCTCACATATTTCTCATCTTTTACACTTCCTGAAATTACTGATTTGTTTAAAGAAATAAAATTTGTTATGAAGAATTGAAGAGTTGCTTCAAAAATATTCTAGAAATGTTGAGTTCTTCCTAATTGGTCTTCTCCTCTTAAAAACAATAATTTAGGGATATCCTAATTTTGTGAGTAAAAATTGAATTTAAAAAAAATCCCAAATTGAACAGAGTAAGATATTCTTGCATAAAAGAAGCAGAAACTGTAGTATGAAGTATAGAGGTTTCAAACATACAAATTCTTTTCTAATTATGATTGCAATATAATGGGAACATACTGTTACTTCCAGATGTACACTTGTTCTGAGGTTTCCTAGATTCTTGTTTTGGTTTGCTAGTAGTGGACACAGCTGAACTCACTGGGATTTCCTAACAAGAACCTAGTGTTCTATAAATTCAGGAAACAGCTGACTTTTATGAGAAGTAAGCTGTAATGGTAGATGTCATTTCTTTTCCATTTCAACATGAGTGATACAAGATCAGTTAGTTATGTGATTAGCAGTACATTATTCACTCCATGACATACACCAACAGGACCATAAGATGCATTGCCACAGGGAATTCCACATACACGTGAATGTTTTTTAATACAGAGTATGTTTTTAATAAAAAAAATCTTCAAAATGTAATTCAGAGGAATTCTTGGCATGCTGGAAGCATTTTGTTTATTGATATGGATGCCTCTTCTTTGGTTAGTTTGTTGCAATCCTAACAGACGGTTCAGAAATTCAAAGGGGTCAGGCCAATCTCTTTTTTTGCCTTCCAGAACCTCTCTTGGTGATTGAAATGTAACTTGTTTGTATTTTTAATGGGATAAAGGCTTGATTAGCAGCAATTCCTGTTACATAAAATATTTGCTAAAAATATTACACAAACTGCGTTCTGCTTATCTTGCAGGTGGGGGTACATCACTTCTGCCAGTATATGGCCTTTTACTAAAGCTCTGGTTAAGCTGTATTTTAATTAAGCAATAATTTAGGTGATCTTCTAGAAGTTTGCTGTATGTGGCATCAGATCACAGGAGCATGTGTGAGCCAGCCAGACCTCAGCCTCTGATTTGGTGTGATTTGGAATGATCTCAACTGTGCGAGTGCCCCCATCGTTACTCATCAACCAAACTGCTGTTGACCAGCAAGAGCACAGCTAGCCCTCAGAACAGGTTCCCAAAATGAGGATGCTAGATATCCATATTTTAGTGGCAGGATTCTTGACATCTGGGAAGAAAAGGAATAGATGTCTTCTAAACTGGACCAGGAAAAGGTTGTACTAAATCTTTCTGAGAATGGCTTCAGTGCAAGGAAGAGGGTGGAGACATCGGACATCCTGCCTGGCTGTGTGGAACTGGACTTTAACTATAAATCTTTTACTTTCATCTGCAATGGAGCTGAAAGGAAGGAAGGGATCAAAAGTGAAAGCTCAGGTGATTTTAGAGGTGGGAAACACGAGTTTAGGGGGTGCTTCCTCGTCAAAGAAGGGAACTGACTTAAAAGTCTCAAAGTGTGTGAAAGGAAGAACAATATGTCCAGTATAAAAGTTGAAAAATATCATCAGTGAGCACAAAATGCAGAAAAGGTGATTGAGGGTTGAAGAAGGATGAGGAAAGGTTTTTTTGCTCTACTCTTAGAAATTTTCTGATATGACAGAGGAAAAAAAAAAGATGCATGATGGAGAATGGGTTGATTATCCCAAAATGTGTCATCACATTAATAATGTATGAAAATATTATGAAGACACATATTTTTTCAAAGCATTAGTTTCTTCATTTGTGTGTGTACTTATGAATTCACATTTACTTTAAGTCAGGGATCTCTTTCAGACAGACTGCTGTCCCCTAGGATCAGATGAATGGAGAGGTGGATTGTTTGGTAGGCTGGGAAAAGAAATTATCGCTAGAACAGAAAACATTGCAGATGTTGCCCATCTATTCACTCTGTACTTACTGGCACTGGAATATGATGCCAGCTTTGAAAGTAGCACTAGGTACAGCAGGGAGGAAGAATGTATCTGACCTTGGCTGATGCTCTCGCTGCTGGTTGTGATTCATCCAGTCCTGCAGGCAAGATGGGAGAAACAGGTGGTGCCTCAGCTGGTGAATCACTGGAGAGAGAAGAAGAGTCTTTTGTTCAGTAGCAGAAGCCAGCCTGATCTGCTACTGCCACTGCTGCTGGCACAGGTTAATGGGAAGAGGAGGCTAGGAACACAGTGTTTGCCACAGCTGCTACTGCTGCTGGAGTCTTCTCTATTGATTTTTGTGTTTTTCCTCCTTGTGGCGAAATCAAACAAAAGTGCTTCAACAAAACTGGCTCGGTGTTCTTCTGGGACTTGGAATCTGATGTGCATTAATTATAGCATGCAAAACTGCTGTGCTAAATACTACCTCGATTCCTGTGAACTGAATTAGCCACGACAGGCTAGTCAGCTATGACAGAGAGCAGTTTTCTTCCCAAGTATAGATCTTCATGTTCTCTCTAGGATCATTTGGAATATTGCGAAAAGACCAAAATATTTTCCACCATCCAGATGCCTACAGTTACATTAAGAATGTAAAGAGAGAACACAGAAACTACAAGTATTTCATGTTTGTATTTCTAAATTTGTGAAGATGAGGTTATTATCATAGACACAGAAATGTTTTCCTTTTGGTGCATCCCTTTACGGGATTTTGTCTTTGCACTGTGCAAAATAAAATTGTATTCAATTTTAATGTCCTTAACAGCTTTATTCAGAAGGCTATGATAGGTTGGGCACTTCACTTGAACTGGTTTTCCTAAAGTGAAAATTTTCAGGAAATTACCTTATTAAAAATACATGTTTTTTGCAGTTCACCTTGGTTTTGTTTGTGGCAGTGTAGATTTAAGAGTAGAAATGCTGTTAAAAGAATTCTGAGGGGAAAAAATTACTATTTAATTTTTTTTTTTAGATAAAACCCAATATTTATTTATAGGCTTAATCCCAAGTAGGATTATTACTTTCAGAAAGATAGTTACATATCTTTTGTGATCTAGGAGCTCTGACATAATTTCTGTACTTTTTATCTGTAAAGAAAGCAAAAACTCTTTGTGCCCTGGGAGTCTTCTGCAGGCAGACTTCTTTGTTTTCCCTGATTTCATTCCAGATGTCAGAGAAGTCATTTGTGCTGTTGGCAGCTTCTTGTGCTATCTGTAGCAGTGGTAGGTTTTTGTTTTGTTTTTTTTTCCCAACAAAACACAGAGCAACCATCAAGAAAAAAACCCCACCAAACAACAAACAATGCAACTCTTATTTTGATAAGACCAGAAGTTAAAATCCCCATAACAGGAATCCAGTGTGTGTTCTCTGTAAAAAAAAAAATGCTGCTTCACAAAATGGCAGCTGATCAGCAGACAGGCAAAGCCATTAGTGTTTATTTGTCATCATGAACAAATTCTTTTATAGTTCTCTGAATTTGGATTTTCAGTGTTTTATGGTTTCATTTTCATGACCATTGATTCCTGTATTGTGTTACTGCAATGCCAGGCAAAGGGTAAAAGAATGAGACCAGGGAATAGTACAGAAAGTATGTAACAGTTCACAGGTAAGATGAACAAAGTGTGTAATTAGCTTCATTGCTATTATTAGCATGGAATAATCTCCAAATTATTCTATACCACATTTCTCAAAGGTAGAGGGGAATTACTCTTCTCTACACCACCATGGTACGGGGACCCTGAGTCACAGCCTAAAATAGAGGCATTTTAATGTTCCCAATAGGACCTGAATGGAGTCAGGGAAATTCAGCACTAAACTGTTATCTTATATATTTCCTATGTAGTTGCTCCCCTATTCCAAAGGACTTTGTTGGACCCCCATGTTTTCGTCTGCAAGTCTGTCAGACTTGTAAAGATCATAAAACTTCTTACCATGTGACTCTCCATATTTAGAATTTTATCAGTATTTTTGGGCATTTCTTCTCCAGAGCAGATATGCACTGCTCATGCAGATGCCATTTTGTGTTAATGAAGTTTCTGGGAGGATGCTTAGAAAGTTTAGGTTTGTAATTTGAATGCCAAGCTTTGTGGAGGCAGAAGTTGTGGTGCTCTGAGTGACTCAAGAATATTCCTAGAGTGACAGAGTTTTCCATAAACAGTTCTAAAAGCTGACAAACAAAACTGGGTGTTGTTTTCTTAATGTGGGTAACAAACATCCTCCTTTATATTTGCTTTTCATCTGGTCTTCGAAATTTAGACTGCTCTTTATGGTAGCCAGCCAAGCTGCTGCTCTGAAATGTTGCATGGAGATCTCTTAAAAGAGAAATCACCAATAGTCTGGCTGGCAGAGAGTGCCAGGAATTGCTGTTTGCTGTGCTGGAGGGTTGAATCCCTATACTATAGCAAGGTAGATAGAATGCTGCTGGCACAAGGTGAAAATCTAGAGAATTACATTCTGTTTTATACCATATGTCTCTGCTGTTATTTTAGAAAATTAAGAACTGAAAGGAAGCTAAGGGAAACTCTGGAATCTGCTTGAAAAGCTTTGAGAAAGTTGAGGATCCCTGTCTATGTGACATTGCCCTGGGATCCTGGAGTGCACAGAGATGTTTGTTATTCTCTGTGTATGTTTTACTGCTTCTACACTAATGCAGATGAATATTGAAGTAGATTCAGCAAGATGTAGTAAACACAGATAAGTCATGATTTACTGACATGCATGTTTGATGTAATTGTATTAGGGTTGAACTGATTTTTCACTTTGGTGATTTTTGTTGGTTTTTTGCTTTTCTGTAAGCGTGGAAATAATGTATGACCATTGATTCGTACAGCTGTTTGGTCAGTCCAGGAGCAGGATCTATCCTATTGTTTCCTTGCAATTTGTGATTGCTTTGCTCCTTTATTGACCTTCATGTGGTGCTCAGTAATGTGTGTGGACTTGGAGTCTCATACTTGAAGTAATGGTTAAAGTTTTAGAGGGAACTCAGTGCTGTTTCAGAGGAGTTTCTGACTTGGTTTTATTTTTTTTTTTGTTTTTTATGTGTCCATTTCTTTAGTGGATTGTAAATTGGCTGAGATGTCCATTCTGCTTTTTTATTTTTAGAGATGTGTTTTTTCTATGGTTAATTAGAGATTTTGCAGTATGTTTTCAAAAGCTTATATAATTATTTCTTTCCATTAACTGAAGAACTGACAGCTCCTGAGTAGTTTCTGTCCATCCTTATATATTTTCCTTTTAAAGTCTGTAATTTCTGTGCTGGGGTCCTCCTTACAATTGTGTCTGCAAATTACCTGCTTTTTCTCTGTCTACTAATTTTTGCAGAAATGCTTTTGGTTGTCCTCAGTTGATTAAATAATTATGGAGATTTTTTGCGTAGTCAACCCTCTCTGAGACCCGTGTGTTTATGAGTTCAGAAACATTAGTCTTTTCATAGTTGTAGTGCTGGATTGAGGTTATTTTACACAGTAAAAAAAGCAATTACTCCTCCATCCTCTTGCCTGATGATGGCTGTCCATTCTCCCTGGCAAAGTACTAGTGCAGAGGTCTTACGTGTGTGGAGTCTGTGGTGTCTCTGTGCTGCAGGAAGGGAACTGATAAGGGGATTTATGTCCTGGAAACCTGGGTTTCATCAATGCTTTGCATTATTCACTCCACAATGGGTGAAGTCCGCCAGGGATCTGCCTTGGATGTAGATACAACCATCCCTACCTGTGCTTCCCTGAATTCTCTTAACGCTACTCTTCTAGAAAATGTGACATTATTCCAATTATTTTGCACTATGTGCAGTTTGTAGAACTTCATGTAAGTGCTTGAAAAATTCAAATTTTCACATGCATTGATTTTTGAGACAGAGAACAATGATTTTTTTCAGGAAGCAAATCTGCATTGATAGGGAGAACAATGGAGTGCTGAGCAACCTGGTCTAGGGGAAGGTGTCTCTGCCCATGGCAGGGGAATTGAGACGAGATGGATTTTAAGGTCCTTTCCAACCCATGGCCATTCTATGATACTTTGAACAGGTGGCAATCTTAGGGAAAAAACTGGCCTCATGACTACACTACCCCTGCAGAATGAGTACAGCAAAATATTACAGGGGCTTCCAAGAAGTTGCAGGACAGGTCTGAAGTTGTCCCAGGCCTCCCTACCTTAATTAGTGATTTGTGTCTGGGCTCTGCGAAAGTTTGGATTTTCCTGGATTTATTTTCTGATAACCTCTGCAGATGTGATGTCTGGGACAGTGCTGCTTGGACAACTGTTTATTGCAGCTGATATATTCTCTTCTTGACCTCCTGACTCCCATCTAGCATCTTGAATCACTTGGGAATAACTAATGCCTCAGCTCTCAATTCCTTCTTAGTTTCACTATCAGCCAGCTCCATGCTCACCTTCAGAATTACAGGAAATGAAGATCTTCTTAGATAACATAAGTGCAGATGAGCAGTATGTTTGGTCTGTGGGGAAATAATGTGAACAGAGAGATATTACAGATAGTAAAAATAGATTTGAGTTTCAGAGGTAGTTCTTATAATTATTTTTTCCTCTTTGATTCTAAAGCATATTTAATGGTGTTGCATGGTTAAGTGAAAAATTCCAAAATTTAGCTAAGAGTCATGCAGCTTTCACTCTTTGTGGGATTGGTTGTACAGATAATGCATGCAGCAAATTTGCCATAACCCCTGGGGATACTCCTAGCAAGGAATGAGGTAAAGGGCTTTTGTCCACCATCAGTTAACTGCTGCAAATGAGTTAATGGCATTTTTTAGCACCAGTAAAACATTAAAAAGAAAGCACAAATAGTTAGGAAAAAGACAGATTTAATGAACTAGAAAATCTACATCGTTGTAGAGAGCGATAGGAAATGTACAGTGTGCTGGCAGTATTCCAAACTTAATTCAGTTTATGTCCTGGATAACTAGATTTGACTCTTCAGTAATAAAAATGTGTAATGCCAGTTACATAGTTCTTTTCAGCAGAGAAAGGAGCATTGCTTGGGAATGAAAATGTTTAAGTCCCAGCAGAGGGCAAGAGGGGCTGCTGTGACTGCTATCTTTCCACACAGGGGTTATTTATTGCCTCTTTTATGGAATTTGCATCACACCAGAATTTAGATGAGCTCATGTACAGTGTACAATGCACAGTGACTTGGAGCTAAATGGTTATGAAAGACATGACATTTGTGCACTCATGGTGCCAGGTTTTAATGACTGAAGAATATGCATGTCTGTGTGAAGAATTATCAATGTAAGATTTTAGTCTGCCGTTTGTAGATACTTTTTAGGACATACCAATATCTTTGCAATGAAATGAATTAATGAAAATTAATTCTGCTCTTTGTACTTGAGATATTTATTTCTTTAGGAATTGCTTTCTGTACACATCTTCTTTTGTGTCCAGTTCTTGAATGTATAATGAAAGAAAACTTACAATTTTGGTATTTCATTGGTGGTATTACTAACTTCTGATTTGATCACTGGGGATTAGGTTCTTGGGGAGGAAAGACAGAAGAGTTTTCATTAAGCAAAACCAGGTGCAGCTGACTGTTGCTTAAGCCAATTTACAATAAGTTTGATTATTAATATGTCTCAAATCTGACTTTTGGTTGCTATGGTAAAAGTTACATGACATAATAGTATCTCCTGATTAGTTTAATTTGAAAATTAGCATCTTATTTTGGCTTGTCTTGTGCTCAATTTGTAAAGTAATAGAGTGAGATTTTGAAAATTAATAATTTTTTCTCTTGCTTGATTGTAATATGAATGCAGGATGGAAGTGGTACTTCAGAGATGTTCATGTTCAGTTTCTCAGCTTCATTAATATTTTACTCTTTTTAACACTCTGTAGATAGGTCTTTCTATCATGTTAGAATAACAGGACTACTAAATGATTTATAAATAAAGAGCTTGTTTTAGATTCTGAATAATATTCTGATGTGGCTCTATATCCAGTTTGGGAAACAAATTAAAGCATAACATGCCAGAAGTTGTTCAAGTCTTCCTGAAATAACTTTTTCCTTATTTGTCTTGTTTCATGCAGGCTTTTCTTCACCGAATGATCCAATGTGCTGCAGCCAAAGTGGATAAAAATGTCACAGAAGAAACAGTTAAGGTTAGTCTCCTAATTGCATTTTTTCCTTCTGTTTTGTATCTGATGTTTCACTTATGTATGTTTTATTCTTTTGCAGATGTTGTTTTCGAATATTGAAGATATTCTTGCAGTTCACAAAAACTTCCTGTCCCTTGTGGAGGACTGTTTACAGCCAGAACCTAATGCACAGCATGAAGTTGGAACCTGCTTTCTGAATTATGTATGCTATCTTTTATTTCAGCCTTTTTTTCACGTCTTTCTTTTATTTTTTGCCTTTATTAATTACTATCATGGTGATAAGTGTACATAGTCATGAAGCCTAACTGTGGCTTGATTGCGTAATGAAGTTCATCTCTTGGTTACTGTCATGTCTAAGAATAAAAAAAATAGATGGGAGGACAGTGCAGAAAGAACATATTAAATGACACTTCTGGTGTGTCATCATTATTATATTCACCAGATCAGCTCAGGCTGACAAACTGAGCCCTGCAACTTGGGCGGAGGTGTTCCTATGCGTTAGATGGAGGTACAAGGTTGCATGCCGCAAGAGTAGTACTATCTTTTTATTCCCCCTTAGTGCTCTGCAAAAATGTGAATATTTAGTAAAGAACTGTATATACTGGATCAAATACCTCCACGGTTCTGGATTATGAAGACTTTTTTTTTTCCAGCAACTGCAGTACCTCTACAAACAAGTATGTTTGTGTGTCCTGTAGTAATTGGTTTCTAGGAGTATTATTTTTCCTGTTGGAGCAAAACAAGGATGTTACTGTTACAGAACTTTGCAAAATGAAGACAAATTGGTTTGCTTTCAGTTGTAGACCTAACAAAAAGTCCAGGTTTCATTGTTATCTCTGGTTAGAGTTCTATTTGTTTGTTAAGTCTTTAATTATTCATTGTGGCAGGAGAAATCTCTTAATGGAAACAATTTACAGAAGTTGAGTAACATGAGTTTTTAACTTTGCAGAAAAATGGATCATATTTGAAAACAAGTGTTAGCAGCAAATTGTGTAATAATGTCAACAAATTAGCCATTCATTTTGCATTTTCTTCATGTATGTTTTTATCCTGTGTGTTTGTGGGAGTGCTGCACAGGCTGAGATCTATCCAGCTGGGGCTCAGCTCTGTGGAAAGGGACCTCAGTGTTCTGGTGGACCACCATCTCAATATGATTGAACAGCGTGCTGCTGTGACAAAAAAAAACAAAGCTAAGAGCATGCTGGGTTGCAACAGTTAGAGCATCACCAGCAGAGATAAAGAGATCATTATCACTTGTATGCTCAGTGCTTGTTAGGCCACAGCCGGAGTTCTGTGTTCAGTTGTGGTCTCTGCTGTACAAAAGAGATGTGGACAGTCTGGACAGGTTTAAGAGAAGAGCCACAAGGATGGTCATGGGAAGTGTTCCATGTGGCTGCCTGAGAGAACTGACTTGGGAAAAGAAGGCTTGAATGAGACTTTATCACTATGTTCCAGTATTTAAAAGGTGACTACAAAGATGGAGACTTCCATTTTACAGAATCATGTGGATAATAGAAGGGGTAATGGGTACAAGTTTCTCCCGGTGAAATTCCAGTTGGACACCAGAGAAAAATTTTTCACAATGAGAACAATTAGTCATTGGAATAATCTCCCCAGGGAAGTGGTGGATTCGTCAACATTGGACACATTTAAGATTCCACTGGACAGGATTCTGGGCCATCTTGTCTAGACCATGCTCTTGCCAAGAAAGGTTGGACCAGATCATCCCTGAGGTCCCTTTCAACCTTGTTTTCTATGAATCTGTGTTTGAAATTCCCAAGTGGTGCTTCGAGACTGTTCATAATTTGAGGCTAGACCTCACATAATAAATGTATGAAGAAGAGCTGACTTTCTAGAATGAAGGCCATATTAGCTTTGCAAAGAGTTCGTTCCATGTTTTATTAATTAAAAAAAATCAAAATGGCAAGTGAAAAACAATGTCTCTTTTTGTTTCTGCAGAAAGAGAAATTCCGTATCTATGATGAGTACTGTAGCAACCACGAGAAGGCACAGAAAGTACTTCTTGACCTGAACAAAATAAGAACAGTGCGGACGTTTCTTTTGGTAAATAAACTTTGAGTTGGTTTTCTAACATTGTATTTTTTAGGTTTTTTTTCACCTCTACCATGTAATGAATACAAGCACACCTGCAAGTGGTTAGCAGGCAATTGTAGGAGGAGGTAGTGTTTCCAGAGGAAGGGGGTGGTTAAATCATATTTTCACTGCTGTGCTTGGATCTGTGGATAATACAGCATTAGGCAGCGTACCTTGAACGTATTGGCCAGGATACAAGGGTGTGATTCTCTAGAAAGGACAAAGAATAGAATAAAATAGATGACAAGTGATAGGGAAAGGAATTGTCGGAAGGAGCTGGAGAACGCAGCAGAACTTCTGAAGGGGACTCTGCATTCTGCTACTGTAGCCAGCGCTGTTGCAGACAGAAAAATCTTTTGTTATGGATCATTGAGGAGCCATTCGAATCTTAGATGCTGACTTAATCCAAGGTGAAAGAAACAGCTCCACAAGTAGTCTTTCACTTTATAAGACAAGTAAGGAGGGGTTTGAAAATGTTAAGTCTGATAGTCCTCCTGGTTTTTCAACAGCAAACAAATTTTTATGTAAATACTGATAGTATTAGTTATAGATAGTATTAGACAGCTAATAGTTTACTTTAGCTGTTAAAAGCAGGATTCAGTGTGGAATGGTTTTTGTGTTTCTTCCATGGTGTCCTGTGGTAAAAGGTCAGCTTTGAAATGAGTAGTCTACTATATTGGAACGTAAACCTGAGCAAGTGTCCATGGATATGCTATCAAATTTTGGAGTGATCGGATTTGATAATTGTGTTTTGGGACTGGAGAACAAATGGCCCTTTCAGCAAAGCATCACAGATGTGTTTGAGGAAAAAAAGATTCTGCCAATGCTGATAGTATCACAAGTCCTCAGTTAATTTTATTAATTATTTTTAGCATGCAGTAAGGTTCCACTACTGCTGTTGACAGTGTTCTTGGTGAAGTCCTATTGCATCACACTGGTGCTTTGAAGGATACCAGATCTGACTCCCCAGCTGCACTTACTTACAGCCAAGTTAATGAGCAGTGTGGGAATTTCCTTATTGTGGGAGGTACTGTGTGATATGAGGCACCATCTGCCTTTCTGCTAAGAATCTCTTACACAGAAATGGTGATCCACAGTTAAAAACTGCTTCAAAGTTGTCCTATTTTTCCTCAGTGGTTGACACAGTATCTTTCACTTTGTCCCAGACTGGGGAGCTTCATTCATGTGGTTCTTGTATTGGGAGCAGCATGGCCAGACTCAAGAAGAAAGGGTGAATGCTGACTACAGAGGCAAAAAGCAATATACTCTGGAGAAAGATGGCAAAGAGCTTGTTGTGTGACAAAGGAAGCCAAGTGTGTCATTGTGGCAGTTAATGGTGTGTCTGTTTTAGGTGCTCTGGGGCATATGCAGAGGTCTTTCTCATCTGGTTTGGGTTCCTCACAGGTGTAGGGCATGATTTGAAAGCACAATCAAAGCTTTCTGGGCACGCTAAAGGGTTCAGGTCATTAGAGTTGTGGTTATCTATAAATTACTGGGAGCTGAAACCAGAACTTTTGAAGCTTTGAGTATAGAGGCAGTTCTTGTAATAACTATAGTCTGCATTGCCATTATCTTACTTGGTCTTTATCAGTAAAGGTTTTGTGTTTGGAAGTGAAATCCTTTAGGCTAAAGCATCCTTTAGGATAAGCCAGAAGCTGGTTAAGCATGAGTACAAAGCAGAGACTTCAGAGTGGGTGTGGAGATCCCCATTGCAGTGCTGGTTGTAGGAGAGGTGTGTTGGGTGGCCACCCAGTTGTGCAGCCTCTGTTCCATCAACAATGTGTCTGCATCCCGATCTGTGGCCTGTGTCTACATCTCATCTGGCTGTCTTAAACTGCTTTTCTTTAGTGTCCTCAGTTTAGACAACTTGTTCTTTGAAGCTGAGATTATCTCATGCCATTGCATCACAATTCCTTCTGATCTCTCCATAAAATAATTGTCATCATTACTTTAGGTCTTTTTGTACTTACACTTTAATTCCAGCAATTCCAAATATTTGCTGTGATGTGCTTTGTGTGTTTTCTTATCCCCAAAAGCCCTTATTCTTTTCTCTCTTTCAGCTACTTTTATTGGGTACTATCACCCAATGTTGAATTTACTCTCTGCTTCCATAATCAGATGTCTTGTTGAAATTTTTTAATAGCCTTTTGCCCATGACTTCAGGATATTTTATTCATTGTACATCAAATTTAAATATATAAGCATGAAAATAGAACATGTTTTTTTTTGAGGTGTGTATTAGGATGGCCATATTCAAACATTCAAACCATCTTTGATGCTACTCAGTGCTGCAAACACTTTTTAGAAACGGCATCAGCTGTAGTGGTCACCCTGAAATATTTTTATTTTTGTTTGTTGAAGTCTGAAAGCATATTTTGAGCATTTTATTTACTGTTTTTTAGTTTCAAACTGTAAGAAAAAGTCCTCTTCATCAGACTGGATGAAGAAGGTACTAATGTGAGAGGCCTGCATTCTGCCTTTTTGACATCCTTGTCGTGTGTGATAACCTGTGCATATGTTCAAGCCTGTACTTTTGACAGTCTTGCAAACCTCCCTCCTTATATATATATATATATATATATTTACACAGTCTGTGTATACTTTAGCCAAACAGTGCTGTATACCTATGCCCTTGTCTTTATTTCGGGTAGGTTTCTTGGGATTTTTCAATAATTTGTGAACCTGTTCTCTCTCCAGAACTGCATGCTCCTTGGAGGACGCAAGAACACGGACGTACCCCTGGAGGGATATCTAGTGACACCAATACAGAGAATATGCAAGTATCCCCTTCTTTTGAAGGTACTCACAAGATTTTTATTGAGGACTTTATACTTCCTGTATAAAACTGGTTGCTAAGCATGTTTCTGAACCCCAGGAACAATCCTTCTGTGCAGTGAATTATCTCTTTATTAAGATATTGGACCCAGCCTTGCTCCCATTAAAGCTGGTGGCAACTCTTCTGACATCAGTATTAAAAGAACCGAGGAGCTTGGCTGGATTGAGATGATTAGCTCTGCTCTGCTTGTACTTGTAAGGTTGCCTCCCCATTGTTGGGCAGAAGTGAGCCATTGGGGAGAGTTTAATGAGACTAATTTCAGCTGGGTTCAATCATGCCCTTGCTTAAAATGCTTGGGATAGCAGAGTTTGCTGGTAGTGTACTTTGATGATGCTAATTTACCATCAGCAAACTAAAAATGAAAAATATTAATGGATTTTTCCACAAGAAAAACTGTGGAGTAACAGTAAGGTGCTGTAAATGGTTTTATGTACAATTATATGTTTATTGCTATCATATTGTGACGGCTTAAATAAATGAAAAATGATAAACATTAGATATTCAAACATCTGGATTTGCAATTTACCCTCTTAGGAAATAAAATACAAGAAAGTATTTTAAGTAAATTGTTGCTTAACAAATTAAGATCTTGTATTGCTTGTTGTTCCAAACTCTGAGAGGAAAACCAGAGCAGATTCTACTCTAAAAGCTACCTGAAAAATGACTATTGGACAGTATTTTTCACAATGCATGTGTGAGTGTTAATCTGCCAAGTTGCCAGTTATAAGGCATGTGACATAAAAAATCTAGTAAGAAGCAGGTTAGAATAAAAAAGTTTTTAAAACAGATTAAAAATATAATCATTACAATGAGGTGTGAGTCATCCGAGATAGCTGTGGTTTTACAGTTCCCTTGGTCTATTCTGGAATTATTTTTCTATTCTATTTTTGAAAGGCATACAGATAAAACAGGGAAAAATGACTAATGAATTACTCTAGAGCAATGAAATGAATATATTAAGAAAATTTAAATACAGGGTGTGGCTGCAGCAGGGTTAGGGCTTTGCTGAAGGCTGTTCTCAGCCAGCCCAGATGTAAATGAGGAGTTGGTACCTTGAGATGGGAAATCTCAAACAAATGCTGGTGGCTCCAGTTTTGTTTGTCAGCATGGCTGCCAATACATCTGAAATCAGTGAGTCACCTAAGCTATTGTTCACTGCTTTGCTGCATTGCATGAGGTTAAACAATAGTGTGGAGCTAAAGGAATGTGTTTTCTGCCCTGAGTTGCAGGAAAGGCAGGTGTTAATTTTGACATTAGAGATCTACTGTTTTTTTAAGCAGAATTGTTATCCCTGCTCTTGAACAGTTGTATCCTGCAGCATATAAAAAACAAACAAACCCAAACCCCAAAGCTCAACATGAAGAAACATTGTTGGAGGAGAAGGTAGCTGAAATGAAATCTTCCTAAATCGTGATGATTTTTTATTGTTAATAATTAGCTACTCTTGAGTTTTAGTGTCCTCTAGGACCATTTTAGAAGGGTTACTGCTTTTCTGCTTAGTAAAAGAGAAGACTGGCTATTTTCTTTTTGTATGCTGGTTTGGTTTAAGTCTCCTGCAATGGACCTTTAGAGATCAAAGACTGGTTTCTTTTTTTCTTTTATTTTTTTTCCCTTTTTTCCCCCTTTTTCTGTGTCTAAATAGGAATTACTGAAGCGGACTCCAAGGAAGCACAGTGACTATGCAGCCCTAATGGAAGCTCTCCAGGCCATGAAAGCTGTCTGTTCCAACATAAATGAGGCCAAGAGACAAATGGAAAAATTAGAATTTTTGGAAGAATGGCAGTCTCACGTTGAAGGATGGGAGGTACTATCATAACTGTCATAAGATTGGTTGCTTTCTCTGTTGAGGAGGGAGTAACAGTTTTCCACAAGTATGTGTTGCACTGTTTTTGTGATCCTGAGGTTCTGTCAAGTCCACAGTTCTGTGAAGTCACAGCATTTGAGATCTACTCTGTAAATTTAGTTTTCCATGACTGAGCAATGCTGTATGAAATAGCAGACTTCATGGGAAGATAGTTATTTAGCATTTGTATTAACATAAATCTGTTCACACAGACACATTTATAAATCCTAATTTAAACGCTGATTTTATTTTACTGCTGTCTATGCTGGTCTAGCAGCACTTTGTCTGGTTGAAGAATATGTTGTTTATTGTTTATTATTGGTTAAGCGTTGAGCCTGTAAGTTTTTGTCTGCTTGTTGGTAGTCTCTTAATATTGGGTGAGCTAACCTAATTTAAACACATTCAATGGAATCTGTGTGAGATTTGTGGGGCTTTTTAATGGTTTGCAAATGGAAGAACTTAAGTGTTCCAAGTTTTGTGAAGTAACCATAGATCTGGTTCTGAGTTAGGATTTTAAGTAGTAACCACAAGAGCCACACTTTGCCCAAGAAAACAAAAAGATCAAGTAGTTGTAGCACCAAAATCTTCCTTTTGAATTATTCTGAGCACCATAATTAGTTCATATGGAAAGGCAGGTGCCAATAAGAGTGTGTCTTTAAATTCCCTTGATTGTTTTGTATTGACATATCTGAGCTGACTGCACTGGGATGGAAGGTGAAACAAATGAAGTTTCAATGAAAGAAATATAAAGAAAACAGTGTAACCATATTCAAAACTGACTTAGAAAACCAAAAATACACAGGCTTTTTTAGAGGCAGATTTTAACATGAAAGCAATCCTTTGCTTTTTGAATACTTTGCTCAAATATGCCACTTCTCTTGCTGAGAAAGTTGCTTAAGAACTGGAGAAAGAGGTTTTATCTCCTCAAGCTTTGTAGGAAGGCTTGCAGACTGGGAGATGTAGCAAGAAAAATGTCTTTGTTGCATGTTAGTCTGGTACTGAAAGACCTCAGTCTAAATAGTGGGAAATTTCCTTTGTATGGTGCCTAGGAAAGGAAGGGTTAGGGATGTGGATGGGACACAGGTGGGACACTGAAGCAAAGAAGGCCTCAAGGCAGACCTGTCTGAATTTTAACTGAGAGAGTTCCCCACACAGTCTGACAAGTAACAATTAGAACGTTGACTAGAATAAACAACTTTTGAATAGATATTTGTAGTAATAGGTAAAAAAAGCAGAAATAAAAAATAGTTTGTGCATGGCTCTGTTCCCTCCCTACACCTCCTGGTTTTACTATACCTGCTGTTTCTTGAACTTTGCTGTGCCTAAGGATGTGCTCTGGTTCTGCAGTACTGGATTTAGCTTTCACCTATCATCCAGAAGGGTTCATCAGAACAAGTCACTGTCTGAAAGGAGAGTAGATCTGAACAAAGACACCCCTAAATACTACCCATGACACCATATAATTATTTCCTGTATGCTCCGTGTGAAATCTCCTGATCACTGGACTTTTGCAAACCTTTGGTTTGTTGTTAATTGAGTAGTGTAGGAAGATTTAGTTCATTCTAAATGTGGATTAAGTGACTAATTTTACTTTAATCAAAATTCTTCATGTTTCTTCAGGGCATTGTGTGATTTGAAATGTTTCACTTCAGGTATTTTTTCCTTGTGTAGAGGCATTCTCAAGAACTGCTTTTCCATTTCTGGCAAATCATCTCATGCAGGAGCTCAGTGCACTGTAATGTTTTGGTACAGGATGGTCACTATGCAATACCACTAAAATTCACTGTGCATCATGAGAAGGAATTTTAGCAAGTAGAAGAGTGATATAATTGCTGGTCCATATTCAGACACGACTTTCTGCATTTATTTGTAACCTTCTATCTGAAATAAAAGAAAATAATTCAAAGCAAATGCTATTGTATTGTTTGTGGGATTTTAAAAAAGAGAGGACTAATATAAAGTAAAATTCTAAATGTTCAAATAGAGAGGAGGTCTAGTTAACATCACTTAACAGCTGCTCCTTTAGACTAGGTGAAAATGTCTTTCTTATAATTAGCTTGAAGTTGCTGTCATCAGCAGTAACTTGTGAAGGTTAGTATAGCTCAACATTTAAATGTTTATGTGATAACCTCATGATGGGAGCAATTGCAAGTTAAGTGCTCAATACTTTATGGCAAGGAAATTTGCTAAATAATCCTTATTGTCTATCACCACTTTATTCCTTCTATTATTTTTAACTTTTCAATTAAATTTTTTACTGCGCCACAGTGATTAAAAGTCTTCTACTTGCTTCCATTGTCTGAGTCATAGATATTTTTCAAATCCTTCTTAATGAACACACTCAAGTATGAAGTTACAGTATTATTAACTCAATGCATTATTAGTCATATAAGTTGGTTAAGAACTTGCTGTTCTCAAACCTCTATCCCTGAACAGGGAATGCCCTTTCCTGCATTAAGTTTCTTCTGAATTCTAGGTAAAACATATGGTAGGAAATACAGTTGCTTTTGGAAATGTGTTAATGAGCAAAGATAACAATAAAGAAGGAATGGTAACAGTATGGACATCAGCATTTGAAGCAGACTTATTCTCCCTGTGCTCAGAATGTATTCTCTACTCTGTAACAAAGTAGTTTCCTACCAGCTTTGGTGGGTTGTTTTTTTGGTTTTTTGTTTTATTTTTTCCATCTCTCCTCTTCCTAGATTTCATTTTAGGGTTTCATGTATGCTTGAACTCTGAAAGAGTGCCATTGTCTTAAAATAGGATGTTTCCAGTAGGGTTATGTGGTGTTTATTGTATTTTAGCTGATTGGGTTTGATATCATATGGCAACCACAGGGTGCACAATCTGGCAAAATTGCCTTGATCTTAAAATGTGCATCTTTTTCAGACATAGTATAAGGTTAGTCCTTGAAATGGTAAGAGTTCCAGAACATGTATATGAGCTAACAGTATTTGAAGGATTCCCAACAACAACTGCAGAAAAAAAAAGTTCCTGAATGCAATGTTTGAGAGTGGATTTAATTAAATAAACATCTGGTTTTCTGCAATGCTGAAAATAAAGAGGCAAACTTGTTGGAGATTTCCTTCCAGAAGGAAATGCTTAGCACATTGCTTGGCCCCAACTAGAAGGAAGGGGAAAAAAATAAAGACTATTTTTAGAATCTGATCAAAGCATGACTTGAATTCCTATACTTAAGTGTCATAAAATGGAGCTTGTGTTTATTATGATAAAAATACGGATTCATGGAAAAAATGGAACATCTGTTTCAAGAAAGATGATTTTGAATATAATGACTTTCTCACTTAATTTCCTAAGTGGTTTAATTTATTGGCCTGAATTCAGAACTTGTGTAGGTGGCTGTCTCAGTTGGAGAATGGCTCAGCAGCTCAAGGAGTCTGTCAGTAAAATTTGCGTGGATTGTTTCAGTGAGAGAAGAAAAAATTGTTGCATTTGTTGTAAGCTGGAAGCTGAACAACCCAATAAGAGTCATAGGCCACTTAGTGACAGTAGCATGGGGTATTCTGTTCCTTTCCATTCCAAATATTACCTGTTGATGTGATTCCATATCATCAAGTAATATTTTACCTGAGATAAAGTCTCTGTCCTTCCAGTGCTTTTTTTTTTTTTATATGGTTGTGGTAGCCCACATTTCAGACCTCTCACCTGAGCTGTTTCCTTAGTTAGAATCATAGGTGTCTGACTGACAGCCAGAGGTTATCAGAAGCCAGTTATACCCAAATAGCCAGCAGGCTCCACGATTTGATGGGCTTTTAATTTCCATACCAGCTATCCTCAAAGGGTGCAGAGTCTTTGGTTGGGGTGCTACCCACAGAAGAGGGTTGCTGTGCAGTCTTTAGTGACCCAGTAGGACAGATGGAGGCAAAATTATTCTAGATTTACAGTGTAAGCCTGCTTTGCAGGTTGTTTTTTCCCCCAACTGAATTATTTATGTGATTTGTTGGAAGATGATTAAAATAGGTTTGTTTCTACAATATATGGCATTTTCAGATTGACAGAATACAAAACCATCGGTTTCACTGAAAATAGCCCATGATTTCTAATTGCAGGTACTTTAAACATACAGAAGCATGAATAGCATAGTAGTAGTGATTTACATTTAGGTTGATCAACTTTATTATGTCCTCTTACAAGCACTGAGTTTAAATGTCTGTGAAAACTTTGAAATAGCAAATTGCTTTTCAAGTTCCAGTTGCTCATATTGGAAATTCCTATGGTAGTTTCAGTGTGAATGCTTAATGAAAAGACATTTGTATCAGAAGGTTTTGGTAATACTTGTTTCAAAAATGTTGTAGGTAGTGTAGTTCAGTTTTAGCTGTGCAGCAGAAAGTCTCACCTGCTTCTGAGATGGGGGTGACCCCACATATGTTACTGCAACCTTGGCCCTTCCCTCGTGAGAGGGACAGCTTGGAGCTGGATAAGTGAATTGTCCTACTGGGCTGGATATTAGCTGTAGCTTGGTGTTCCTGGTGAGAACCCCTGGGAGGGTTAAGGTGTAGCTCCATCCTTCATGAAAGCTTGTTATGGTTGTCAGCCCTTTGAATTGCATGGTAGACATGGCAGTTCTTGTGTGTGCTCTCTGCTTCATCCTTCCTCAGGCATGTTTTTCATCTCTAAGGGATGTGGTGGAGAGCCATGCTCGCTCCAGATGTGGAAACAGCAGTGCTTCAGATAATATACCCTTTCATTTTTCTCCATTTCGGCTCCATGCCTACCTAAAGTCTAGAAACCGGCAAGTCCTAAGTATTACATAGGCAGGGGAGTGACAGGGGATTTTTCTGCACCTGCAGTGTTATGGAGGACAACAAGATGTGACTTCTGGTCCTGTTTTCTTATTCCCTTGGACTTCAGCAAATAAAACAGCCCTAACAAAATTCACTGACCTGCAATCACACCAGCATGGGTTCTGATCTTGTCAGAAGGTATCTGAGAAGTGACATTGGCACTGTTCAGTCTTTGGATGAAATGTCTCAGAGGGAAAAAAGTATCTCTAGAACCTTGTTTTCATCACCTAGCAATATATTCTACAAAGGGAACAAAATTAGGAGGATAACAAAGGGTAATAATGTGGGACAGACAACCCTCACTGCCACACTGTCATGTTAAACTTGAATAATGAATGAGGTGATTGCAAATAAGTCAGGTAGCTTGAATTATATATACTTAAAATATGTATTAAATGTGTTATTTTATGATGAGATGCTGGCACAGTAGCAGATCTTGTTAGGACTGTTGGGAAAAGGTTGTGTTTTTCTATACTGAAAATGAAATTCTTCAATAAGAAAAGACAAAATTTTTTATAAAATCCTTTCTATGAAAAGAATTCCATCCTTTTTTAGAAAGCTGAAACCTCTTGTACAATTCTGAAGCCTTAAGCTGATATTTTTTGGCTTCCTTACAAAAAGCTACTATTTTTCTGCCAAGTTGAAGTTTTGTATAAAAAACAAACCGAGACCCTTTAGAAAGTATCCAACCTTTTAAAATGCAAATTGTTAGTAAGTACTATTCCAGCAAATTTGAAACACCGAATAAGATATTGTTTACTCTTTAATACACAAAAGTAATGAAATGGAAAAAAGTGACCTGTTTTTCTGTAATTATAGTCAACAAGCATTACGCACAGCCCTAATTTATGCCTAATTTATATCACTGAGTGTGCTTTTAAAATGTTTCAGTGTTTGATTTTGAATAAAATGATAAAATTAGCATGCTGTTAGTGATGCGGTCTTAGGAAGGGAAATGTGCTGTTGTGGCTATAGGTGGCATTCATCTTTGGCTTGTTTGATCACTTGATCCTGAATGGAAGCTGTAGTGGTGAGTTAATACAGATCCTGAAGTGGCTTTGCTTGGAGACCTGGATTGTGTTCCAGGGTGATGGTTGTGCAATCTCACTTATCTCTGTAAACAGACTGCATTCTCCTTAGGACAGCCTGAGCTATTGCTCAATATTCACAGCTGTGACATACAAAGGATGGACAGAAGGATGAAGAACTGTGAGAGCAGAACGTGTGTTTTCTTCTTGGCTCTTAATTGAATCCATTTTTCTCTGGACTACTGTGGTTAGATCAAGAAGAGGAAGTAACTGCAGCTATCACATGCCTAAACCATTCAGAACATGTGTAGATGACAGGAGAGTCCTGGCTTTTTGCAGGTTTTCCAAACAGGCTTTGACGCCCTCAAGTCAGGAAACTTCAAACCCTGGGGTGTGCTTGATGCAGCCAGCACAATAGATAATAAAATTATCAATAGGCTTGCATGTCTGGATGGACATTCACTTGGACAGCAGCTCTGTCCCTCAGGAGCATGATCTTTCAGACTAGCAAAATGCACCTCAGAATTCAAGGTAGGGCTTCCTTGAGAGGTAAATTTCTCTTTACAAGACATAGAAGTACCATGAATTTTTCATATATTGTTTTTGGAAGATATTTTCCTTTGTTAAGGTTGCTTCTCTTTCATTAAATTTTATGAAAATGCCTGACAGCCTTTTCACATGAATGATCTGTCTTGAAGCAAAAATGAGTCATGGGAAGTTTAATCCCAAACATCTAAACCTTACCAAAATTATGATGTCTTTGGAGCAGGTTAGGAAGAAGTATACTAGAAGGTCCTAGCTGCACATGCCACTCTTAGCTTTGCCCAAGTTTTATATCTTGCTGTTTTTTAATTTTTGTTTCTGTGTTTAGCCTAATCTAGTGTAGAAGTATCTACCCTTAGTGATGCTCAAGTCCCAGGTTGCTTCAGCTTCCAATTTCATCTTGGCATAGATTATTGTAAAGCCCCATTTTCAGACATTTCTGAATCAAGTTACTGAGAATAGGAGTTATTGGATAAAGTTGGCCTGATTTTCAGGAGAGGTCTTTGCACAAAAGTAATATAATTTGGAAACTTTTTGTGATTAAACTGTGTCTATTCACAAAGCTAGTATTAGACATCATTACAGATGATTGCATAATTACAATGCAATAAATTACCATGACTTGTTCTTTGCAGATAATTATTATACTTGTGAGTTTGTATAAGAAACTTTTCCTTAGTTGATGCAAAGTACTTCGGTTCTTACTAAAAGAGTAATCTCTTTCCACTCAATTTTAGGGATCCAACATCACAGACACGTGTACAGAAATGCTGCGAAGTGGACTACTACTGAAAATTTAAGCAGGAAATATCCGAGAGAGGATATTTTTTCTTTTCGATAATCTTCTGGTCTACTGCAAAAAAAAGCACAGGTAAATGATTACTTTCAAAAATAATGTGTTTTTCTCACAGTAGAGCTAATCATGAGTATGGTGTTCCATAAGAACCACAGCATAAAAGTTAGCATTTTTAGAAGAAACTTACCAACCAAAGAGAATTATTTAATTCAAGCAATTGAAAAAAGTTATATGGATGCAGGATCCTAGTGGTGAAGTGTGGGGAAAAAGAATCTGTTTTGTCAGCCTTCCACAGCAGATTATATGTGACGGCCTTACTCTCTTCTAGGAAGCATAAGCAGACTGAATTTTTAGTTCAAACAAGTTAGTATTGTAGCTTATTGTGCAATAAAATAAATCTCTACATATTCAAGAGTTGCACGCCTTATATTTGTAATCAGGGAAAACAACCAGAAAGCTGCTGCTTGCTGCATTCCAAAGAGCAATTCCTTAGTTCAGCAACAAACTTCTGTAGATAATGTTGTGAGAAATAAGGGTTCTCCTATGTACAAATATCCCTCTTGATGCACAAATTTATCTCTTTAATCCAGAAGTTGTTTTAGATTAGCCACTAAATACATATCCCTGGGTAGATATTTGATAGATTTCTGGATATATGATACATCTTCTTTTAAAATTTTCTGATATTTGTTATTGTCTAACAATTCCAAATAATTTGCTGGTTATATGGTATCTTTTCAGTTGTCCTCCGCTAAGTTGCTTGTTTTTATAGTCATTTTCTCACTAAAATGCACTTTTGGATGAAAGTCTCAAACTGCATGAAAGGTTGTCTGTTGTTTCTTTAGTTTTGAACAGTCATGTCCTTGGCTGTTACCATGGTGGCATCTCTGCAGATGTAGGAGTAATTCAATTTAGAATATAATTTCAAAGTTCAAGATGAGAAATTAATTGATTATTTCCAGCAAGAGACTAAATATTGATTGACAAGTATGTAAAGAGAGAAATTGTATTTTGGTAATTTTAGAAAAATTGCCTTGTCTTTATGGTATGAAATATTTTATGTAATTTTTAACCATCCTTTTGTGGCAGAGTTGTTGGTGTAAACATGGAATGCTATATTTGGGTTTATAGTTTGAAAACTCAGTAGAGCCCTTTGGAAAGAAAAAACATGTAATACTGAAACTTTATGTTTTATGCTGGTTTTGCTTTTTTGCTTTCTTTGTATTTTAATGTATTACTCAATTTTTGAATAACAAATTTATGGTGTAGTAGAGTTACTGATAAGACAGTAATAAAGTAATGATTGAGAGACAGGTAATTTTCTGAAAATTAGTACCTCTTTGGAGGGGATGAAGGTCAAAATTCAGGAGATCCTTAATTCTTAGGAACTGACCTTTGTTTGATATACAGTATTAATTATCATTGTAGGCAAAAATGGATAGACAATAATCCCTGGCTTATCTGAGGTGTGAAAAGCTGTCTAGAACTGGGGCTCTCCAAAGGTATTGGCTTCACTGGGAACAGTTACAGCAATGCAAAGTGCTTTGGAACATATTGCAGTGAAACTGCCTCAAACTTCAGCACTCCTTGATTACAATTCTCTGTTAACACTTATATTAGGAAGGAAAGATGTTGCCTTCTTCCTTCTCTACATAAATCCCACTTGTGATACTAACATATGTCAGGTCAAGATTTCTACCCAAAGATGGTCTCATTTAATTTTTTTCAGTGACGTTACCCCCTTGCTGAATTTCTAGACTAACAGGGAGAACACATCAGCTAGGAGGAAAGGCTCTTCTTTTTTTGTCTTGGATGGCAGACAGCAGCATATAGGTACCAAAGTGTTGGAGCAGAGATTTTCTAGAGTGAGACTTTCCCAATGAACTCTCATTCAGGCAGGAATTTGCAGCTGACTCTTACCAGCTGTAGCATCTTTGCATTTCCATCAGCAGTGTCCCATTCAGCAGCGGTTTCCTCAGTCCAATTGTACAGGTCTTAAGGTGTTGTGATCCTTACCATGGTCTCCAAATGCTGCATGTACAGGTAGCAGTGTAGAAACATGGAAAAAGGGAGTGGATGACAACGCTCTTCTGCTCTTTCTTTTTTCAGGAGATTGAAGAACAGCAAAGCATCTACAGACGGCCACCGTTACCTTTTCCGGGGCAGAATAAACACGGAAGTGATGGAAGTGGAGAACGTAGATGATGGAACAGGTGAGTAAATTTGTGTGGCTCATTTCCAGAGCTGTCTTTTGAGGTGATGAAATCAAATCCAATTATGCAGCTCCATAATTTCTTTGAGAATGGAGGATGCTCCTTATATTTAGAAGGAAAGAAGAAGATGCTGCTTTAAAAGCACTATTTATTAATATCAAAATTCTGCTTCTGTGACACATCCTTGCTTTCATCCATTGTTAGCTGGGCAGCCATAGATGAGTATTTTATGCTTACATGAACAGAGTAATAAAATAAGGTGACATTTATTGCTCAACTGAAATTACATACTTAACCTCACTTTACAGCATTCCAGCAGTCTTAAAGAACTTATCCTTAGGTACATGGTATGTTTATAACAGCAAGAGGAAAACCTACATTACTGGGATGAAACACTATAAATTATTAAATTGTGACATAAGGAAGGTTTTTAAAAAATGTCTTTAGGGATATAAGCCATAAGATTACTTGACATTTTCATGACATACATCAGTAAACTGAAAACCCAAAGTATTCTTAGACACGTCAATTTTTGCTTTAGAAACTTGAATTTAACCTTCAAGCTTAACAATAATTACATTTTTTTGCAATTAAAATATTTTGGGCTTTTTTAATGTAGAGCTAAAAAAAAAGTGGTATGTGAAACTTGTAGTGACATTGCAAATATGTAAGTCTGGAGGGAATTTCTGTGAGTTATATATTGCTTTTCCTGATATTTTAAACTAGCGTTAGGTTTGTCCTCTACTATGGATTCCAAGCATTTCTCATTGTAATTTTGTTCGAAAATTGAGCATTAATAACAATGAATTTACTTCTAAGTAAGTTTAATAGGAATTGAATATTTCTTTAAAATTAATTTTTTTTCTGTTTTGAGTTCATTGTGTTAAAAATAGTTTGCTCACTTCTTGTTTTACAGAGTAGGCAGTAGAACTGACTTGGAGAAAAAATGGACTATTGTTCTTATTGCAACAAAATAGTTTTATTGGAAAACTGTTGTCTCTTTCCTCCATCTCGTATTTTAAAGTCTTTCAACCTTTTTTCATGTGGTGTGTTTTTATTTTATTATTTCTTATTTTATAATTTTATTTTCGTCCTTTGGATTTTGTGTTTTGATCAGTTTGCTTCTGTCTTTTGTCATTCACATTAAATTTTATAAAGAACTTACATTAATAAATGCTCGGAATTAATGACTGAAATATCTAGAGCTGAAATTTTACCAGTGCCAGAATGATTACTGTAGTGCTGCAATGTGGGATGTCTGCTACTAATCCCAGGATTGTTTGGCTTTTCTGAGAGCATTATTTTTCATTGTTCAAGAAGAGCAGAGCATTTTGTGCTGAACTGGTGCCTATCCCATTATATTTTACACTGTATTAAAGTCTGAGAGCAGAACTGATAATTACTTTCTTTTCTGTACTGAAGTTTTATCTTACCATTTGTACAATTTGTTAAGTATTCAGAATTCACGTCTTGTTCCCCAAAGCTCTTGCAATGCTTCTTGACTTGGTTCCATGGCCAATGTTACCACTGAACCATTTAAGCTATTCATGAAAATGGTGAAAAATGCTGAACATAAGGTAGAGCGCTGTGGTGTCACACTTGATTCATTGTCTTTGCTTACCAGACATTTTTTGTAAGAACTCCTTGACATCTGTTTTGGGTTATGTCCTTCACCAGGCCCACTGATTTAGTTAGTAATTTCAAGCTATCTATGGGTACACTGCAGTGAATTTCTTCAAGCCTTTTTGAGCTGAATATATTTTATTCAATATTTTTTACCCTGCTATTCCCCTTTTCCAGCCTGTATCACTGCCCGACGTTTAGCTTTATTTGTATAAAATTCAGGTTTTCTTTATGCAAATAAGAGACTTGATTATTTCAGTGTTTCCTGTCATGTACCGTTTGACTTCCTTTCATTTATTTTCTTTCATCTTCCTAAAAGTGCTTTAGAAATAAAAGGCAGTTTCCCTGTTTGCATCATGTCACTTTCTAAGACAGCATCTCTTTGCTTTTAAGTGTTAACATTACTGTGTCCGGAGGATTATACCCACCATCTTCTTCCTGATGAATATTCCAATAATTCTGTAACTATTCATCTTTAACTGACTCCTCCCCACATATTGTTACGCATTTTTTGTGTTGGCTTTAGGAAATGTTTCTTTGATCCTCTATCTGTCCTACCTTTCTTCATTTACTTGTTCTAACTATTCAGTCCTTGGTCTTTTTCACACTGTTCATTTTTCTTCCTGCCTGTTTGTTTTCTTTCTCAATGAATCTTCAATTATAATGTGGCTAAGCACAAACAGTCTTCCTCTATGCAGACACCAGTTGTCTAATTTCCTTCAGCCCCAGGAAATTTGACTACTGTCCCCACTTCCTATAACCTTGTACCCAGTCCTGGAGGGTTCATGCTTCCTTCCCTCTTGCTCCTTGCTCTCCTCAGCCATATCAGTTCACTTTTATATACATATTACTTCCAGAATCCATACTCCTTTCCACGCTTCTGTGGTATCATTAATAGCTTGATTAGTCTGATTTCTAACTTAAAAGAGTCGCTGGAGGCTCAATCCCTGGAAGCATTTGAAGTCAGGTTGGATGGAGCTCTGAGCAACCTGATCTAGATGAAAATGTCCCTGCTTATTGCAGGTTATCTCCTAGGGCCCTTCCAACCCAAACCATGCTATGATTCTTTTTACCTCCATTTTTTCCTTAGCACCACATTTTCTGCTTCTTCCATTTCAGTTTATTCAATATCTGCAAATTTATTCTTCCTTTTAATTTCTGCTATTTCATCCCTCGTTTCTGTGGTTCTCTTTGAAATGTAGACATTTCTGTGTTAATTCCCTGGCCTGTGACATCTTTCTGCCTTTTTCTTGTCACCCTGCTTTTTTTTAAATTTAACTCGACCTACTCTTTTCCTTCCTTGTGAGACTTCTGTGTTCCCTTTCCTCACACAGATATTTTTTCTTTCACTAAGATCATGGTGTCCTTCTCTAACCTTTGTCTGTCCTGCTTTCTTTGCTGTTCTCATTTGTTACACCCAGATGTCTTGTTTCTCATCACCTGCCTTCATCCATGTTTGAGCTGTAGCCCAGTACTATTCTGCTGTTTTCTTTTTGTCTCATTGTCTTCCCAAGAGGAGTGATATGGTTGTTCTAGTGTCACTCACAATAGCTTTGCAAGTGCTTTTTTTGGTATTGTATTATTTTATTCTCTTTAATCATCTATTACCTATCAATTTCTGTAATTCCTAAATTAGAGTGGAAGCTCTGGATGCAGAGTATTTATATGTTCATATCTGTGCACAACTCTTTGTCATGCACTCCAGATGAATCTCTTTAAAGACATCAAAGACAATTGAGTCTGGATGATACATCCACAGTTCCTTACTGCAGATTTTGGGATCCCCTGCTCACTTTATGTAAGGAACCATGGAGCTCCAGGGAACGGGGCAACTGAGAGTGTTTGCTTCCAGCATTGATAGATGTAGGAATGTAATCTTCGTTGTTTGTGAGTAGAAGCATAGAAATAGCAAAACAGATTCCCAGTGTGGTTTATTATCATGCTAATGACATGCCTACAGAAATTAACAAAGCTTTTTCTGAAAAGCAATTTTTCTTTGATGAAATTAGGCCTTGGCTGAGCAGTACAGTTGGTGTCAGCTTTCTTTTTTTGTTTCAGCACCATGAAGTACTCTGTTTTTTCTTGATTGCACTGATTAAAGTGGAATGCATATTACTTATCAGGGCCAACTGTTTATGATCTTAAAATAATGTGACTACACAATCACTTGCAAGTATTAGAAAGGTGGTTTTATAGTAATTGTATTCTTTTTTCTGTACCAGTTTCTAAAATTCACTTTTGAGAGAAAAATACATTTCTAAAGGCATTCATCAGCCATTAAATGAATGGTACTTAGTTTATGAAGAAAAGCACTTGAGACTTAGGAAATACCAGATTTATGTTTGCTTCTAATATAGTAGTTCTGTCCTCTCTAGTTTTGAGCTGAGGTATGATATAGAAAAAATGTGACATGATAAAAGTAGCTGGAAACCGCATAAAAAAGTACACGTGGAGGGTGTCAGTTGATATTGTGCAGAAATTATTTCCTTGGCATTTCTGAGCATTGATGCTCCTAAGAACCTCTAAGAAATATAAAAGTAGTTCAGTACAGAGACTTCTGTTTGGTTTTTTTAAGGGAAGAAGAAAATTCTTTTGTATACGGCTGCAACAAATTGCTTCTTATTCATCACTCAAAGATATGAGCCTTGAATTTTGAACAATATATTGCAGTTCAAATTACAAGCTGTAATGTATTACCAAGTCACATTAAAAGATGATGTCATCTCTCATCACCTTTCCTAGGCAAGTTGTAGGTTTAATGATTTGTTGATCCTGCTCGTTCAGACTTTGCATGGAGCAAACAGCAGTCTCATGCTCTTCTTCCTTCTGTAGCCATTATGTCAGGTTTTGAAATTCTTTGTTTAGCCTGGCTGCCAGCTGTGATTGCATTGATGTGAAGAGTGTGCAGATGTGCTGAGCAGCTGGGCAGGCAGGACATGCAGACCTCCTGGCTGGCCAGCAGCTCTTGTCCAGATTTTGCCCAATAGCCGGGAATGTAGGAGTTTATATGGGATGACAGCGTAATGCTGAACTTCACTGGGACATGGGTGTATTGGGGAGAAATTGTTCATGGGAGCCTTGGAGGATTGTAGGAATTGCTCCCCTTCATGGGGAGTGTGAAAAGCAAGGGAGAAAGGAGACCTGTTGCAGCTGGAGACAGAGGCTGAAGTCCAAGTGGGCATCACAGCAGTGTGTTACTATAGCAAAGCTGGACAACAGCTACATGTTTTTGTCTACCTGAGCTCAGTGCCCTTTGTATACATTAAGCAGTCATAATCCCTAGCTTGGTGATTGGGCCTTTCCCAGAATTCTGTGAGTTTGTGGTGGAATGTGGTGAGTGTGGTCAAACAGCCAGGGTGCTCCTTGCCCTGCAGTTACAAATCCTCAGAGGCCAAGGAAACTGTGATTTAAAAAGTCATCTCTACATTAAGAGATTCAAGTGTCTGGACAAACCATTTTCTTTTCTGAATTAAGCTACTAAGTTGACACCAAATTTTTGTCCAAAGTGGGGCAATCTGAATCCATTTGCGAGTCTGAGCCCTCATTTTTGATTTTTTTTTGGCCACAATT
>NW_005054346.1:2146723-2180859 GCF_000277835.1 Geospiza fortis | reverse complement strand
ATGTCCTCTGCTGATAACATACAGTAACAAAGACCACAGGGAAATTATGACCCTGTATTTTTATATGTATTTGCCTCTAACTTAATAAATAAACAGAGGAACCTTGACTTCCTCCAGTAGTGCTGCTGCCTCTGATCCCCAAGGGTCTGCAGTCTGTCAGTTGAGAGTTTCTGTCTGAGACTTATTTCTTGTCCTTGACTTTTGGGTCTGATTTTCTAAGACTGCATGAGTAGTATGATGGGTAATTTTCAAGAAACAATGTTTTTAAAGGAACAAAGGATACTATGCATAGGCTATGCAAATAAAAATATGATAAATAACTGAATGGCATAAACATGATGTTGGAAAAATTACTTCATTTTTTCCCCTGTCATAGACTTGCTTGCACTTTTTTACGTGCTTTGAGTACTAGGAAGTTTTGTTGGTTTAGAAATTAGCCATCAGTCTCATGATTTTCTAGTAGTTCCTGACATTTCCCAGCCCAGTACACAAAGCTTGGCTGCTTTCCATCTAATTAAAATGCAAAGTTATTGAAAGGATACTAGCATGTCTGCTGAGATTTATGATAAATCTTAGCAAGCATTTCAGCAAGGGTTTCAGTTTCAGAAAATCTCATCTCATCATAAAAAATAGGGCTGAAAAAGTATTTACTAAATGAAAAGTTGTGTAGTTATTGCACTAGTTCAGGGTTGGCCTTAGGACTTTTTTGCCACTTAATGAAAGTTTGTGGTGAGAAAATATTGACCTTTGATTTTTCTTAGTGTTTTGTATTGTAGTTGCTAGCTCTAGTTTTTTAGTTTGTGTTTTATGAAAAAAGATTATTTCTTGTCATAAGGCATTTATCCCTCATGACTTTTTCCCCAGGAAATTCATGTAATCCTAGTGAAGGATAGTTAGGGGATTAGTTTTGGAATTTCTGAATGAGATTTATGGACTAGCATAGTAAAATAAATTGCTATAGCGTTAAATATAAAGTAATAAATAGTAAATAATTTGATTTCTATAGCATAGATATTTTTACACATTACATGTCAGGAGTTCTAGTTATCTAAGAGCATCGGCAACCCTTACCTTCATAATGTGCCCATCAAACATGAGGCTGTTAGCAACATATTTCAGGAATTATGCATTTGATTTTTAGATCAGAACATCTTTATTATATTCCAGTTTGTTTAAACTAGAAAGGGTAGATACTTGCTTATTCAGGTAACCAGTAAAGATACTTCAAATGTCTGTGCTTTGATTACTTGTGAAATTGAAATTGTATCCCCGCCCTGTATATTTAGTCATTTTTTACACTTAATAGTAAATCAAGTCAGTCATCATAGCAACTCAGTAATTTCAGGGGGAAAAGAGCAATGCTGCTTGTTTAAGGAATTATTTATTTCAGTTTAACACAAAAGCACTCCAAAGTACTGTTATCTTTTCTTTTAATAGGACTCTGCCTGTTTTAGTGGTGACTTAATACCTTCTTCCATATGCTAGGCAAATCTCTGTTACGCTTTACAAAGGACACTTTACAAAAATTAAAACTACATATTATTAAGTTATAACATGGTTCTCAGTGGCACAGATAATGTTAAATTAATTTTTATTCTTCTGTATTTTTTGGGCTTTTATGTGTGGTGATAAGTTTTTAGTAATTGTGGCAACTATTGCTATTGCTTTTTTTATGAGTTGATGCTCTTTAAGTAATTTTATCTACTCCCAGCTGACTACCACAGCAGTGGCCACACTGTTATTAATGGCTGGAAGATCCACAACACGGCAAAGAATAAATGGTTTGTATGCATGGCAAAAACCCCTGAAGAGAAGCAAGAATGGCTGGAAGCTATTTTGAAAGAGCGAGAGAGAAGAAAAGGTAGGTCAATAAACTTCCTTGTGTTGCTCTGCCAGAAAGCTATACTGTATTTTTATGTTGAGGTATAAAGCAAAACCAGCCGGTAGGCAAACTTGTCCTGTCAGGTTCAGCTGCAGATTTATGAATACCAGTCTGGGAAAAATGGATCAAACTTGTACTGGGAAGAGCATAATGTCTTGAATCATATATGCTGGTAGTAAATGCTGTTTGAGAAAGGGGAAGATGATTTAATCTGTGATTTTATAGTTTGTCCTCAACCGGTATAAATTGTCATAAATTCATTGAGACCAGTGTATTATCATGATTTGTGATATCTGAGGGTCTATCCTAAATGCCTCGTGGGGTTTGTATGCACTGATTTCCTTTGTGACTGGCCATTGGAATCACTGAAATGAGCAGGCTTTTTCTTTTGGATCTTAATGCAGATGATCCAAACTGAAATGGTACACAACACATTCACAACTCGGATGTATTGCCTCCTACCCAAGAAAGTAATCACCATTTCTAATCACCCTTGGAAAACTACTATCTTTCTGAGTAACTGAATTAAGGTGGAAGAATACTTGGATGAAATATAATCCTGATCTCAAATGTGACCATGAATAACTTCACATGTTTAAGGTGAACCCAGCACCAAGTAGAAGCAGGGAAAGATGATGCATCATAATTTTCTGGAGCTAATTTCATTTGAAAGCCCAAATATCCTAATTAGTAATGCTATTTAGAGCCTTGATGTTGAAAGAAAATATGACCTTGTATTTAGATCTGTGATTCTTTTCCTGATTTTTGTAGATTTTCCATTGCCTGTTGCAGTAACTGTTGGATTGTGCCTCTGTTGTACATGGACACTAACAATATTTTCTTTGATCTTTTAAAGTTGAATACTGGATGTTCTAGAATCTCTTGTTAGGATCAGGGTTTCAAGTAGGGCATCAGTAGTGTCGTCAGGAATTTGTAGCAGAAAAGCTAAAATGATGCTGTAGAGGTCTAAACTGTCAATGCTTTTAAAATATGAAAAATGTTTAAAAAATGAAAAAGCAGTGTGGTAGACATAGTGCCAAATGCAAAAACCCCAGGTTTGTCTGCTTCTCTATAGGACCTTGTATGGAACTGACTAAAACATTTTCAGTAAATCTTACTTCTCTGTTAAGTTTCATGTCTCCCTTAGGCTCTTGATGCTTTGGGCAAGAAATACAAAGAGTTAATAGTAGTATTTTATGTTGATGAATTCTTACTATTTCACACTAATTAACTGAGCAGCTGGTAATAGAAATGAGTTGGAGGTAAACTTTGGCAAGCTGGAGGTCTGAGGTAGCCATCCCAAAGCCAATGCATGTCTTAGGATATTAGCATCCTATGGTTTGTGGAAGCTTTCAGGTCCTGATGCTCTCAGTGGGTCTGCCTCCAAGGAGAAAACCATGGAACCAGGAGGAGATGAGACTCACATAGATTCAGACTGCCGCACAGAATTTTTAAAACCAAATGAGTTGGAAGACTCAAAGATTCAATGGACTGAGAGAAATGAAACCTCTACTTTTACTTGGAATCCATGTAGAGGAGCTGAATAAAAAGGAGCTGAACAAATGCTCTGAATTAAGTGATTTAGCAGAGTTTTCAGCTTTTGTAATAAAATTACAAACTAGGACCACTTTGTAGACTGTATTTGCTTGCTAGAGGAAATGAAGATGTATTGGAAACTTGCAGAAATTTTCTGTCAATTTGATGGCTTTCCTGTAAACCCCTGAGGCATTGAGCAAGTTAGAAATTTATTTCAGAGGTGGTCATCTTTAAGATTGATGATGCTGTGATGACCTTACTTGAAATGTCAATACAAATAACAGCATCAACATCCTATAAGCTCCAGAAGTAGTTTGTTAGTTAAGTTTTCTTTTTCCTGGGGTACTCCAAATTTTATTTGTTTGTGTGACATCACTGCTATCTGGTTCATGGATGATGAGAGACAATCCTTGTTCTGTTCCCAGTAACACCGTTAGCTTCTCATGACAGACATACTTCTTCAGGTTGTATTTTCAAAACTAAAGAAGTACCAGACCCGTACTCACATGGAATATCATAGGATGACTTGGGTTGAAGGGGGCCATAAAGATCTTCTAGTTCCACCTCCCTTGCCAAGCCTGAATGCTTTTGTGGAAAAGGGGTGAATTATCTCTGTGAAACTAGCATATGTATACCTGATAACTTGTTACTACTATTAACTGGAAATCTGAAAAATATTTCTTTCAGTGAAGATCTTTTTATTATCACATGTTAAGTGCAAAACCAAGGCTCCTTATTTTACACTTGTGAAGACATGACTACTCCCTTGCAAGTGTTCATATTCTGGTGTCTGTTATTGCTGCAAAATAAATGATGATGTAGATAGACTAACAAATTAACTTCTCTGTGAGAAAAATATATTTTGGTTAGGCTTTATGAAGATCATATGTTCGTGGTTTAACTTGATCATGAGAAAATAATGAAAACCAGTTCTTCAGGGTTTTTTGGATGTAAAGTATCAGTATTGCTTTTCCATTTCAGGGAAGATACTGAGATATAATGGCAATATCGCTTCATAAAATGTTAATGCATTTTTGGCAGGTTTAAAATTGGGCATGGAACAGGACACTTGGGTGATGATCTCTGAGCAAGGAGAAAGATTGTACAAAATGATGTGCAAAGAAGGGAATCTCATCAAAGACAGGAAGAGGAAATTAACCACTTTCCCCAAATGCTTTCTTGGAAGGTATTATATGCATTTGTTAGCATGAATTCTTGCCATCTAAACCCACATTTTAAATATTCTCTGGGATTCTGTAGAAACTGCACTTCATTTGTAATGTCTGTTAGGCCTATTTGCCTCATAGAATTTAGCCAGAATGTAAAATGGTCACCTGAAATTTATGAATGTGTTCTCATTTTGCAAAGTAGTTCTATTAAAGAGAAAAGGCTGCAGAGGGCATGATGAAAATATGGAAATGCATCAAGTGAATTAGTTTCTCTCAAAAAATAGTTCCCAACTTTTAAAATTAATTTTGTCTCTGGAATTACTAGTTTGGAGTGTAAAATTTTATTTATTCCACCTAAGTAATCTTTGTCTCTTTAAACAGCTTCTGTCCTCCTCTTGCTTGAAGGTCAGGAACAGAGTTAGTAAATAAGGTTTACATATTTAAATTATCAGGAGGATCTTTATAATGCCTTATTATGCCTATGGCTTGAGAAGACTGAAAAAGAAATTGATGGCCTTAAAATGTGTCTATGAAAAGAAAATTATTTGGGAGACAGAAGAGTTATTGCTTATTTTATTTGGCTATAAGATAAGTATTTACAGCCATAAGTTAAGTGTGAAAAACATTTCTATAAAATAGCGTGTTTTGCACAAAAAAGTTGTTGAGAAGATACCACTGGGTTCAAAAGGGGAAATAAAACTTAGGAGATTCTTATGTGCTGTTGGAAGTGACACAGTTGAAGAGAAATTAAATCAAGATTAAGATTAATGATTCTACCAAACTTGTACCATAAGTTATGGTAGAATCGTGATTCCTCAGTGAAGTTGTTGGATGGAGGTGAAGAACACACTCATGCTGAGGAGCCGCTTAAATCTACCATCAAATGGCTTCTTTTCAGTGCTGTCTTTGGAGTGAACTGTTTTGAAGAATGCTTAAGCTGGTCCCAGGGTCACTAGTTAAAAGTCGTGAATGTGAAGGTTGCACTACCTCATTGCACTTTTAATTTGTAACCTGCGCGTCTTATGTGCTGTAGATCCAATGTCTCTGAACTGCATCAGCTTTGCTTTGGTAGAAGCCAGGCATTTTCTGCACATGAAATATATATACTTGGTATATATGCTCTGAATGTCAATATATTTGAGACACCTTGGAAGTAACAAGCCTACTGTTCTGTCATACTGTGGTTATATTGTGCCATCGTGGCATACCTTCCCTGGGCAGGTGCAGGAGGAATGCCTGGGATTGCCTTGTATTGATCTGTCTGACCAAATGCAGCTATGGCAGTTGAGGATATCCCAGAAAACATGAAAAATCATTACTATGTGCCAGGTTAACTTCATGCATGGAAGACTTCTGAGCAGGAAAAGCTGTAAAGAGTGAGTTTTTTTTAAAGGTGGTATGATGTTTTGAGCATCATTGGGCTAAAGAATCATTTACAAGACTAGTAAGAAACACTAGTAATGGAGAGGAACATGCAGTAGATCTGGTGGTATGAGATGTAAAGTTTGTTTTCCGTATCTGTTTTTTCAGTGAATTTGTGTCCTGGCTGCTGGAAATTGGGGAGATACACAAGTCTGAAGAAGGTGTTCATCTTGGCCAAGCTTTACTAGAGAATGGCATTATTCACCATGGTAAATAGAGTTAGTTTTAACTTACTTGTTCTCAAGATAATTGCTGTAGCTAGAATTGACTTAATTTTGTTTGACTAAAAGATGGTCTTGTTAACACAAGACAGCTTGTGGAATTGGCATTATATCCTTCCAGGGGTCTCATGGGGCCATTGTCCATGTCCATAGCAGATTTACTGGGAAAGGCTCTACTGATTTAATCAGATTTTCTCTCTGCTGTTGAGATCACAGCATCGGGAAAAAGGACCTAGAGAAACCTTGCTGTTCTTTTGTAAGCAAAAAGAAATTCTGGGGAAACACAGAATAGTACACTGCTTGTAAGGATTCTAACCTTTATTAAGGCCAGGCATTTTAGGGAAGGTGTTCAACTAAGAATTTTACATGCCAGTGAGTCACAGCTGGCTGTTTTGATAAATGTGCCAGCTCATATGTTAGATGTTACAAGTGGAGCTGATGAATCTGTAACCCAACAGTTTAATCTTTTTAATTTTAAGGCCTTCTCTTCACTACATTGTATAGTTACTAAAATTGATATTTTGATGCTGAAATCTGCAGTCAACTCTCTGAATTCAGTTTATTGTGGAGAAAAGTCAGAGGGTTCATTTTCTTTTAACCACTAAGAAGGTTTGATTTCTGCAGGTAGTTTGCATCGGCGACATTTTTCTCCTACTAGGACATGTCCTTATCTCTGTTGTTATTACAAGGTAGAGTCTAACAGGACCATATAAGTAAACTGGAGAAACTTCTTTGAAGCCATGTTTTACAGAAACACATATCATAGGTACAGTCACTCAAAACAAAGCTGTCAAGTTAGTTACAATGCCATCATAGATCCAGGATGTAAATTTAGGTGGAATCTTTGATAATATACATTTTAATACTTCTGTACTCCAGCCAGCAACTAATTTAATACTTAATTTATTTGCAATGATTTTAGTGTCCTTGACTGGAAAGAAAGTGGGAGAAACAGTGCCACTGAGCTCTGTGTGTTTTAAACATACGCAGAGTAGGAGGAAAAATATTAAGGTTATTAATCAGTAGTCATGTAGTCATCGTTTCTTTAATGTCAGTCTACATTATTTTCTTCCACAATCATTCAAATGTTAGATGCTATTATGTTTACTACACACACTGAACTGTTTTCGATGAAATGATTCTGTTGCCAGAGATTCTTCTCCTGATCTTGTAATTTATATCCTAAATACACCCATAGATTTTCTCAATGCGAAGTTAAATGAATATTGTGTAACTTCATGAGATAAAAGGGTAATTATATTAGAGCATAGAAATGTGAGCCAGACATGCTACTTTGAATAGTGAATCCAGCTGTAGTTCACTGAAAATAGCATTCCTAAAATAAAGTTGAATGAACCATCTGTTTTCACAGAGGGAGCAAGGGAGGAAGAACGTTTGGCTGTTATTTACATTGCAAATATTGTAGAGGGCTTTGTTGAGAGCTTGCATATTCAGTAGGCTGGCCATTATTGTCACTGTGCTGGAGTTCATTCTAGCAATGACAGAATCATGTTGTGAGGGACACTGTTGTACTTCCTGATGTGTGAACTCTAGCAAGCAGAAAAGTTACAACTTTTCCTTTTTTTCCCCCTCCACTTTTATATAAGTGGAAAAATCTGTTTGTATGCTGCTATTTTAAATCTACCTTGTGGAATTCTCTGATACCTGAAATGTCTGATACCATTCAATGGAGTGAGGTACTTTGTCCTTTCGCTGCAGCTGATTAGAGATGGAAACCTTGTCTCAATGGATTAAAAAGCTTTGTATTTACAAAAATAAACTGAATATCAGATAGTTTTAAAATGAATAGGTATTTATGCGGCTGTGCAGTTCCTTGGACTGATGTAATGGTCTGATTTAAAATTACCTTGGCCAAAAAATGAAAAGACCAGTTTAAACCTTGATCAGTTTCCTCTTCGTAGTGTATGCCATATAAATACCTATCCCAGGATAAATGTGGGTACAGTGTTGGAAATGACACACAAAGCAACTTGGCCTTCCTTATTTTAGTGGTAATGCAGCATTTTGTGAGCTTAAGTTTTTGAAACCGAGCATGGCCCACTTCTGTGGAGCTACTCCCTCTGGTGCATGGTGGTAAGCTGGGACTGCAGAGACAGAGTGGTACTTGTGTTCCTCAGAGGCCATAGCCTCCTCTGTCATGGGCAAGCAAGAAAGGAAAGTTGCTTTGTCATCCTGGTTCCCTCCCAGCACATCCCTGGAAGACTGAGGAATAATTCGGCTTTAGGCAAAACTGTCTCAATGGTGTTTTTTATTTTTGGAACTTGCTGGTTAGAAAGAACTCTTTTTATTTGTTAATCTATTGGAATACATTATTTTTCTTCAACAGTAGGAATATTTTTTTAATTATAGAGCTAGAAGACATCTTTTTTCTTAGTTAATGGTCACAACCCATTAAAATTCACATAGATGCTTACATTAGGCATTATATGTGAAAATTTTGTAGTCTTTATCTCATGTATTTAGGGGCAATGATATATAAAAGAGCTTAAGAATTATTTTGAATAGCCATCAGTTCAAGGCAATTGGAATGCTGTCCTGGGCTTTAATAATAGTAGATATTTCAAATGCAGGTAGAGTTGTTATTTTGCTCTTGCACATGACACTTAATATATGAAGTTCAGTTTTTATGTCTGTGTATCAGATGATGTGTGGAAATACTGAGGAGCTTGAAGGGGCATGAAAAACGACACAGACAGAAAACACCTCACTATACAAAGTTTATGATGCCTAACTAAATTTTTGGAAGAGAATTATGTATGATGGCTTAATCACTTGTTATAGGAAGGCATGCACAGAATTACCTAACTCTCTCAGGTGTATTACTCTGATAATTGAAGGCATTTCAGCACCCTCCTTTATCAGTTGATGACATGTAAATTGACTTTCAAAATTTAAGCTTACAACTGCAAGTGAAGCTGTAATTAATTAAGCAGTTGTCTTGGGATGGTGATAATGCCTAAGCCTGTCCTCAACCATCAAATGGATCAGCTGTTTTTCAGAAAGATTTGCAGCTGTGCAGTTTCCAGGAGAACTTTTGTATCCTACTATATGACTTGTTTTCACAAAACACTGGAACTTGTGAGGTTTGTTGTTGGAATCTTGTAAAATTCTGGAATTCCACCTGTTAACATCCTTTTTCCCAGGTCCTTGGGGAAATAGATTATCAGCATCATAATAATTGCCAGTCTCTTGCACTTAAAATGTTTAGGTGGCTCTATGTAAAGGGAGATGTTCATCTCTCCTTTGTTCCCACTGCAAGACTGGTCAAATGTGTTGTGAAGGGTTTTTATATTTACTGAGTCATCTGAGATTGGCCTCATCAAGAATAAGGACAGAAAATAATGTGGGAGAATAATATGAATAGTTGCAAAATAAGTCTTACTTGGCTATTTGCTTGATAAGCTCTGCAAAAGCATTGAAGACTAAAAGGATTTGAGGGCCTCATTTTTCATGCTGTCCCCTGCCTGTCTTCCTTATTCTTTGCCCTGTGACTTGAAACTGTTTTCTTCTGTACTACTTAAATGTTGTAAGAAATATTGTCACCAGTGGCTTAAAGGAGCTTAGGGCAGATGATCTAACTGGTCTTCCTGACCTCCCTGTTTGAAATGTACCTATTGATGTATTTAGGGCTCTTATTAGAAGAAATGATGCTGACCTTCTTCTCTCTCCTTGGTTTCTTCAGAAAGTCATCTAACAATGCCTTTTTTTCCTTTTAATTTAGTTACAGATAAGCACCAATTCAAACCCGAACACATGCTGTACAGATTCCGATATGATGATGGAACATACTATCCCAGAAATGAGATGCAGGATGTCATCTCCAAGGTACAGAATAAAATAGTTGCTATTATTGGAAAGAGCGCATCAGAAACTGAGATTCTGCTTGAAAAGTAATGTAAGATTTGCTGGGATAAACAACATCTCCTCACAGTTACCAATCTATATTTATGTGAATCAAATTCAGTTTTCCATTTGTAAGCTTTTTGTTAATTTTTACGCATTTTAAATACAAAATTAGTTTACTGTTATGTAGTTATAGTTGCTATTCAGTGGTTTTATATGCAGGATGCATTGCTTGTGTTTCTGGATAATCCTGAAGCTGAGGTTCAGTCTGTTGTATTTTTCAGTCTCATCTCATAGATATGAAGATATATGTAGGAAACTGCTTTCAGATTTCACTAAAATCTGAGTGTCCTTTGTTAGTGTCTTAACTAGGCAGTAAATCTATAGTCACATAGATGTTTAGACATAATAGGTTATACTACCCATCTATGTTGCTGGCAACAATGAAAAGATTGATCAAACTTTCCTTTAAACTCATTAATATTCAAATTTGTCATGATTTGGAGTCAGTAGAAAATGTCTGCATTTGGGTATTACACTGAAGTATAATTTAATTTTTGTTGCACTATAATTTAATTTTTGCTCCACTTGTTAATATGAAGTGCATCCAGAGGAATCTACAATACTGAACTCCCAGGCAGAGCAAAGTAGGGTAGAATCTAATTTGACACAACTTTTAGTCATTATACTTGCATATTGTAAACATAATTGCTTTTTGATAGTTTCCTAAGTAATACTAATGTGTTTTTATTTTTTAAAATACTATTTTCTGATGGTAGTTTCTTAAACTACTGCAGATGTATAATTTATTTGCTTTTAATAGAAAACATTTCTAATCTTTAAATCTTTTTGCATTTTTAAAATTGATTAGTTATAATTCTAATTTGTAAGCAAAGTATTGATGCATATAATGAAATGCAGTGGTTTTTACTGTAATTGCACAGTTGTGTGTAGAATAGCAATCACTGTTTGGGGCAACCTTAATGCATGGATATGTTGATTTATTTTTTTGTGCGCTTTTCTTTCTAAGTATTTCAAGCCTTCAGAATTATTTAATCCTACCTTAAAGCTAATCTGTTTTGCACATGTCTCAGTAAGCTTAGGTTAGATAGGAAATGTTTTCGTTCTCATAATTTATTCATCAATATTGTTATCGGGAATCATTGTTTTGGCACATGAAAATACATAGGAATTTGAACAGATCTTTTTACTATGTAAATGAAATCCACTGACAGCATTCAGGCTTCCTTACCATGTCCCTGCCTCTTGTCTGTGATGTGAGTGTGTGGTTGACTCACCACCTCTTTCTCTTTAACAGGGTGTACGACTGTACTGTCGCCTTCACAGTCTCTTTACCCCAGTAATTAGGTGAGTCCAATTGGGAAATCCTGAGGGAGTCATTTGGAAGAAGTACATGATCTGAAGATACTGTGTTTGAATGTAGGAACCTAACCCATCCTTTCAAGATTGGTCTTTTGAGAGTAATCAGATAAGATTGAAACGCTGTCAAGACAAAAAGCGTAACTGAACCACTAAGTGGCTGCCAACTCTGCTCAGTGTAACTTTTTAATGGGTTTCTAGAGCCTCCTAGGTCCTGATGGATATGCTTATATGCTTTCTGTATATATTAGTGCACTCCATTACTAATACACCATTACCTCATTTGAAGATTCCCAGAACAGCACACCTGCCTTCATACTCCAGTGACAATATCACCCAAATAAGTTGTGATCAGCCTCCTCCTTTCAGTCTAGAAGAAAGGCTTCATTTGCTATTTTTTTCCTCCAGAGAAAACTTCTCAACCATTATTAAGTGTTCAATTCATGCTTGCACTAACTTGCTTATAAATGACAAGTATTTTTCTCTTTCTTCTGAGCTTTTGTTTGATTTTGAAAAATTGTTTTGTGTTATTTTGAACAGGGATAAAGACTATCACTTGAGAACCTACAAATCTGTGGTTATGGCTAACAAATTAATAGATTGGTTGATTGCCCAGGCAAGTAGACACCTCTGGATTTATGTATGTTTCATTTAAATTCTGACTTAAAAGTTAGTGATATATCAAGAACAACATACAAACGCTTTATATAGTGTAATCCTCTTAAACCAGTAAAGTAGCAGAAATCAGCTGTCATCAGCTATGCTTTTCATCCCTGTAGTGCTTATCTTTCTGATCTGAAATTGAATTGAAATGTTTTGATGACACTTAGCTTTGTGATTCAGCATATAACACTGTCCATAGCTTAAAATGTAATGAAATGAGAAACTCTAAATTACTAACTAGATGAGCAAAAGTCAGTACCAATTTGCTGCCAGCAATTCAGTTTCATTTTAAATGAAAAAACAGAGAAAAAACATGATATCCTGCTCACTCTGTCAACATGCACTAGTTCCATAAAATAAAAGTTTAAAACTTTGATGCTTATAGGTTCTGTTGTGTTCAATTTTTATGGAGAATGCAGCCTTGCTGAAGTCTTTTCCTATTTATTTGTAATTACAGAGTGTTATAGCATATAGAGGTCCCTTCTAACCCAAACTGCTCCCTGATTCTATGATAAACATGTATATACTGGTTTATATATGTGTGTGTATATATATATCTGCTAGAAATGTGTAAATAAAGGTGGTGGTGACATATATAATCTACAGTAATTGCTATCCTGTGGGATGATGCCATTGTGCACAATTTCCATTTTGCTAATATTTTAAAATACATTTTAAACATGTAACTGTAAACATGTACTGTGTTTTCACAGGGGGATTGCCGGACCAGGGAGGAAGCTATGATATTTGGTGTAGCTCTTTGTGATAATGGGTTTATGCACCATGGTAAGTAAATACATTCTGTACAAGTTATGCTTACTTTCTGTTTAATGTTATCTGCACAGTTGGAAGGAAATGCAGGGGCTGATAAAGATATTACAGAACAGATGGAAAGTTCTTCTATTGTATCACTAAAGAGATTGATGCTACAGTCTTCAAGGAAAAAAATAGCTATTGTATACTCTGAAAATTACATCCAATTTTATAGCATGTGCTGGGGAATTAATCCGCTAAAGGATTTAGTGGGGGCAGTTTTATTAGTCACTTTGCAAGAAATGTCTTAAGAAAGTAATGCTTGTTGGCACTGATGAGACAATAAAAAAATCATGTAGGAAAGAAATGTGAGATTTTGGGGAGAATTAATAAGGTATGAAGGAGCATGACTTCAAAAAAGTGGGAGAAAGCAGATTGGAGAAAAATGAGAAAATTATAAGGATAGTAAAGAACAAAGAAGGGAGAGGAGACCAGAGATACGTGCAGCACCAAAATTAAGGTGAACAGGGACGCATTTAATACCATCAGAGGGAAGATTTCAGTGGAAGGATTGAAGTAGTAGGTCATTTACTGAAATGAAAAGAGGAAGAAATACTTTTTTCAGTTTGTTTAGACAAGGGGTTGAGAACATACTCTCCTGTATTGTTCATTCTTTTTCCTTTGATTTTTGAACACACAAACTGCGTCCACTGGCTGTTCTGCTTGCTTTCACATCTCCAGCAAACCTGTTTCTAATTCTAAACACAGCATGCTTCACTGTCTGGAGAATGCCAGAACTTGGTGGTGAGAATCTTCAGCAGCTGTCCAGCAGAACTTTTCAAAATCATGTTTTAAAATCCCTTTTAGGGATAACCCTTGTGCTTAGTATTTTCACTAAAACTATTTCAGGCTAATACATCTTGCTCAGATTGTCGGAATCCAGATATTGTAGATGAAAAAATTTGCTTAGTGATACGTATCTCTCTGTAATGAATGCAAGTAACAATTGTTGTCTATGTTAAAAGATTTCCCTGGATTCATACACACCAACGATAGTTTGCTAGCATTCAATATGTGTATGCATGTTGAGTATTTAATGGTTCATGAAAAACATGATATTCAAAAGTTGAAAGGAAAATAAAGATTAATATGTCTGGGTTTCTGTCATACAGTGTTAGAGAAAAGTGAATTTAAAGATGAGCCACTGCTGTTCCGTTTTTATGCGGATGAAGAAATGGAAGGATCAAATATGAAGCACAGACTCATGAAACATGATCTGAAAGTAGTGGAAAATGTCATAGCCAAGTCGTTACTGGTGAGTGAAACACCATCACTGTGTGCTTTGATGAATAAAAAAATTGGTCATAATGACAATATATTAGGACAGCTTATTGTTATTTAATGAAGACATACTTCAGTTTTTATTAATGCCTTTCTGAACAATATTTTTAAAAATTATTTTACAGATTAAATCTAATGAAGGAACCTATGGTTTTGGTTTAGAAGATAAAAATAAGGTGCCAATTATTAAAGTGGTGGAGAAAGGATCAAATGCTGAGGTATGGAATATTATAAATTATCTTCCCTGTTTTATTTATTTGATCATGTATGTATGTTTTGTACATCATGTGGGAAAGGCTATAGCGGTAGAAAGTGACAGTGAACACGTACCAAGAAAGCTGTGCCTATGAGTTGTTTTTGTTTGGTTGGTTTTTGTTTGTTTGTTTTCTTTTTAGGTTTTTATTTTTATTTAAAATATTGTTTTGACCATTATTTTGACACTTATTTTCTGCTCAGCTAAGTTGTCATATTGATTGATGTTATAAAAGTTGTCATTTTATTTTTACATGTTTTATAATATTCCAGTTATGACATTAATCATAATTGAAATCAACATTATTGGTAGAATATGAAATGGGTATAGTGCTAGTCTGCGAGTTGCAGTTGATATATTTCATAGTAAAGGATGTATCAAGCTTTAGATAAAATCTGGGATTTGAGACCCTGAATGAATAAATTACAGCCTTCCTGTTTGGTAGCATTGCTTTATAATCTTTTTGGGTTAATTAAGATTCTACTGAGCAGCATGGGAGTGTCTGTATATGTAAAGATAAAGTATGATGCTCTTTCATAAGAGAAAAACTTGGACTTAGATTTCAAGGCTTTCTAAATCTCATGGTGGAGTATAAATTTAAATTATAAATAGATGCAGCAAATGAATAATATAATTCAGCCACAGAGCTAAATGATCTGATTTCTATCAGTCAGGTTCTGCCATATTCTCAGATGGCACTAGGCCTTTGCCCATACCCTGAGCCACTCTTTGTACTCCTGCAGTTCTACTGTAATGGTGCTTTTCTTGTTAGATCAAGGTTTAAAACCTCTTTGTTTTGGAACCTAGCAAATATTCACTTACTAAAATATTAATTGGGTCTTTCTTTATGAAAAGAAGCTTTAGTTTCTTTGGAAAATGGTGGATGAAAAATTAAGTACTGTCATAAAATAAATAGCTCAATCAAAGCTGTTGAGTTAATTACTAAAAAAAATGAACTGATATTGTAATACTGTCACAAAAACTTGATTAATACTAGGTCTTGTATTTAGCTGTCTTCAGAATGAGTGTTTGCCCTTCACATGGATTTAACCAGTTTTAGAAACATTTTGTGGTGTAAGTCCCTTGTGCATGGTATGTGAAGGAGTCATAAAGAATGTAAAGAAAATGTGAATATAATTTTTTTTCTATTGGGGTTGCATGCCAGCAAAAGAAAACTTAATGTTAGTGGTTATAACAAGCAAACATGTACACAACTGTTGTTATTTTCTAGATGTCAGGCTTGGAAGTTGGGAAGAAAATCTTTGCCATTAACGGTGACCTGGTTTTCCTGCGACCCTTCAGTGAAGTGGATTGCTTCCTGAAAGCCTGTTTGAACAGCAGAAAGCCCCTGAGGGTTCTTGTGAGCACCAAACCTCGAGAGTAAGTTATCATTCCTTTGGGAAATTTTACAAACAACAATTGAAGGGAATTTTCAGACCAGTGGAACTTCAGAGAGCACTACTGTAAAGGGGTTTTAAATGCTGTATCTGATCTGACTTTGCAAAGTCAAGCAATTTGATTTGCCTTGATTTTGTTTTATCCTATTTGTGAGTCAGCAAAAGAATCACATGAGTACTTTAGATCTTCAACTCTGCCACTGTAAATACATGCAGATACTGCAAGTTTAAATGAAATTTTGTTGACTATATGGTCAGTTTTGATCACTTATCTCTCGCTCTGTGTATTTAACAAATTCCTGTGTCTGGGGATTAGTTGCTGGTTTGTCATTGTCAGACTCTGTGGTCCCATGGGCCCCTTCAGCTTGTGTGTTGGTTGTGTAAACAGCAGGAGGAAATAAACAGCTCCTCATCTTTATCAAACAGATGCACTTCTGTACAAAGTTTTGCCCATTCCTCCCTAAACACAAGTTTTGTTATGTAAAAGAAATACAAAGTGGGGGCTAATAGTTGGGTTCAGTAAATATGTAAATGAGCATAAGTGTATTAGTAAAGTTAATGCAGTATTTTGCTAGGTTATACATAACAAATAAGAAGGAGACTAAGAAAAACTTGTCAGAGTAATTTTTTATTCAAAATTCACAGAATAAAGAGGTGCCATTCTCTGTTACCATACAGCATACAGAGTTCCTCTTATTCAGGAATGGCTCTGATTAAGTGGCAGATTGAAGATCTATTTCTCCTCTTGTTAAGCAAAGGTGTCTTGAGAAGTAAAATGGCACCCAGAACAGGAAAAAGAGCCAAGAAAAATAAATAAGGCATAAAGATGTTTATCTGGACTGATACAAGACCACCTGTTCCCGCCCCCAAACAAATGAAAATAACAATTAAAAAATCCCCAGACCACAGGACTGTAGAAAGCACAAAAGCATCTTGGCCTTTCTTTAATGCAAATCTTCGTTTAATTTGTGACTCAACTTGTGGGTGAATTTCAAGGTTGAGAGAGATGGTCTAGTGAATTTAGAGTTCACGGAAGTCAAATTTGTTACTCATGTTCCCTGCTTTCTGTCAGCAGCTGCTGCTAGCACAGCTGAGTTCACAGAAGACAATTGTCTCCTGAATTCTTAGCCTAAACTGCCTGTGATGGTCTTTCATTGTTATTTGCATGTTCTCAAAGTGGTTTCAGAATGCAATCAAATAGATGGTATCAATAGTGAATATATCAGTACATTAAATTATGTTATACTTACAAAATGTTTCAAGTGAAAAATTATTAATCTCTATATATTATTATATTTTAAAAAATATAGACTTCAATGAAGTTTGGATCCCACCTCTGATGATAATCATTTCCAAATGCTTAATATTATGTATACTAGAAAAAAAAAGTTCAAGAAATGATGCAATTCTGTTATTCCAAACTGCCTTTAAATTAAGTTTGCTACAGTCCAAATGTATCTTAAAATCACTTTTCAGCATCAGTTTGAATTTGTTTGCTTTTGCAATGGGAAATGGAGCTTGGGGCAAAGATCTCTGAAATAATAACAGAGCTGGCTCTGGATGGAAAGGCTGCAAAGTTAAACAGTGCACTGTTATGCATGACCTAACTAGATCTGATAAGGGCTAATGCAGCTGTGTTGCTCTTTGTAGACCCTGAGCTGATATCACGAGGGTATGCTAGTTTACTTTGGGTGAGCTCAGGGCTTAATTTGAAGGAATAGATGTGAATTTTGATTGTCAGAATCATGTTTTTGTTGGTTAGATTTGTTGGTAAGTTTATTACAAGTCATGCAAACAGTGGATGTTTCTTACTTTACAAAACTCAGTAGCTACTTTCGGTTGCTGCTCAGAAAAACTGCAATGAAACATTATTTCAAGAAAACTCAGCAAAGAGGGGCACAGGCTGCTGGGAGTGCCTGGTGCCTCTTTGCAAGGATGGGGACTACAAAGAGTTATTTTTCAGAAAGCGTGCTGTGTTTGAGGAGCTGTGTTGCAGGTGGAGGTACAGGAAGAAGTGAACAGGCTGTGCAGTATCCGACTGAATAAGCAAAAGAGAGATCAATTATTTTCAGCAATGTCAGTCTCAGACTCCCAGGAGTCTTGAACCTCCATTGTGGTGAAGAAGCAGACAGACTCAGAGCCCTGCAGGGTCATTAGCCAAAGGACTGTTAGCTGGGGTCTGATAAAGATGAAGGCTGGAGGCACATTGCAGCATGTATCACAAGAAGGTTCCTCTTTCTCTGAATTTGACAAGTAGGACTGGTACCTTTTACAACAGGTGTGGGGCTCTGGACCCAGAAGACCAAACAACTGATGAGATATGCAAAGATCCTTCTGGGGTGGTGGGGCCTCCTGAAATGACACCACCTGCACCCTGCATCAAGACCTCCTCTGTTAAGAGGAAAAGAAGGGTAGTTGTGATAGGAGACTCCCTTCTAAGGGGAATGGAGGGTCTGATATGCAGACCCAACTCACAGGGAACTCTGCTCTCTCCCAGGGCCTTGAATAAGGATTACTGGAAAACAATCCAGTCTGATTACACTCTGCTAATGACTGTTCAAACTGGCAGTGATGAAATAAAACAGGGAAGTCCAAGGGAAATCAAAAAAACTACAGTGCCCTGAGACGATTGGTAGAAGGATCAGGAGCACGGTAGTTGATTTTGGTGATTCTTCCAGTAACCAGGAATAATAACAATAGAATTGGGCAGATCCATTAGGTCAATACATGCCTCCAAAGCTGGTGACAGCAGAAAAATTTTGGGTTTGTTGACCATGGGATGATCTACTCAACACCTTGTCTACTAAGACCTGATGGGATTCATTATTTCAGAGTGAAAATGTCTTTGCAGTTGTTGGGGTCCATCAGTGCTGGTCACTTTTTAATCACCTCCTAAGGGCACAGGAGCAGGAAATTCCCAAACTGAGAAGTCAAGCAGGTGAGGTAGATGGCTGGCTTGGTTGAACAGGAATATTCCCTGGAAATAGAGCTAAAAGGGAAAGTTTATGCCCAGTGGAAGCAATGCCAAGTGACATGGGAAGAATGCAGAGATGCTGCTCACTGCTGCTGGGAGAAAATTCATGCGGCCAAAAGTCAACTGGAGTTGAAGCCGACCAGAAACGTGAGGGGACAATAAGGAGTTTTTCAAGTATATTAATGGCAATAGGTAGTGTAAAAATAACATTGGCCTGTCACAGGATGGTCACCTCACAGATGGGGACTGTGACAATGCAGAGGTGTTTAATTTATTCTTCACCTCCATCTTTGACATGGGTGGTGGTCCAAAGGGGGTCTCAGTGCCCTGAGCTGGAGATCTGTGACTGTGAGAATGATCGGCTCTCAGCCAACCCTGAAATAGTGTGAGATCTGATGCTTCAGTTGGAACTGTACAAATCTATGGGGCCTGATGAGGGTTATCCAAGAATCCTCCAAGGGCGAGCTGATGTCATTGTAAAGCCTCTCTTGATGATTTTTGAGCTGTCTTGTGAACCTGAAGAGGTGCCAGCTGACTGGAAGCTGGCAAACACCCCAATTTTCAAGAAGGGCAAGAAAGAGGACCTGAGAAACTACAGGCCTGTCAGTCTCACTTCTGTGCCTGGCAAAGTTATGGAGAAGATTATTCTGGGAGGTATTGAAAAACAGCTGAGAGACAACACAGGCATTGGTCACAGCCAGCACTGCTTCATGAGTGGAAAGTCCTGCTTATCAAACAAAATTTCCTTTTGTGACAGGGTACTTCACTGCAGTTTGCAACTTCCAGAAAAGGGGGGGTGGACACTGACCTTTTCTCTCAGGGGACCAGTGACAGGACCCGAGGGAAATGCCTGTAATTCTGTCAGGAGAGGTTTAGGTTGGATATTATTAAAAAACCTCTTTACCCAGAGGGTGGTTGGTCACTGGAAGAGGCTCCCCAGAGAAGTGGTCACAGCATCAGGCTGACAGAGTTCAAGAAGTGCTTGGACCGTGCTCTCGGGCACATACTGTGACTCTTGGAGTGTCTGTGCAAGGCCAGGAGTTGGACTTTGAGGATCCTTGTGGGTCCCTTCCAACTCAGCACACTCTGTGGTTCTCTTAAAATGTAATATGGATCTGATTTCTGCAGTCTTCTGCAGTTTCTCTGATCAGACCTGCTGTGATTTCTGGTCCCCAAGCTCTGTCCTCTTGGCTGGGAGAGACTGCCTGCCTTCCAGGGCTTTCAGTGTTGCTGTGCTGTGGCAACTTACCTAAAGATCAGTCTATTGGGTAGGAATTTTAAAACTGTGGTGGTGTTCTGATTATAACCAGCATATTCAATTTCCCTGTGAAATACATTGTTTGCTGTCTCAGCTTGTTCTTTTTTCTGATGTTTGTGGTGCATGGTATTTGGAATATGAATGCTGCAAAATCTGAAAACTGATTTGAATAAAAGTGTGGGGTTTTGCACCCTTGTAACCTACATGCTGCTGAATAACAAAATGCTGCCTTTTGCTACATCCATGTTAAATCTTTGTTTGTATCAGGACAGTGAAGATTCCTGACTCTGCAGATGGACTTGGATTCCAAATCCGGGGTTTTGGCCCATCTGTTGTCCATGCTGTTGGGAGAGGTAAGATGTAAGAGCTGTCAATGGTACTGCTAAATATACATTTAATATCTAAATGACTTGGTTGAGATGAGTCAAAATTAGGTCCAGTAATCCATTTTAGATTTTTATTTTTCCCAAAGTAACAAACAATATTAAATAAGCTCAAATGCAATTGTTTTGTGTACTTATACTCTGTAAGCTTGGATACATCCTCCAACTCTCTTTTAAAAATGTAGTTATACCAATATAGGAAAGTTAAAGCTGTGCATTCTTTGCAGATTAAGGAGTAGCTGAAGGATGCAATACAACTGCATGTTGGGAACCTGTGTGTTAATTTGTTAGGTGGTTGCGTGGTTCTTCAATATTCTGAAAACATTTTACTAAGAAATGTGCTTTTTACAAATCTTTTTAAGAGTGTTAGTGGCTTTGTCTTAGTAATTGCAGATGGTTCATGTAAATATTGTTTTGGGATGTGATTTTCAGATGCTTGCTATCCTTTTTTTTTTGAGCAGTGCACTTATGTTAAGAGAAGTTGAAGCATTATTTCTTGCTGTCTCATGTTGCTTACGGTAGAGCAAACAAACTGTGTTTTCAGTTATTGTGGGACAGTTGTGTCTCCTTCCCCCTCCTGCTTTCGTAACTGAGGCATGAAAAGTGAACTGATCTGCAAAACAGCCATATTTGAACGGAGTTTGATGACATTTTTTCTAGGTTGTGGTGCCAGAAATTAGATTTTCAAAAGAAAGACTAATAAACTACAGACTTAGTAGCTGATGTGTTAATTATTTCTGCACCTGAATCTCAAGTCAACTGCCTATCATTATTCATTAGACACATACTTTATTCCAATTAGCCCCAACAATATGCAAGTGCTTGTTTGTGTGATTTGCTAAACCTGGAAGACTTTAAGCATGTGCTTAAATACTTTGCTGAATTGGGACCTTGGGGTTTTCTGAAGAGAGATTTGGTGGGGTTTTTTTGTTTGTTTGTTTGTTTGGTTTTTTTGCGAGAGATATTAAATAAGATGTATTTATATGTTTATTTTTAAGTCTTTTTGTGGAGAGGGGAGGTTGTGATAGCTGGTAATGGTGTAATTTCCAATGACTTTCTTTTATATTAGTTTTTAAATGCAGCTTTAATCTAATAGTGATAATTCCAAAAATGAGGGAAGCTCATGTATATTCTGCAAGTTATTTCCCTGTCAGATATGCTCAACTGGCAAGTCATGAAGTCATATTTGTCAGCCCTGCAGATTCAGTCTAGCCTTTTCCTTCACAGTCCCAACTTCTGCAACCCAGTCTGGCAGTCTCTAGGCAGGAGATTTTTACTTCTTTGGCACCTCTGTGGCAGTATCAAGAGACATTTGGAGGCAAGTGTTCAGGTAGCTAGAACTAAGGTCATACTCCAGCAGGCTGTCTTTCAGGAGTGAGTTTGAATTGCACTGAAAAGACCTGGAGAAAGCTGCTCTTTTTGTAGTGCCTATTCAGTCACTAGAATTTCCCAACGTGGTTATTCAATTGTGAAAATAAGTCACTGAACCAAATATTTTATGTAGCTTAAAGAGAATATTTTGTTTTGGTGTCATGTTGTGTGTGTCCCCCTGTCCCACCCTCAGATAATTTAATTTGAGATGTTCTACTTAATTGTCTTTGAGATTTTGTTTTAAAGCTCTAAGGCCCTCTGCTATAATTGTGTTGGTAGGGAAGATGAAAAAAGAACAATATCTTTAGAAATGTCTTTAGAATTTAGATATTTCACTTAATGATTAACATGATAATCTAGTATGCTCTTAAACTTTATGTATTGCCAGAAAACTTCTGTTTTGTATGTAAAATTGAAACACCAGAATTAAACAAGAGCTCATAAGCTTGCGTCATATAAAAGTGTAGGCTAAGTTGTAATTAGTGACTTTCAAGATAGAGCCATTTTATCCTTTTAAAGTCCTTTTTTTTTTTGAGGTGAATTTTCCACATTTTCATATTGCTAGTCAATGTTTGTTGTTTTATGAAGCAGCCTTTCGGAAATTGTCTGGTCTCTTTTATGGAAACATCTGCTGGCAAACTCCATTTTCTTGGCATCCAGCTGGTCTACAGAAGTACTCTGTGGTCAAGAGAAGTATGTAAGGATCAGTCAGACCAGGTTCTGATTTTTAAAAAAAGAGGTTTTTTGGACTGCTAGCTTGAAAGGAGATGTTTAGAAAAAGAAGTCTGCTAACTGTGTGGGTTTTTATTAATAGGAACAGTGGCAGCTGCAGCAGGTCTCCACCCTGGCCAGTGCATAATCAAAGTGAATGGAATTAATGTCAGCAAAGAGACTCATGCAAGTGTTATTGCTCATGTCACAGCCTGCAGGAAGTACAGGCGGCCAATGCAGGTATGTCTCATTTGGTGCCCTTGCACTTTTTCTTCTAGATTTCTATTTTTGGTCAAAGTAAACAGCGTAGTGTTAATCTCTATGCACATATCTGCTGTGTTTGAGTGGGGCGAGAGGAAAGAAGGAAAGTGGGGTGGAGAAAGGAAGGAAAGCCAGCTGAAGTATAAAAGCTGAAGATTGCTCAATGGTGATGTTCAAAATCTGCTTAGTTTCTGCACTGAAATAAATATCATAGATGATTTTTATATGGTGTTTTTAAAGGGCTGTTTCAAGCATTTCTGCAGTCCTATGCAGAAAGAATTTTGAGGTATATTCTCATCTTGATGGAGAGGGAATCACAGAGCTTTCTGCCTGCTCAGCAGAAGGAGAATGAAATACATAAAACTGATCTTTTTCCAGAATTTAGTTACACTTCAGTACACAGATAGCAGAGTGCATATATTCCATCCATAAAAGAATTCCCATTGCATTCCAGTCTTGAGAATAAGTGTATGTTCAAGGACTCAAATTTTCCTTTTTTTAAATGCATGCAAATTTTGTTATCTTTGTCATGTTAGTTAAGGAGAAAATCTGAGGCATCCAAGACACAAATTTAGGAAGAAAAACCAAACCAAGCTGGATTGTATAATGTAATTTTCCAATTCTCTGCAAGTTTTTCATAAACTGTGAACAAATATTATTAATTAACTTCACAAACTCTTCAAGTATGTGTTTACTGAGGAGAAAAATCCAATTAAAATTAAGAGTTGAATCCTTTTCCCACCCCTACTGCAGAGTTATAAGAATTATATAGTTAGAACTGGGTCATATAAATACAGTGTTTATGAAAATGTTCTTGGGATGTTTGTGTTTAAATGATAATACAGAATTGAAATTGTCACATGGAATATAGAGATCAAGCTCACCTATTCTTTAAAGGAAGATGCACTCTATTAAAAAAAAATGTCCTGTTCACTCGTACAAAAACTGGCTAGAATAAAAGATAAGTTAAATTACTTATAGCAGTTTTGTTCTCTCTGTGTATAACTGTAGACTTCCTATGGATATTAGTGACATCCAAAGATAGTTGATTAATGTTGGCTGGTGTGAATACTTGGACTTAAAAAAAATTACTTTGGGTTTTTTAATCAACTTATATAATAACTTGAATATTTTTCTTATACGTAGGGGTTTTTTTATTTTTAAAAAGTAGCTGATCATAATTCAGCAAATCACAGATAACTGAAGTTCTTTAGACAGGCAAGAAAAACTTCACTTAGGATGCAGTATTATCAAAAAACTGTGGGAGAATTGTCTAGACTGAAGTAAATGGTAGTATTCCCACTGGTGAAAAGACAGCTAAAATTTAATTTCCTATTCAGAAATTTGGTGGGGTGTTTTTATTCTTTTTGGAAAATGACTATGGATTTCTCCTGTTTTGTAAGTACAGTGCACACAGCCTATCATTTAATTACCCAGAATATTGTAGTCTCTCCTGTGGTTCCCAATTGCATAATTGAAAGGGAATATTTTTCTGGTTCTTACATCTTTTACTTCTCAGGGTAAAAAGTCTTCCTAATTGCCTGGAGCATGAAGCTCTTCATTTCAGATTCCTTCAGTCAATAACTGCATAATTTCTGTTGGAGAGTGTTTATCTTCTGTCTTGTCTGAATAAAGAAAATTGAGACCAGATTTTACTTCTTGCAGTTTCTTTGCAGTGATACTAATCATTATTAGTGAGAGATTTATGCTTAGTTGGTTCTCCTGTAATGATTTTGAAGAACATTGCTCCAAATGATATTGCATTAGATTGGTTGTTACCTTTTGGAAAAGGGAGTTCCAGGTTGAGTAGTGAGTATTTCCTATTAGAGATTGGCATGGCAGTCTCAGTGCTGCCAAGCATTCTGTAAGAATCCATAGCTAAGCACCAAGCTTTGAGGTGAACCTGAGAAGAAGTGTGGATTTCAGAAGCATTCTTGTTGATCAGCTTCTGCACAGGTGTCTTCTAACAGTCAACATAGAGCTCTGAAAGTTAAGCTTTCTTATTCAAGTATTTCATGCCATTGAGTGGCAAGCAAGGCACAGATGAATCTAGAAAACTTAGAGACAACATACCGATGGGGTAAAGATAGAAGCTGATTGTTATATTTTAGCAAAGGATACCTAGAGGTATTTGGCACTTTGCATGAACGTTTTAACATTCAGCCTAAATTTTTGCTGTCCTTGCTTAACTTCCAATTCTTCCATGAGCTTCTTTTTGAATTAAGATTTGTCACAGTCATGTCATTTATTCTGCTGTAGCTGTTGCAGAAGGAGTGATAAACTGTTAAGCTTGTTTTAAAATGTAAAGGACAAAGAGTAATCTGGGGATGCCATGCTTGACAGGACCTTTCACAAGGGTATGATGGGCATGTGGCTGAGTTACAGGCTGGGTAGAATATGTACGAAATACATGTGGCTTCTTCAAAGGTTGAATGACACATGTAAGCCACTAATGCTGTGCTCATGTGTCACTAAGCCACAGAAGATGGTGAATTTTTGGAGCCTGTGGTTCTTTTCTTTTGCAGGGCTGCAGGGGGATGCTAATCTGTGGGAAAAAACCCCAAACATTTATTTATTACTACACTAGTAAAATATTTGTAGTCAAGGGAAATATGAGTAATGAAGGCTGTAGTATAGGTTCTTTGTGCTATTGACACATGGTGAAGGATTAACTGGGCATTCTCTGTCATTGGTTGATATTCCATAACTTTTGCTACCAGATTATTTGTGGATGCACAGCAGATTTGGTAAAGCAAAAGTTGTTTTTTTCCCCATGATTTCTTGGAGCAAAATATTTTTCAATCTGCAATTTGATTTGAAATATCTTAAATTATTTTTGACAGAGACATAAAAATTATGGATGTCATGCTGTCACAGACTTCATACTGTCTCATGACAATATATGCTGTAATAAAAAATAACTTGCCAAAATTCTCTGGATTTTTTTTAACTTACACCTTAAAAATAGTTGCTATCAGTTGCACTTTTTCTACCTGTCTATTTTTTGTTGTTTTTCTAGCAAGATTCTATACAGTGGGTTTACAACAGCATTGAAAGTGCACAGGAAGATCTTCAGAAAGCAAACACCAAACCCTCTGGAGATGATGGAGGCGATGCCTTTGACTGTAAAGTGGAAGGTATGTGATGCTTGTTTGATCTTGTTGCTGCTAAGAATGCTGTTATAATACAAGGAAAATGTAGGCAGTGTCTTTGTTTGCAGAGAGGAAGTTTTGAGCAGATCATAAGATGTGATTTACATAAGAATTTGTTTTCTAATATATTCTAAGCATATAAATTTGACATGCAATTCTTTGAAAACCAGTATCTTTCCCATTTAGAGAAAATACTTCCATGAATACTTGGAGGAAAATCTGTTTAATTTCATTTGTAAGTAACATAAACCTAGGCATTACCTGATTTATTTTCACCACTAGTAATCATTTATGGCAAACTAGATACATTAGTCATTACTGCATGGGAAATAAAAACACAACTATCCTTCAGATTATTTTCGGGCAATTAACATTTAGATGAAACTGCATTCATCTGCAACTTGTAATTAAAGAGACAGTTAATACTTGAACTGTGCATTCATAAATGCAGTTATTGTGGTTTCATTTCTGAATGTTGACAGTTTTCATAGCGATTTTCTTCTACTTTATTTAGAAACACTCAGTTTCCCCTGTTTTTTGGTCCTTCTTAATGCCTCTGGCTTATAAATGAAATGGAATTAGCCCCCTTCAATAACTGCTTGAAAAGAAAGTGTACTGCCTGTTTTGCAGTCCAGTATTTTAACATCTACAGATCTACTGGTGTTCTGATTTTTATATTGTTCAGCCAGGTTCTTTAATGAATGTGCTTAAATAGAATGATCAGAACAAACCCCTTTCTGGAACGTTTGCCTACGTCCTTTATAGTTCATTTAGTGGCCAGGACTTGTCAACTGATTTCTGTTACTTTATTTATTCTAGAGGTAATTGACAAATTTAACACTATGGCAATAATTGATGGGAAGAAAGATCATGTGAGTCTGACTGTTGACAATGTTCATCTGGAGTATGGAGTGGTTTATGAGTATGACAGCACAGCTGGAATAAAGTGCCATGTCTTGGAAAAAATGATTGAACCAAAGGGATTTTTCAGTTTGACTGCAAAGGTATGAAACATTTTTTGTATGTTAATGCTTATTGTGTTTAATACCAGTGGAGAAATGTGTGGATTTTTTTACTCTTATGGTTATATATCTTTCATTTGATACCTTATAATTGGTCACCCATATCTCTCTGATGTTTTGGAGGATGATTGTGTGCTCAGGAGGCAGAAAGAGTTATGTTGTCATTATAAATTGAGCCTTTAAATAAAAAGAAGGTTAAATGATCTTCAAAGTCTTCCATTCCTCCTGCCCCTCTCCTTTATTTCTTATTTATCAAATAAAACTTGAAAGAAAGTCCAAGATCTACTGAAATATCTATAAAGGCTATATACTACCCTCATCTCTTCAACATGCCTTTTAATTACTTTGCTCCCACCATTAGAGCAAGGCTTCAGTCTTTGCTGGGCAATACAGCTTATCCTGTGCCTGTTTCCTAGCTTTTTTATGCAGAATATACAGGAGGATAGCACTCAGTTTTCTTTTATGCTTTTTCAATGTGTTTGTATTCTGCCAAACTGAAGATTTTCTAGAAGTAATGAATGAATTAATTCAGCAGCTATGCATAATGTGTGCTGATCAAGTAAAAGCAGCAGATAATGTATTTCAGCGGAGCCACAGTGGTTACATTAGTAGGAAATTAGTAGTAAATCCATTATCAGACAATGTCATGAGAAACCAAGCAAAAATACTTATGGGTATAACTTAGCAGGGAATAAATTTAAGAAAACCTGTTTGCATCCCAAGCTTCATTCATTGTTGTTGTGCACCATTTTCTGTAATGTTATCAGGCTTTTCAGCTTTAGTTATAAGAGATGATTAGTAAGGGGAAATTTTAGTCAACTTGATTTCAAAACATACTTTCCTTGTTTTTATTATCTTAGATTCTTGAAGCACTGGCAAAAAGTGATGAACATTTTGTGCAGAATTGCAACAGCCTCAATTCCTTAAATGACGTGATCCCCACTGAACTTCAAAGTAAATTCAGTGTCATTTGCAGTGAGAAAATTGAGCATATCTACAGAAGAATCTCTAGCTATAAAAAGGTATGCCCTGCATGTCCTAAGTTTGATTATATTTGTCTTTTAATGAAGAAACAGGGGAATGTGGTACAGTTTAAATAACTCTTCAGAGTGTCTATGGCAGTGACAAAAATGTGGCTGAAAATTTAGCTATTTTGAAGCATGAATGCCTTAATTGAGTAATTGTATCAATTGTTTTCAAGCCATTCTCTTTCTTATCCCTTTTTTAGACTTTGGGTCGTTTGTATTCTTCCTTGTTTGCTGTGTTCAGTTGCAGAGACAATCAACTGCATATTTCCGTAAAAGGGCCGTCATTCTTGTAAATGCTTTAAACCAATACTCTAGTGAATTTGCAGATGTTAACCAAAAATGTAGCAATAACAACAGAATTGTTTTTTTTTTTTCTAGTGCAACTCAAATACCAAATTTTAACCCTTTTATTCAACTTTTAGACCCTAGCATATCTGTTGATAGTAGCATCTCTGTAATTTATTAGCTTCACTTGGTTTAATAAAACATAATAGCATGGAAAAATGGAGAAGGCGCTAATTTTCATATGCTTGAGATCTTAATTAATGATATGTAAATGAATAAATAGCCCAGACTATGACCTCTAGTTGCTGTCTGTGCATTTCTCTATAGTTGTTTGACCAAACAGGGTATAAATGAATCAACCATTTGCCATTTTGTTAATGCAAATTCATTTTCTCATCCAGACCCCTAGTTCCTCTCTCATGGAACCTAATTGTGGGGAGGTGAATTACTTTGAAGTAGTCTCAAAATAGCTGCAAAAAAGCGGGTCTGCCCTGTCTTAGTCATTTGGGGATCTGAGTTGTGACATTTAGAAACTGGTCTGTTCTGAGAGTTTATACATAAAAATTTGAAAAGAGGGGAAAAAAAGCAAAGGAAAAAGAAAGTGAATTCAGGAGCTTCACACATTTGCAGGAGGTGCATTTAAAAGACTAGATAATGATTTTTCTGTTTTCAAAGGAAAGTAGGGGAAACTGTTAGGAATACATGTAGCTCAGTAGTCAGTAGGACGAAGGCCAAAAATCAACTTGTCAGACTTCTCAAGGTGCTCTCTGTAAAGAAATGGAATAAACTGAGCTGTGTCAATGGAGGCATCACAAGAACCCTGACAGTGTTAGCAAAAATCTGACCTCTCCATTGCTTGCTTGAATTACAAACATCCGTGTTTCCAATTTGGTTAAAATTCAAATTACCATTAAAAAAAAAACCCAATTGGTTTTCATATTAACCGTTACAGTTCAAATAAAATGCAGGTGATTTATATGTTTTCTGTAGCTGAAAAATTTGACTGTGATATATAGCCTCTACAGAGGAGGCCAAGACAGTAAATCAAATTTTTTTGTGCTTTGTGGGTGTGAAACAAACAGCCTCGGGGAAGTTTTCATAGTTCTTACACTGTCTACAGGCAGATATTCGTGATACAGACTGCACTTCAGATCTCATCTGCTCAAAAATCAGTAGTTTCACAGTTATAGCTTTTAATGACAATTAGTAATGCAGTGGATTTCAGGAATAGATGTGTCATTTTCTTGGCAAGGTAAAGGGTAACCATAGTTACAGGAGACTTTTGGAGTGCTTGAGCCCAGCTTGGCTCCTGGTTTTACTGTGAAAGTTCTAATTCTATAAATAAAAATCTTGTGGATTTCTGCAGTTCCTACTATTATTATTATCAGAACATTTTGCTCCTAATAGACCTCGATTCCAGTGCCATGAGTCCCAGATGTTTCTCAACACATATATGAGAAGAGTCTTGGTCCTGACATATGACCTGATTAAATCATAGCCAGTATTTGGTCTCTCTGGAGCAGGATGTGTGGGAGATTGAGATGTGAAATATGTACTGCTTGCAGAAATATTTTCATCATTGAATGTCCTTAGTAGCCTTCTTAACAATTTGTGCATTCTTCAGCCTTCGAACAACTCCATAATTGGATTTCTTGTAACCCTCCAGATCTTGTTGTGATCTAAAGATTTAAATGTAATTATCCCAACAAGTGTTCATCAGGCTGAAGTAATATGACACCAAAATAAACAGAAATTTAAGTCCCAGTACAGAAACATCTTACTTTGCAGAAGGGATATGTCTAAATTCAACTGAAGCATTAGTAAAAAGTTGACTGATTTGAATTTTTAATGACATTTATTAGTGAAGAAACTTTGCAAGTTAACTTTGAAATTATTCTTATGCATGAGCTGTGGTTCAAAGCTAAAGTAGATCTGTGTAATATTTTGACTGGAGAGATATTGTGATTAAAACACTGATTACATCTTTCCAGAAAAAATCTTCCCTGACAACAAACTGTACTGAAAATGGCATATATTGACAAGAATCCTACTTGTGACTGACAAATAAATCTCTTTTCTAATTGAAGAGCTTGATTGGATGACTTGATTCTGATGTAGATGTAGCTGCTGAGTGTCCAGTTCTGTCCTCACCATTTTGGGTTGACATCTTCTCATCTTAAAAACTCTAAGCCTATTCAAAACACTGCACAAAATTTAAGATGTTAGAGTCAAGGAGATGTGGCTAAACACTGTATTAGAATTAGACCATAAAAAACATTCCTCATTGCTGAGCTGATATATAGGGGGGAGAAGAGGTACTGGGCTAGGAAAGTCTGCAAAATGGGGTTTTTGCAATTTTTATGTACTAGGAATCATCAGCTTCCTAATGCCACTCAAAATAGAAGAATGGTTGAGGTTGGAATGTACCTCTGCAGGTCTTGTCCAGCCAACCCTGCTTAAGCAGGGCCACCTAGAGATGGCTGCCCAGGACCATCTTTGAGGAGGGAGATCTGACCTCTCTTCCCTGAACCTCTCTGAGCAACTGGGCCAGTGCTTAATCACCCTCACAGTGCAAAAATGTTCCCTGACATTCAGAGGAAACTCCTGTGTTTAAGTTTGGGCCCATTGTCTCTGGTCCTGGCACTGGGCACTACTGGAAAGAGCCTGGCTTTGTCCTCTTTGCACCATTCCTTCAGGTATTCATAGACGTTGATGTGTTTCCCCCTGAGCTTTCTCTTCTCCAGGCTGGAGGGTCCCAATTCTCTCAGCCTTTCCTTACAGCAAATGCTCCAGTCCCTGAATCATCTCAGAGGGCTCACCTCCACTGGGCTGTCTCCAATATGCCCATGTCTATTTCTGTGAAGCCCAGACTTGGACCCAGGACTCGAGGGGAGGCCTCACTGGTGCTGAGGAGAAGAGCAGGATCACCTCCCTCCAAACCCTGGCAATGCTTCTCCTAATGCAGATATAGATATAATTAAAGGGGACTTCCTCCTTCCCAAATAGGAATTCCAGAATTTGTACTTTCTGATTTTGTCTTTATTATAACTTCAGACAAAAATTTCATGGATTTTTGGGAAATAATGGCTTGAAAATGTTGGCAGGTGTTTATAAATGTCATGAGCAGTACAGCAGTTTCAGACTTGCTCCCCAGAAATTAATTTTTTATTATTTTACATGGGCAATAAATTCTATCTCTCTGTTACAAAGGTATTTATACATCTTAAAACATAATTTGCTTCAAAAAACAACACCTTAAAAATGTAAAATGAAGAATATTTTTCTTTCCTTTTTAGAGGAAGATGGAAATTATGGAGTCAAGACACTTTAAGTCAAGGATGACTGAAATATTTTAAGCTTTTATTTTCTAGTTAGGTACACAAGAATTGTTAGCTACATGTGGACACGAGAAGAGCTGATAATCAAAATTTGGTTTTCTTTCTTACTTCTAGTTTTCAAGAGTATTAAAAAACAGAGCTTGGCCTACCTTCAAACAAGCTAAGTCAAAGATTTCACCACTTCACAGCAGTGATTTCTGTCCAACCAATTGCCATATCAATGTGATGGAAGTGTCTTACCCTAAGACCTCAACTTCCCTTGGTAGTGCCTTTGGTGTACAGTTGGACAGCAGAAAACATTCTTCCCACGAGAAGGAAAATAAAAACACTGATCAAGGTAAGTTAATTGAGCTTGAAAGACCTACTTCCTGTGCTTCTGATATAGAGTCTTAAAAGGTAATCCGTTTAGGTTTATAGCCCAAATATTAAAACGGAGGACAAGTCTTATTGAAATCACCCTTCTTTTGATTTTAGTTTTATTTTACAGCATAATAACGGGTAGTCATAATTTCACAATTACTTTTTCCTAAATAGCTTGACTTTGAAATGCAAATAAAATGCAAAATTAAATAAGTACATGAATTTTAAACTGAAAAATATTTCAGTGTCTGTTAGGTATTTTACTAACTTCAAAATGTATGTTAAAGAAAAGATAATTATGAAATCCCTTTGGATTATTCGCAGGTAAACTGAATCCCATGATTTATGTCCAACATACCATTACTACTATGGCTGCCCCTTCAGGACAGTCTCTTGGCCAGCAGGAGGGCCATGGTCTGAGGTACCTCTTAAAAGAAGAAGACTTAGAAACACAAGATGTCTATCAAAAGTTGCTGTTCAAATTACAAGCTGCACTGAAAGAGGTGGAAACTTGTGTCTGCCAAATAGATGAGTAAGTAAATGTTACCATCTGGACTTGTCTTTAACTTCTCCATAGAAGATAATGATAAATCTGGGCAATGCTTTTGTGTAGCATAGGATTCAATGCTGGCTACAGACAGAATCAAAGTAAAGTAAAAAATGTAAGTGCAGGTAATGTTGTATTTTGATCTTTTTCGCAGCATGCCTGACTTTTTTCACCACAGTTTGTAGTTTTTTTTTTTCCATTTTGTAGTTTTTCTTTAGAATGTGGCAAAGTTAATTAATTTGAAGTGAGGAAAATGTGAGGCACACAATGTCACCTACAATTTCACTAAGAATGGAAACAAAGGGCAGAGGTATAAAAATGGCCTTTATTGAACTCTTCAGGTATTGCTGAATAGTCCCACAGATGAATTTTTGGGTGAGACGTTACTCACCTACAGGGAGAGCATTAATTTTTTAGAAATTTTTCAAAACCAAATTGACCTTAAGGAAGAGCTATGGATTTAGGGAGAGCCACCCTTGAGTGATTAGGACATTTGGCTTGAGTGTGGGTGGCTTAGAGTCTTATCACAGTTAGTCCTAATTCAGGACAAGGATTTATAACTTGTTTTTTCTTTAGCAAAGTGAGTAAGTTGACTCCTGGGCTATTTGCTTGGGATAAAGATGAAGAAGGATAAGAATTATTTAAGTTTTGCAAGATCCCATATGAATGGGAATCTTTCAAATACAGAAATTTGAAAGACATTTCAAATTTCTTTCAGAAATTAATTTTGAAAACAGAGACAGCAAAAATTTTTGAGTTTAAAAGACAATCTGTCAGGATCTCCAGTTTAGATAAGTCTTGTGTCATTGTTTCTCATGTTATCTTGAAGACTGTAGTGTGATTTGTCCTTTCATGCGTATTTTTTTTTTACTGTTCTCATAGTAGTTGTAATAGTTATGTAAGTAATTGTAATTATTATAAGTAATTGTAATGTATCACATACTGCAGTGGGAATGAAAGCAAGAACTGACTCAGTATTTTTAAGAAAATGTTGTTTCCTGTGCCTTTACATAGTTCTGCTACTTATCACGCTGGAGATGAAGTAAATTAATTAAATTCATGAAAATTTCAGCGCTTGAGTGCACTTAGAAATAACTATCTGTAAAGCCTGTGTTGTCTCTCTTCCTCATGGAAGTCAGAATATTATATATGGAATTTTAGTCAATACTTCAGGAAGTTCAGCTGCCAGTATGCCACACCTTTCCTTTCTACTCCCTTGAGCTTGTGATGCAAAAGCACAGGAAATTCTGAGCCTTTCTTTTGTATCAATGTATATATAAATACACACACTCACAGAAAAATTGTGCACAAACACAAGGGTTCACTTTTTTCATTCCTAAATTTTCTGTACATTGACCTTGTAGCTGTTCTTGTGTAAGGTACACAGATGTATTTAGCAAAATTTACCTTTGGCTGATTGGAAGAGTGAGACTTTGACCTTTCATGCTTTATTCCTCATGGACATTGAGTGGACTGCCAGTGAGTAATTACTGTAGAGGAAAGCAGTTCTAAAGAGGAAACAGGATAGCCAAGAGACCTACTTAAAAGTGCTGAGCAGGGAAAGA
>NW_005054346.1:2125473-2146708 GCF_000277835.1 Geospiza fortis | reverse complement strand
TGGTATATTAGAACAGTTACAGATGCTAATTAACTCTTGAGATTTAGGACTGAAGAAACAAAAGATAGAGTGACATGAAAGATAATCCAACAGCCATGTTTTAACTAGAAATTTTCATACTTAAACAGGTGGGAGGAAATGCTTGATTTTGTGCTTTTTATAAAGACAGTAGAATTTATTTTTTCTGTTGTGGCATAGTAACAGTAAAATCGATGTCTTTTTTTATTGAATTGATTATTATCCTAAACAATCCTCATTATTTTAATATTCTCAGGATGGATAATATGAACACGGTGTCTATCACAATTTTTAATTTATGTTGATATTGTGTGATAGGAAAATTGACTACTGAATGACTGTTTGGTACCCTTTATACTTAGTGTTGGAAAAATTGCTCATGCATGTTACTAGGGATTTCTGCTCTGTGTTGAGGTCAGTACTGGTCTGTGTTTCAGCTCACGAAATCTTGGGGCGGTTTTATCTGCTCAACCTCTGCTGTCAGTGAATTGAAAAATGAGTATTTCATCTGAAGAGCAGGTCTGTGAGAGCCTATGGATTGTGGCAAGGGAACATTTAAGAGAAGATTTTGTACTCCTAATATTGTCTGGGTAGGAGTTTATAAGACGGTGTGCTGATGAGTTCTGGCTGGATAAATGATGTAGCAATGACACAGAGAGAGAAATACACACAGAAAATGTATCCCCTTTCCACAGCCTCTCCAGGCTCCACTGTGCTCACATTCAAATAGTTTAATGGCATCCCAGTAGTTCTTCAGTGATGCTGAAGATACCCCAAGTTGCTGCTAGGTGTTACACAGGAATAAGTCCTTTTCAAATTGTTTTCTGTATGGTGACTCTGTTGGGTTCTTGGTTCTTATGCACTCAGTGCTCTCCCACCAGCCCAGCTCTTTTTTGGAAAGATGTCTTTTGGGAGCATACAAGAAGCTTGAATGTTTTTCAAGCCTCTGTGGACTGAGGAAAAGGCAGAGAAGGTTTTTGGTTACTGCCTTTTTTAATTCTTTGACTAACCATAGCAGGTTTTGTTTGTCAGGGTTGTGTTGACTTGGGTTGCACATAGGAGTAATTCCACAGGAGAGGATTTTTTTTTTAAGATTTAAGTTTCTCTGTTCCATTGAAATATTCTTCATAGAGATTCTCTAGTGTTAGTTATTATTCACTCATGTGTTTCTTCTTTGAGAGCTAGATATCTAAGGTAATTTTGTTTGGGATAGGCCCATCTCTGGAGAAAATGTGTTGTGCATGTACTCTGTGTTTAAGAAGAAAAACAAAAGTATATTTAAGCAAGATTACTGGGGAGGGCATGTATCCAGGTTTTTATTTTAAACTCCCTGGACTGAGTTTTTAACAGCACATCAGCGACTTCAGTAACTACTTTCTCCAGGACTTGGTAATCCAAAGTTCCATCTTTTGTCCGTGATAGTTCAGCAAAAAAATTTTCCTTAGAAGAAGAGCCTGCCTGCTGAGAGAAATGGAAAAGCCCCCTTAGGAAAAGTTCCAGCTACCTTAATCAGTCTTTTACTGAGCTCTTGGCAGCAGTGACTAAACAGTCACATAAAAGAAGGGGCAATAATAGTCTGTCTGTGTCTTGACAAATAATTACTCAGGGGAAGATATTTTCAGGAGCTGAAATTGCAGTTCATTATACTTGTTTCTTAATCTTGATTATTTTCTTGCCACAACAAAATCCCCGAGAAGTTACTAGACTTAACTTTTATTTTTAAATGGATGGGAGTGGGAGCACAAGAAGAAGAAAAAGTAGAGATTTATCTTTGTCCTTATCTCATCTTTAAGCAGGCAGAACTAGATGGTCTTTTTGGAATGGACCTTTTGGTTTAGGAGCAGCGTTAGAATGTTCTGCCATGAATTTGTCTAATCTTTTTTTGAACCCCTTAGATATTTCTTACTAAGAAAATAAGTTTTACAGGTATGAAGGACTGATTTCCTAGGGTTTCTGCTTCCATAACACATTTATTTTAGGACAAGTTCAAAAACACATATGCTTTAGCATGAGATTGACACTGAACACTGATGTAAAATATGGGTCCCATCTCTCTTCCTGTACTCATGAAATTGTGCTTGCCAGTGAGTGGAAAGAACTGGGTTGTGATTTTCTACTGATATGAAATGTTAAGGCATAATGTAGCCCAAAAGATATCAGTCTAGTGGAGGGGTGAGTTTAAATTCTGGTGAAATTATACTTTTAGTATCATTTTTCTGTATTCTAGTTGCAGTTCAGATCAGTATCTTTAACTATATGTGGGATAAAATCTGTCCATTCCCATCAGTAGTGAGAATTTAATGTAAGAAGATCTAACCTATTTTTGAATCCTACCATGTAGTTGGTAAGAAGGTTTGCCAGTTGACCTTTCTGACAGTTCATTCAATGAAACCCTGCTACTATTTCTAAGTAGTTCAAAGGGGAAAAAAAGTTTAGTTCAGTGTCCTCTGATTTCAGGTAGTTAGCAAGTAGTTTTTTCAAGAAAAATGCTGCTTTTGAAATCCAAACAGTAATTTGAAAATGTGATTATAATGGAGTGTTTGAGCAATAGGAATTAAAGGACAATTGCCCATTTTTGCTGTTCTGATCTTGAAAGTAAATTAGAGCATCTCAGTATGAATTAATCATCCAAGAATATGAATTTTTCACTGCCAGTATTTCTGCATGTTCTAAAAGTAGCAATCTGCACTGTTCTCTTTTCTTGGCTGGATGTCACTCCTGTGCTTGTCACAGATGCTTGTATATTAATCATCAGTTTTACTAGTGATAATGGCTCAGACACTTTGAATGTCACGAAGTACACAGAGATGTTAATAAAGATCATTAAAATGCCCTAGTAGAATATTTTGTGGTGCACACTGGCATGCCTTGCACAGTATTAATTGGGAAAATACATGCTTTTCACAGACGTACAGTTACTTTCATTTGTTTTCTTGATTTGTGGTAAGAAGTGGAGGATTCATATTTAAAAATAGTTATGTTAATATGCAGTTTGACCCCAAGTGTCCAAGAATGTGCTGTATTTCTTCTCCAGCTGGAATCATTGCTTTCATACATGATGAAGTATTTGGTAAGGCTAGTGGGTTTCACTGTTAGACTTTCTGACAACAGGATGTGTCACTTCCTTCCTTTGTTTCAAATTCAATAATTCAGATATTGACTGAATTAAGATATTCCCTTCACATATTATAGAATAATAATTGGAGCATAGTGATGAGAAATGTTATCCTGTTGCTAGCTCACTTTTGAAAAACACTAATTTGCCTTTATTTTTGTGTGTTTCACAGCCTTCTTTCTTCAATAACATATTCTCCCAAATCTGAACGTAAAACACCTGAGCCTTTAATACCAGCAGACAGTGATAATGAAAAGGGGGAAAGGAATGGGAAGAAAGTCTGTTTCAGTGTAACAGGCGATGAACAAGAAGATTCTGGTCATGATACCATCAGTAACAGGGATTCTTACAGGTAATTTTATTAATAATACCTTTATTTTTCAACTGAATCAAATATGGAAGCTTATAAAGTATCAAGTGGTTATGAAGACTATTAGAATATGATTCTGACATTACTAATGGAGGAGTAACTAGCTGCAGATGTGTGAAGTAAAGTCTTATGAATACAGATTAGTTATTATATCTTAGTCGCCCAAATCTGGATAGGATATCACAACCAAAGATGTAAAACCTTACTTTAGATTACCTGTCTTACAAAAACTGGAAATAACTGGTTATTATATGTCCAACAATAAACCAAATATCTACCATGGAAAGCAAGGTGATAGCAAGGTGATAGAGCCGCTGTTCTTTCTGATCTAAAGAAAAATACAATATTGATCAACATATATTTCTCACCTTCTTTCACTCTAAATACTGTAACATCAACTCACCTCTATAATTTGAAATGCATACTGTGAATGTGAAGATTAATAATTTTGAAAAGGAAGGAGTAATTATAGCAAGTATGGTTCTTATATAGATGATACTCTCTTGCTTAGAGAAAATTGGCTAATGATATAAAAATGAAATTCAAATTTTAGCTGCAAGTAAGATGAGGGTTCATTATTTGTTCAGTATCATTATCATGCTCAGAAATTAGAATCTCAGTAGGTTTATCATTCTTCTACAGAACTCTGTGTTGCTGAGATCTCTTTCCTAAACTGTATTTGATTACTGCAGCCTGGTAGATATGAACTCTGCATCAGAGTAGAAGGAGAACCACACAGATGTAAACACAGGGATTGTTTGCACAGATTAAGTTCATTTTGTTCTTATCATGGTGAACACACAGGCCAAGTTCTTGGTCCAGCAGCAGTGTATTTAGAGTTTCCTGCATGTTCATGATGTTCAAACTGACTGTTCATGAGTTGCTCCAGTGATGTGTGCTTGCTCCTGTTGAGAGGTTTCCCAGCTGGCACAGGATTTGTATGTGGAGAAAGAAGGCGTGACCCAGGACATGAGTGTCTCTTTGTTCAAAATATTTTCTTTATTCTTATTCCTCTCCTTTATTGTCCATTTTGGCTGTGTAGGAATAATAAAACCTAGGGTTCCATATACAGAATAATCATAAAATTTGTGCATTAAGGACAAGTGTTGGAGTGAGATTAGAATTTTTTTTCTTTGCTTAAATAATTGTATTAGTCAATACTTAAAAATCTCCAGCTCTCATAATGCCACAGTGGTCATTATTGGAACTGTTTGGCTAATTTCAGCCATTATAATTCTCTCATTTTGTGTAGAGTCTCCTTCTAAACCTTACAATACAACACAAAAATCGTGCAGAATGATACAGCAAATGCATCTAATCTGTTTCTCATTTTCCTGTGTTTTATTTTCTCGTGCTTTGCACAACCCAGTTTTAATTAACCTTCATCTCCCCTTTGGAGACTTTAATAAGTGAATAGAGTTAGTTAGAAAACATTTCTTAATATCCAGCCAGAAATTTTTAATACTCCTTGGGACTGTTCACCCACTATTAGGAACATGTTGTTACTGATGTCTTTTCATCTATTTAATGGTTATGGTTGTAATTACATCATATTGCTTCATTTAAAAGTTTAACTCCTTCACTTACCTCGTTGATTACAGGTCCAAAACATGTACATTAGACAGGAAATGTAGGTCACTCTCCCTAAATTAGTGAAAAGTCACTTCTGTATCTACACAAATAAAGAAAACAAATAGGGAGCACATGTATAACTGCAGTGTTATTTTAAGAATGGATGTGTTAATCTTGGTGCGTGGGTACACCCAAATCATAAAACAAGACCCATATAATTATGTATAAACCTCCCTTAAGTATACTTTTACATTATCTTACATTCACTTGGGTTTTTAAGACTCCCTCTGCTGGATAATTACTTAAGCATCTCCTGCATTGAAATGAAATGATTTTCATATGGCTAAACAATTCTGAAGACTTTGAATTCAAATGTATCTTCATAGGATTTTTAGTACAAAAGTCCATATTTTACTCTGGTTTTGCTGCAGGAGCTAGTGTATCTCCATGTATTTTTTGTACAGAACAAATTGTTTTTGAGAGAAAAGAGCAGAAAAAAATTACAAATTTAAATCCCAAAATCTCCCCATTAGACCAATGTGGGTGAGATTTCGTACGCATAGAAGTTTTGACTGAAGCCACAGATGTAAATGTCTATACATCTCTTAAAAAAGAACAGCTGGAAGAGATGAGATCATGAACTGTTTTGGCTGACAAGGAAAACAGTTTGTAATTTCAGTTTTGGTGCTACTCAAATGGATCAAATCTCTTGTAAACCCACAGTGAGACTCTTGTTATGCAAGTTGTAAAGACTCAATGTTTGTATTAGCTGTGCACCAGGAGAAAATATGAAGTAACTAAAACATTTGAGGCCACAGAATCAAAAATTACCACTCATACAAGAAAAGTTGGCTATTTTGCATTCAAAGTCTGTATTACTATTCTGCAAGTACTTGTTCACGGGTAAGGGGAAGGGAGATAATTGAAGCATCTATTTTGGGAATCTGGTCTCCTGAGTCTTACCAGGACTGCAGATTAAATGAAAGTCTAAGCATGGGGATCTTCATTGTGTATAAAGAATTACACAGACCATCTCATCATTAAATTTAGGATGGAAAAAGGGAAAAAATTTCCATATTTTTTTTACAGAACCTGTGTTAAAGGACATAGCTTTATTTATTTTTTTTTTTTGTTTTGTGTTTTATTTTCAAGCGACTGCAACAGCAATAGGAACTCCATTGCCTCTTTCACCAGCATTTGTAGCAGTCAGTGCAGTTCTTATTTTCACAGTGATGAAATGGATTCAGGTATGTTTAGAAAAGTCATCTATGAATCTGTCTTCTCTTCCTTTTATTGAATTTTATTATTTTCATTTGCCTGGCAGTTTTATTGTTTTCATTTTAAAAATTGCATCCTCCTTAGTAATAGAAGTTCATAATTTTGCTTCTGCCTAGCTAGTGCTGCACTTAGGAATCCTTCTGTAAAAGAGAGCCAGCATTCCATTATCTCTGTGAATAGACTGTATTAGAGGTCCTGGAGTCAGTGCTTTTCATGTCTTTCATGTCTTGACAGTGCACTGTGTTGCACAGAGTGAGGAGCATTTTAGGTGAGTGTGGAATGCTCTCCTAGGTGGTGTCAGCACCTAGGCAGCAGGATATGGATCTGTGTGTTTATAGGAAGGAATGTGAGACCACATAGGAGCACATTCTTGTTTATGCCTCGACAAATTGGATTTAAGTAATTGCAGCTGCTAATAGGAATGGGATGGAATTTAACTGCATGGAGAAGGAGGTCATATACTCAAGGACTAATAATAAAAAAATATTTGCTCTAGGTTGGGAGTTTATCATTTGGGAATGATGTAGGAAAAGAAAAAACTGAGCATATTCTGAATATGACCCACCAGTGAGGCCTGGCCATAACTTTTATTGCTCATTGTATCAGGAGAGATATTTTCACTTTGAGCAGGAAAGTGTTAAGACACTATGCAAGCTATCTGAGATACCTTGTGAATGACGCAGAGTAATGTGAATAAGACAGAATTTCATTTCCGGAAATGATACATGCTTACACAGCAAAGCTAATACAGAGTAAAGGATGAAGGACATAATGAATTGTTAATAAAAGAGGAGACCCAGGGTCCATATCTTCCGCTTAAGATAAGAATGAGCTGATATACTCTTGTGTAGCATCAAGCTGATGCCTAAAAGAACATGTCTTTGCTAGCCACGCACAGATGTAGTGCTTTAGATGACAAATACTGCTGCTCAGGGAAACTCACACTCTCTGCTGGCTTAATTTTCAGCTGGTTCCAAAGCTAACCTGGTTAACTCCGGACCAGGGGTTTTGGGCCCTGTGCTCTGTTGCAATTAAAATCCTGTGGAGAAGTATAATGGTTGTAAGGACTAGAGGAGCTAAAAAAAAAATCAAGGACAGAAAAGTGCCAGTAAAGTGTTTCACTGACATAAGAAAAATGAGTCTAGATTAACCTTGAATAAATTTGAATTATAAATTATCAAGTGGCTACTTCTTGTCTCTAACCAACATCAAGGAGGAAAACCAGTTTTAAGCTCAATTTTTCAACCTTTTTTGAAAAAGTTCAAGGTATGTTACCTGTTGTCTGAAAGAGCAAATGACAGGGAAGTGACCTAAAAGAGTCCTTCTCCTTTGCACTTTCTTAGGAAATGATGTGGTATGTGCTGCTAAAACTTCATGTCAGATAATTTGGGTGCTGTATTTTTGCTGAATTACTAAAATCTCAGAACCATTCAGTTAGTAAGAACATTAGGACTGTGAATTATCTGTAGAGTTCTTATAAAAACTTCACACTGAATGCAGTTCAGTGACTTTGTGGTCTGCTCTGTTGGCTTCACACTACTCGGCCCTTTAGTCTGGAGTTCTAGTATGTTCTCTAGAAGAGAAATATGTTCTAGAAGAGAAGAATTGCATGTTCTGGTCGCAGAACTGTTGAGGTTTCAAGGGAACTTTTAAGATGATCTGGTCTAGTCTCCCCCTCAAGCAGGCTCATCTAGAGCAGGTCTTCCAGAGCATGACCAGTTGGGTTTTGAATTATGGTCCTTTCTTTAAGAGCTATTTCTGTATTATTGGGTAACTAATAAATGCAAAATATGTGGGGAGAACAGTTACTATAGTCCTGACAGTGTTAGCATCAGTCTGTGTGCAAAGCAGATTATCTAAGCTGCAAAGGTTTTGGAAAACATCCTGAAGCTTCTAAACAGTTTCTCATTTTAAAATATTTTTCAGGTGATGAGCTTCCCATAAGTGTTCGAATCTCCCATGATAAACAGGACAAGCTCCATAGCTGCTTGGAGCATCTCTTTGGTCAAGTAGGAGATTATTTTTCTTGGCTTTGATACTCATGTCTGTGCTTGAGCTAAAATGTCTTTAGAAAATACTTCTTCTTTTTAATTTTGTTTCCCAATGTTTACTGAGATGGTATGTATTTACTCGTTTTCCCTCAGTTTTCTGTAAATAGTCCAAAACTGCAAATTAAACAGGCCCTTAAATTTAGTCCAACATTCTCCAGTTTGTTACTTTAACTAGAGCCATTAGGTAAGAAAAAATCCAAAGTTGCTCGCCAGGAGTCCACATTTCTTACAGAAAGAATTTCTAATTGTTGCTGTAAAAAGCATCTTTCTCACAGAACCTTGATCCCAACAGGTCGATTCAATTGTCAATCTTTTGAAAGGACCAGCTGTGATGAGGGCCTTTGAGCAGACAAAGTACTTCACACCAGGTCGAGGCCTCCAAGGTAACGTTTAAATCTAGCTGTGAGAATGAAAAGGCAGCTTGAAGGGTCCATGGCAATGGCTGTCCACTCCTTGAGCTGGTGGATTTAAAGAACTGATTTTGCTTAATCTTGGTATATTCTGCAATAACTGGTTGTTGAAGTTCATTTTAAATAGATATAAATTATTAGTTCAAAACTGGCTCCTTATATTTTATTACATAATGTAGGAAAAAATTTCAAATTCAACTGAATTTTAGACTCTGAACTGACTGTTGTATTGCTGAGGTTTTTGAAGCAAGAAGCAGTGTTGTTACATAAATTGCAGGTATTTTTAATACATTTTTGTCACAACTACTGGAGCCATTCATGATCTATTTTATTACTAATGCCATATTTTTTATTATTTTTGTAGTTATATTATGTTTGAAGTTGATTTATGAATAGTTTGTGATTTATAGTCACAGCGATATTTATGCCAAATATGTACTTATATAAATATTACTGATTGCTTAAAAAGAAATATCCTGTATGTAAATTCAGACACTCTACTAACACTTGTATGGTTGCTTAACTCTAAAGGTATGAATAAGCATCTGGTGGTGGTCATAAGTGATGAAAAGGAGAAAGGACTTCTTGCAGTAGACTGAGTTTGAAAAAACAGAAAGAAGTTCAATGGGAACCTGAATGTTTTATTAATGTCAGTAGTAAAGTGTATAGATCCCACACATGTCTTTTAGCAAAGAATACTGGTTTTAGGTGGCCAGAGGGTGTTTTTACCCCAGTTACGAGGTTTTACAAGGCCTGAATTACTACCTGCTAAATGAATTTGCATGAAAGAGCATATAATTTTATTTTTTTGCTTTCCTTCTTTTGGGTGGGTTTTTTGTTTGTTTTGTTTTATTTGTTTTGGTTTTTTTAGTTAGTAATTTTGGTTCAAATTTAATTTTCTGATTGAAACAATTTTTCCTCTGAAAGTTCCAGGGTCCCGCTTACCATGCACCTTGTTATGTACCTGCTTCAGAAAGAATCATGTTTGGGGATGCTGCTCACTCTCTTCTTAGACTTGAGCAGGGAGCTTAGATGACTGTTAGATCTGTCACCGTAGCTTTAACTAGAGTTAAATAAGTTGCCAACTCCTTGAGCAGTGAAAACATTTAGGAAGAAAAAATGTCTTACTGTGACTTTCTCAGGAGGCTTAAGCAGAAAAATTCTGTTTTTGTCCTTGCTTAGAGTTTCAGCAAGAAATGGAACCAAAGCTCAGCTGTCCAAAGAGGCTGCGACTCCACGTCAAGCAAGACCCTTGGAACCTCCCCAGCAGTGTCCGGGGCCTGGCCCAGAATATCAGGAAATTTGTTGAAGGTCAGTAAGAACAACCTGGTCATAAACAAGCGCTTCATTTATGATACAGAGGGAAGGGGAGAGGTACAACTGCTTCCTGCTGCTTCTAGGCAGGATTTGTGGAATGCAGTGTAGTCTACAGACAGGTTGTACTCTCAATAACAAGGTTAGTGGAGTTTATCTCAGCTGTCTTGTACTTACCCTGTTGGCTTTAGATACTGAAGAGAAAATACTCTTCTGACAAATGAAAACAAAGGAATCATATGTTGGATGTGGTAGGTTTTTCAGTTGCTAGGTTTTTCAGTCCAGTGGGCTTGCTTGATTTGTCACAGAATTTCATGGGACTGATACACCAAAATGAGGCTTTTATTGAAATTAAACTATTTTTTCCCCCCACTGTCTTAACTGGAGAGATAAAATCTCTGCAGCTTTTGTCCTGTACCTTGGTCTTCTCTGTGCTTTTCTGGAATCATTATCTCTCCTTCTGCTGTAAAGCCATGGTTTTCATTTAATCTATCCCAACTGATGGATGGACTCCTCCTCTGCCTCCCTTCCACCACTGTATAGAAGTTACCAAGTACTAGGCTCCTCTTCACCACCAAGTGACAGTGTGAGCTGAGTTTTAGGTTTTCTCTCATGTCTTCCAAAGAAAGTAACTGGCCTTTTCCCTCCAGAATATCTTGCCTTTAATTCCTGCTTTATTTCCTGTGCTGCTTGATAAAGAAACAGAAATAAAGAGTTAAAATTATTTTTTATAAAAATGCCTATTCTAGGATTCTGCATGGGAACAAAAACTTAGGACTAGCTTTTAATTATTTGTGTGTGTGTGTTTAGCTTCTTCTGTTTGTGGGCTAATTGCTACAGTGTCCATTAAAGAAACTGTTAAACATCAGACCAACGGGAAAGAACTTTGTGATAAGTTTTATTATTATAAACTTTCAAAAACCAACCAGCCAAACCAAACAAACTCTTCCCTCTCTGATTTGGCATTTCTCATTGGAGATACATCATATTTTCAGACCCTGGGTGAGAAAATTATAAAAACAACCTCATAAATACCTCCTTTTTGAAGTCAACAGTGGATTGACTCTCTATACTAAGAATACTCCTTTTAGTTTAATGGTGACTGTCACTGAGTGAAAAATTAATAAATAGTTAAATTAATAAATAGTTTTGAATCCCTTTTTTTTCTACAGGTCCTTCTTCAGCTTAAACAAAATTATTTTGAAGTATTAATCAGGGTTTCTTTCAAAGTTGAGGAGGAATGGAAATGTGTTGTGAACAATCCTTCCTTGACCCCTGTCAGAAGCTAAGCTGACCAGACCATTTTCCCATAACTTGTTTGCCCATGAATAGAACTAGTAGACCTAACCCATTTGAGCGGTGGTCATATACCCTCAATATTGAGCTGAGATTATTCAAAATCTTGTGGGAGAGTTTGTCACATCCAAATGATTTACTACCCCTTTCTAATATAAAAATTATTTTTACTGTACTCAGCTCAATACTGAGAAACAGCCAGCAGCTGGATTTAACTGAAGTCAGGGGAACAAGAAGCAGGGTTAATAATGTTTTTAACAGCTCCATTTTCCCTTTGTATCGTCATTTCTTGATTTCTTCCTTCCTGTCTTGTCATCATACCTTGTGTTCACAGCTGGTCTGGATACCTAGGAGAACCACCAGTGCTGCCCTGAGCTATTTATGGCTGACATCCTAACGCATGGCACAGAGAGTCGTCGCCCAATTTCCTCTCTAATTCACTTGATTTAGAAAAAAACCCAAAAGGTGCCACCTAATATGACTGTTTAGCTGCTCTTATTGGAACAAGTTGAACAATGTCTTGGGATTTTAGAAGAATCTTCCTGTTTGTTTTTGAGTAAAAGACAATATTTCAGTAATTGAGGAAAGCAGATACATTTTTCTCTTCTAAGAGGAAGTAGTCAAAGGAGACCACAGATACAACTTCACTCACTGTGGGCAAAAAAATGTAATTAAAACTTCCAGTTGTTGTAAACATACTTAACCATTATTGCTCAATGCTGAAGTAAGGATGAATACAATAAATTCATCTTCTTATTGAAAACTGACTAATTTTTCTTTTTATAAAAGTATCACAGGATATTTTAGTTTTTTATTCATTGTTCTGTTGCATTGCATAATCTATTAGATTGATTAGTGCATTAAAGCAGGAGACATGGGAGCCTCACAAAGATGAAATGTTTTAAGTCCTAGATACTAAGATTCCTTTTATTTACTTTGTTTAATAAATATGATGAAATGGGAAAACTCAGGATGCCTTGAGGATGATTGCTCTGGTCTGTCGGTTTTCTGTTTATTAGTGTTCAAATTCAGAGAACTCCTAAAAAAATTCAAGGTTTGCACAGATTGAAAAAAAAAAAAAAACAAAACAGAAAAAAACCAACCAAGCCTTCCTTGACAGTAAAATTAAAATATAGCTGGACCTTGCTTTGTCTCATTTCATTTGCCTTATCATATCATTACAGAAAGAAAAAACTTCAAAACTTCAATGGTTACAGTAAAACTCCAGCCTAGAGAGCTAATCTAGTTGCTAGCATTGAAGAGTTCTCTGAAGTAATACGCAGGTTCTAGGAGGATTTATCTGGAGCTAAGTAACTAAAGAAAATCATTAAGTTATTTCTTGGATTGACCGGGCCTAATAAATTGTTAAACCAATAAAGCTAAAGATAAGGTGTTGGCACAGGCAGATCTTTGAAGGTGAAGTACTTGATTTTGGTGGGGAGGGCAGTAGTCAGGGCAGGAATTGGACAGCCACCAAACTGAGGAAGAGTAATGTAGGTACTTGATTGTGAATCTGTGTGAGATATGCATTGGAAAGCACAGGAGGAAAAGACTGGAGTAGGAACCAGGAAAATGAACAAGATGGATAGAAAGAAAGGGACTCTACAACAGAAGAGTGTAAACAAAATAAAGAGAAGGAAACATTTCTGTAGTTGCTTTTCCCTGCACAAAAAATAGGTAAGATTCTTGATCAAAGGAAGAGGTGTTCTGGAGCAAGCCAGATTTCTAGCCAGCTAGTCATGTAACTACATGAGGAAGTGCAATTGTTTTTCTAGCACTGTAATTTTAAGTTTAAACAGGAAATATGATGCAATTGAGAAAGTTCTCATCTATTTTAAATTAGGAGAGAGGTATGACGGAGCCTTTCAGTTATTGAAGGTATAAAAAATATATTTAAATTTAAATAATAAACCATGCAGTGCAAAATCTGTCTTTTTGAAATATTTTCAGGTGTGAAAAACAAAATAAGACTAAAATCTAGCCTTTCCTGGCAAAGATCAGAATAGCAGAATAATGTAGGGTTTTTTTAAATAAAGTACAAAAGAATATTTAAAAATAAAAGAAACTGAAGGCATCTTGCATTACAAATCAGAATCTAAGAGAAACTGCTAGGGGTTTATTCCTTTCCATACAACATGTAGCAATAAGGAGTGAGAGCTTTCATAGCTTTTGCTATTTGTTCAAAAGCAAATGATTGATATCCAAGGTTCACTTCTAACCTCAGGTAAGTAGACATATCATCCAAAAATACTCTTTTGCCTGTGGGAATATTTTGAAGCACAGAAGACTTATAGCAGTGATAAAAGAGAGTTGCAGCGTCCTGTGATTTCCCCATAAGCAGGAAATCATTATTTATAGATACCTCAAATTCTTTTGAATTTAGAGATCCAAGAAATGTTATGTGAAACAAGCTGCAAGTAATAGCCTGGATGTATCTAAGTTATTGAGATAAAAGCTGTATTTCCCTACACTCTCTTTTCAGTTACTAAGTTATGGTCGGACTCCAAGACTCCAGGTTATTAATCTCTGTAAGGGGTTGTGTTTTCTTTTTCAAAAGACAGAAGGCTAAGGCAATGACCTAGAACCAGGAATTTTCAGGAATAACTAGTAATTTTTAATGTTTGGGTGTTGGTATTTGAGATACTGTGGCAGTAACAGTGTAGGGGGAAATACATTATCGAATTATATTATTGTACATATAGCCAATTTCAGCCCTGCTTGTGCCCTGAACAGGGCTTTGAATAGGACTGCAGAGAAACTTAGGGGTGTGAGAGAAGGTTTGGAAAGATGTGAAAGCATGTGAAGTAGTCTTGTGTTCCTCCAAGTAATACCTGTAGGACAGGTACTGATGTGCTGAAAGTTTGGCACTCTCTAAGGTTATGGCAGATTTTAACCTTCCTGTGTCTTGCAACACTGGTTAACATATTTAAATTTGTGATCTGGTACATAAGATCTGCACTTCCTTCAGCCTGCCTGCAGCCTTTGAATAGCAGCCCCTTTCAAGGAAAAATAAAAGTTGGGGGGAAGTGTAAAGAGAGATAAACCCATATTTTTGACTGTGTAAATTAATGGGTTTTTTAAAATTTGTACTTTTTTACTTCATAGATTGTTAAGCGAAAAGACATTTTTGAAGCAAAATGAAATCCTGAAGGATGGAAGTAAGGTGAAAATGCTGTTGTATTTTTCCTAAAGGCTTTGGTATACATTAAAATAGGGATAATTTGAGATTTTTGGGTATGAGCAAAAGAGTACAAGAGAAGGAGAAGAAAGAATTAGGGTAAAGTGGGAATCAGTGAAAACTCGTTCTTCAAAGTTTTGGGGCTGGAATTCTTCATATAGGGACTTGGTCTGGCCAGTTGCTACACATGTGCTGTAAGGTAGCAGCTGCCTTTTCGTGTGTCTTTCTCAGTGATGGTTCTTTTGATTGTTATCAGTTTTTATCAAGCCATATGTACAATTAAGTGAAGTTGAGGTTCATTACTGTTTTGTAGGTGTGAATCAGCATTGTCTAGAAAGAAGCTGGAGTTAAGCTGGTATGAAATGAGAAACTGTAAATGCAATATTATGTTGGTGAAAACACTTTTAACCATTACCTTAAAGTATTTTCTTCTTTTTCTTTAAGAGGTGAAGGCACGAATACTCTTGGCACTTCTAGAATATACAGGTAATTTTGCTTGTGTTGGGAGGGAGGGAAGTGAATGTGGGTGGTTTGAGATACTTTTTGGTTTTGAACAGACATACTGTGTTTACATTAAGGGTGAAAATCTCAGATATGATAAAACCTGATAATCAGCAACTTCATACCACTGTTTAGAGTAAGGATTCCTGAAGAATGCAGTTTCAGATATTTTTAACAAACACTGCACATTCTTTTTTTCTTTTCTTTTTCTTTCAATGCAAAATACCTTATGTGGTCATTTACTCTAGATCTTGGTAGATAAAGTAAGAACTAAACAGTCAGCTTTTGCACAGTGTCTCAGCTGTCTGTCGTCTTTGGGCGTTTCCTTATTTGCTGTTTTTCTTTTCATTCCCATCTGTTTCCAGATTTATATTGCTATTTTAACCTGTGCCTTTCCTTTTGTCTATTTTTAGAGAATATTTAAGTTCCTCCTTTCTGGAAGGACTCTGATTATTCTCTGTATTAATTCTACTATCATGCCATACAGCATACAGCTTAAAATACACAAAATAGGGATGTGTGTCTGCCAAATTAATGTCACTGAATCTGTATTTAAAAAATAATATCTGTGGCACAAGTTTCTTTACAGTTTGTAGGTGCCTACATGTTCAAGCAGACAGTCCAATTTAACTGTAAAAGCTTATTATTTTGACCATCTTATAGTCAAAATAATATAGTCATGCACATGAATGCATGATTTAATTATTTTTGTTATCACACACAAGAACAATTTTATAAAGGGGATTATAATCTTTCTTTGCTGTCAGATTTCATCAAAATATTAGTAAAGTTTTTAGTAATTCCTCATTTATCCTAAAATAGGAAATGAGTTGAGAAAATGTACTAGACTTGATTTTTTAAAAGTAGTTTTCCCTAATTTATGTTGTTTTATAAGTTGGTAAACTCTCTGGTTTATTTTGTATAAAAACATTTTTGTAAAAGGACCCCAACAGGGTCTTAAATTCAGTATCTGATGTTCGAGTAGTATTAAATGAGATTCAGAAATGTGTTTGAGGCACAGGAGGGCTGCTTCAGGAGCAGGAAATAGAGAGGAAGCCAGCTGCTGTTAGAAAGAAGGAGATAAAATTCAGCAAAGTGAGGAAACAATGTGTGTTGGGCTCAAATCCTGAGCACTGTTGGAACATTGTAAAGTTTTTTGACAGTGGAGAAGCCAGTGGGATTTTTGAAGCTGGAGATGTGTGTAGTTTTTAAAGATGAAAATCTCTATTCTGGATTTCTACAACTTGAGAGAGACAGAGAGGTTGATTTGAACAATCAAAAAAAAAAACCCAAAAACCAAAAAAAACCAACCAACCATTAAAAAAAAAAAAAACAAAAAAGCAACAACGAAAAACCCCAACAACAACAAAAACCATTGAGTCATAGTGCATAAACAGTAGTGGTTTGGCCATTTATGGAAAATATTCCCAAGGTTCTGAGAAACTGTCAAATAGAACAGAAATGATAGCAAAAGAGTCTTCACTATTATCAAAAGCTGAGGAAAAGACTGAAGATCTCAGAGGAAAATAGACAGAATGAGGTTACTTTGAGAAATATTTGGAGTCCAAAAAGCACATTTTCAAATTTGGTAGTAACTTTGTGACTACCGAATAATTTCTGCTGACTTACCCAGTCATCAGAATTCTTGTCAGCTCCATAGAAAAGCGGAAAAGGACCTAAGCCTCTTAGAGGCAGAGCAATCTAGTAGCAAAGACAAATATTTTAGGCTTCAGAAAGACCTCTGTATCACCTGATCTGCTTCTCTTGCTCTGAGAAAGATTAAGTCTACCTGTACCAGTGTGATTGATGTTTGCCTAACAGCTTATAATGATAAAATTACTTGAAGACCTTCAGGAAAGAGGACGAGAAAGAAGCGCTGAATATTTATCATCACAGTTTTGTTCTTTATTGGGAATATGTTTCCCTTTCTAATTCTTTTGACTTTTAGCTAATCTAATACCTATGCCCTTCAGAATAAATTGGTAGGTTAGCTAGTCCCTAATTTAAATTGCCTGCTAATGTTCCATAGCTGTCTACCTACAGACCTTTTCTAGACTTTCTTAGCACCATCAATCTCTGCTGTTTCCTGGATATGTGATGCTGCTCTGTACTTATTTTATAGATTCACATTCATATAAATTTTATTTGGATAGGTTGTGTTCTGGTAACAATGCTGTGCTTTCCAGCAGAAAGCCTTCATCTATCCTCCCCAGCTGGTAGGTGTGGAATAGGCCACATGATGCAGTCAGTTAAGAGCTTCTGAGTGTCCTTGCTTTCTGGTGCAAAGTAAGTGTTTGTGGGCCCAGCTTGCTCTCACATTGCAGCAAAGAGGTCTGACTTGCCTCCGTTGTGTGACATTAATAGTACATAGAATTAATGGCATGTACATTAAAATCTAGGAGAGAAATGTACATTGTCTATAAAGAAATACTTTAAATTCCAGATTTGAAATACGTTTATATGCAATTTTAGAATTATAATATTTTAATGAGGAAAATGGCAAATTGAGTCATGGAGTACTATTAACTAGAGATAACATTAGGCTGTAAACTTGTAAATTGCGTGACGTAAAAATGATGTGCTTATTAGATAAGGAATTCCAGCCTAGTTTCTTTGCTGTTAACTAATCTCCTGTTTAATTTTGCTTTTGGCTCTTACACCTCACAGATAGTGAGATACAGCTGAGGCGAGACATGGTCTTCTGTCAGAGCCTGGTGGCCACAGTCTGCGCCTTTTCGGAGCAGCTGATGGTGGCCTTAAATCAGATGTTTGACAACAACAAAGAGTATGAAATGGAGACCCTGGAGGCCAGCAGAAGGTGGTTGGAACAGATTGCCAGTGCAGGTCTTCTCCTTCATTTCCAGTCCCTGCTCTCTCCAAACCTGGTAAGACTCCTCATGTCTCATGTTTGGTCAGAGCCTCTTTTCGTTCCCTGAACCAGGGACATGGTTAAATAGTCTAAGATGTAAATCTGATTTTCTGTGTCCTTTTTGGTAATCTTGGTACTTAGCTGCTATTTGGAAAAGTTACAATTCTGATACTTACAGGTTTGGGATCTGATACAGATAATTACAGCTTGGCTATGATATGGGGAATAAGTTTTCCACAAAGACAGTATTCTGTTTGCTTTGAGTTAGCAGATAGTGAGTTTAATCTTGACTCCTCACTGCTGCTGTAGCTGTTCCCTGGGATTGAATGTGGTATTAGGTGATAAGCAGGACTTAATTTTGCAATTAGCAACGATACAAGATAAATAAAGTACCTGGTTTAGGTAATTTTATCACCCTTTTCCCTAAAAAACTATAGGTGTATTATAGTAGTTGAAGGAGTAAACGTGCTCGTCTATTTTGCTCCTGTTGTGTGGAAAATCCTTGTAGCCTGTCAGAGTAATTGGAAATAGACTGTTTCTTCACAAGTCTTGGAAAAGAGCCATGGTTTAAGAAACAATTAAAAATGGGACATGGCTTTGTAGTCCCTTAATCCTCAGTTATCCAAAGTGCTTCTTTAGCTATTTAAGATGCTTCTCACACTAGACCAGTTCCTGCTAACCAGAGGAACTATGAAACAGTCTGCATAGACTTTTCCATGACAGTCTTGTCTACCTTTGGAGTTGGTCCTTAAAAATAAAACTCCATGTAAATAATAGATGATGTTCTTAATATCAAAGTTGTCCTTGTCTGTCTTGGCAGCAAATTGCTGACATAAGAAACCTTAGAAGCAGAAAAAGCCAATACAAATAAAGGAATTTCTAAATCACAGTCATAAAGTCTCAGTCTATGCTATTGTTGGAGAGCCAGTGTGACCAACTACCTCACAGGCAGCTGTTTGCAATGGTGTGTGCATCATACAAACAGGTATAATCAGGGCCTCAGAGAAATGGAGAAACTCTATCCACATGAGGAGCATGTGAAGAAGGCACTGCCTGGGAAGCTTGGAGTCACGTCTTGAGTCCTGGATGCTTTTTGCAACGTGTAGTAGCAACAGGTGGTGCAATACTTAAAACTCAAGAGTAAATTCCATTGGTGCCTGTCTAATATTTTCCTTGTGCTTTGCTGTTATGTTACCACAAAGCAATTGTTGTCTTTACAGCTCTGAATAATTATTTTTTTCACTGCAGATTGCAGTGATTTCCTTTGTAGTGAAAATGTGTGCTACTAAACTATTTTCACATAATCAGATATCTGCAATATGCATTGTCCAATTGAAAATAAAGTTCAGTCTTTTCTGCCTAGCAGTTCTTAACCAAGGGAATTGTATTTAAAGGCAGCTTTTTCAATACCTTCTCAGCACTATTTGGCTTACAAATGATCTGTGTTATTTTAAACAAGGGTGTTTGAAGGAAATTACACTCATTATGGCCAGAGCTCAGCAAAGAATGAGCAGTTGTGCAAGAGTTTCCCACGCTGCTCTATGGTATTCAGGCTATTCTGCTGACAAAATCACTCTGTCCATAGACTTCATAAATTGATCCAGAAGACAAGATATTTCTAGCAGATTTGCTTTTTCATAAGTACAAGGGGGAATGCTATTTCACTATATAGATCAGGGAAAATAATGGGGTTTTTTTCTTCTATCATTCTGTAAACTATAATTTATTGTAAATTTATGGACAGCTATTTATTATTCTTTGCCATCCTACTGTTTCACTTCTTAGAGGGGGAAAAACGCATGATTCTGATTTCCTTTTGGCTCTTGCTAATCTAAACAGCCAGGGGAGGGCTGTATAAGGAATAGAATTACTTTAAGTGATTATTGATTTAAGCTATAATTGGTCTGCACAGTTAACTCAAGATAAACATAATTGTAGATTACTATTTGCCTTTTTGAAGGTTCAGTTAAATGACTTGAGAAATCTCTTTAACTATCTCTTTAGCTCTGGGGTACACAGAGTGAACTATAAGTGCAAATCAGAATATTGGCACATCTATGTACTTGATTTGTGCCTAGAGTTTTGCAGGTGAAGTGCAAGTCATCCTGAGCTGTAAATTCTCTGAGCTTCTGGTTCAATTATTGGTGCTTGGAGTGGACACAATAAACTCTTATATGTTGTTCAGGAGTGAAATCCTAAAGCTATGGAAATTTTAGAAGAAAATTGCTTAAAAATTATAGTTTTCACATTTCCCTTCTATTGCTTTACAAGATAGACCTGGTGGCAAGACAAGGTGCTAAACTCTGGTATCTTACAGAGTAATGACAGAATGACTCGATTAAAAAACTTGAGAAATAATGGTAGCTATAAACTACCTATTAATTTACTGTATGGCGTGATAAAATTATTTTAATAATCCTGAACTAGTAATAAAAGGGAAAATGTCAATAGAAACAAAGAGATTTATCTCATCTAGGAGTTAAATAGGTTATACGTTGCAGCAGTGAAATGTTGTGCAACACTCTAGTTAATTTTATGTTCTGCTCTCTTATATTATTTCTGGTAGGGAAAACATCTGGCTGAGATGACCTTTGCAATTTTTATTTTGCCTTTTTTAGGCTGATGAACAAGCTATGCTAGAAGATACATTGGTTGCATTGTTTGACTTGGAAAAAGTTACTTTCTACTTCAGACAATCAGAGCCAGAACCACTAGTTGCAAGTGAGTAATTAATATCGGGGTTTTACTGGTTTTGTAACATTTTTTGTTCCTAGAACATCACCTCCCACAGGGAATCTTATACAACTTGGAATTATGGAGAATAAGTATATGTATAGCTCTCCTGATACTTCTAGATGTGCTGAAATACTGCTGTCATCAGTGACACTGCAGAATCATTATCTAGCAACGTCAGTAACCCTGGGGGCAAAATTGTTTGCTTAGCTGAATTTTGGGAGTATGAACATTGGGAGTATGTGACTGCATCAGGAAAGTCCCTGGAAGACCCAGCTGTTGTTGAATAAATGTGTAAAAATAGCTTGAAGGTCTTGGTAGGGAAACACAGCTGATACAAGACGAAGAAGCATAAACCACGTTTCATTTTGTTGTGTGAAAAATAAATTACTCTTTGAAGAGTTCCTTGAGAGGACAGGACAGGCACTATTAGGTTCACTTTAAATTGGGCAAGAAGCTTTCTCTGAGATCTGCTGCTGCAGATGATCAGGGTCCTGAACCCTTCCTCACAAAACTTGCCCAACTCAGCA
>NW_005054346.1:2093766-2125277 GCF_000277835.1 Geospiza fortis | reverse complement strand
AGCAGGAAAGGACTGTTTTTGCAGTCTGCTTTTCATACACTTTGCTCATTTTCAGCCATTCCTTTATTAATATATGTTCAGCCAGTAGATATTGTCCTCCAGTGAACTTTGTTTGGTGAGCAAAAGGGCCTCATTTTTTTCCTGTCTCGTAAGTCCCCTGGGAAGGGAGGAAAGCATGTCTGCTTCACATCAAGCCCTTCTGAAACAATTCCTTTGCTGGATTAAGACCACACTGGAGAGAACTTCTGCTATAACCAAAACCAGAAGACACAAAGCTGCTCCACAAAGCTGCCTCTGCTTGGGAGAATTCAGTAGCTCAGGGCTGATAGTCAGGTAGGATTTAGGCTGTGTAAGACCATAGTTATTTTGGTTTGATTCAAGTACGACCCCTGCTCAAAGAGTTTTCTGAAAGAAGCCCTGCTAAATCCAGTAACAACATGGAAATGCAGTTCCAGGAGGGCCTCCTAATGTGGAGTTAATGCTGTACCTGTGTCATGAACTGTTCATATTGCAGGGTCTTTCAACTGAGGTGTCTGTGCTAATAAACAGGAACACCATGTGTTCAAGGATTGTAATTAATTCTGTATCTTTTGGTTTAAATGCTGCCACCACAGTCACTCTATGTTTACACCAGTCAAGAACTGGTAATTTTTTTTTTTCAGTTCTGATTCTGCATAATCTATAAGAGAAAAGAAGTATTTTCTTATTACCATAAGTAGTGAAAATGTTCCTTTGTAATCCTTGTAATCTTTACCATTTAGGTACAATGTGATTTATGCTCACAGTAAAAAAAAATGTGTAATAATAATACTAATACAAGTCACTATGTTTGTTGTTACTGTTTTCAACTTGGAGACTCATCTATGGAAACAATGTATAATGAAAAATACTGAATGTTGTGTCTGGTGTGATTTTTTTATCTAACTGCATGAATTTTGTCTGCAGCAGTTTCTGGAAAAGAATGTGTCATTGCTTACAATCAAATTGTAACACTGGCTGTATTTTTAGATGTCCCAATCACATACCAAGCAGAAGGAAGCCGGCAAACACTGAAGGTTTACTTCTACCTTGATGGTTACCACTTTGAGCAGCTTCCACAAAGGCTGAAGAATGGAGGAGGATTTAAAATCCATCCCGTGCTTTTTTCACAAGGTAACTTGAGGTTAAGTTCACCCTGCCCTGCTTTTTTCACATAATAGCTAACTTTAAACTCTCACTTATTTATTCTAATTTGGATCCTCTGTAAGCATAAGGGTACAATGCTTATATTTAGATGTTGTTTAATGTGGGCATTTTTGAGGACTTTGAATTAAAATGTAAATTGAAGAAATTCAGATGTCTGTAATAGAAATTTATAACCATGCCTCTATTTTTTAAGTTTATGCCAGTTACATGATTCCAACCACAAAGAGTGAATCTTCATTTATGAACATTGTTTTGTTCTTTTTAGCCTTTAATGGACAATAGTCAGACAATGAAACTTGCCCTTAAAAGTGTTTTTCTTTTCAAATGTTATCGTAATCTTTTCCCATTACTTCATATTTGAGGACTAAATTGTTATCCCCCTGAGAATTCTGTCTCCTGAAAATGTTATGAAGAGTTAAATAGCATTTTCAGGCTTATGTAGTTATTGCTCTGCAAACATTACAAAGTGAGGAATGGTGGCACTGATGCTCAGACTGCTCATAAATTGCAGGCAGCCTGCATTAGCTGCAGTGTCATTACAGCCATCAGGAGTGTGAAGTTTGCTCCACTGAAATGGTGAATGTGAGCTGCTGATTGCCCTGAGCCGCCTTTGATTTCACAGGGAGCTGAAAATACTCCACACCTTGTGAAAGGCTTCCAGGGTCTCTGTGGAATAGGCAGAAGTCAGGCATACAAATGAAGTTTTAGAGGGGAGCTTGGTCTCTGATAGACAAGGAGGATGTAAAAGAAAATAGTGCACAGAAACATAAATAAATAGCTGAACTTAGAATAAAGTTAGAACACACAATTTTTAAAAAAAATAAGATCTCTGGAATTAGATTTTTAAACAAACTAATGAAATAGAATAAAGTTAGAACACACAATTTTTTAAAAAATAGGATGTCTGGAGTTAGATTTTGAAACAAACTTATGAAGACTTTAGTGGTTTTCTTTTGAATAGATTGATTTCAGTCATAGGGAGAAACGAGAACACTGAGCAGGAGGCAAGTTTCAGTAGAGCAGACAAAAAAAGCACTTGAGAGAGAACAGAAAGTACCTTGGTTCAGCTGAATTCCTGGAAATGCTGGGTTTTTTTAGATTGGGGAGGGGGTTTGGTGTGTCATGGGATTTATTAAGCAAAATTTTTTCCACTTCTGTTTCCAATAGCCAAAAAAATTTGGTTCTTAGGATAAGCATATCTGTAGTCAGCTAAAGGAAAAGGATAAGGATCCATTCAAGTGTTTACATCTGCTTAATATTTTTCAGTGGAATGGAAAGTTTCTTCTTTCTTTATCATATCAAATGTCTTTAATTTTCAATGATCATCCTCTAAAATAGTCCATTCGACTCCAAGAATAAGAAGTCCTGGATAAGTCTTTAAATCCTAGTGTAAAATCTTTATCTTGAGGGTTTTTTGTCTCATTAATGAGTGGATTGGGGTTCTATTTTTCACTTCTTTCCTATGAGGTTTGGCTGACCTGCCATCAAACTAACTCAGTAGATTCCCATCTGTAAGTGAAATTTATTAGCTACAATGTAGAAATCTTATTTAAGTTTCTTTGTGAAGTGAATTTTTTGCTCCCCCAATCTAAACATAGGTAAGTTGTTTCCTGCCTAAATACAATGGTTGATGTTATTTTCAAATGGAACATTTAGAAAATCATGCTTTTGGGATACTTTGTCAAAGGCACAGGTCAGTGCACAACAGACTGTTTATCTCTGTGTTTCTCTATTCTGAGTGTCATAGCTCCATGCCTAAAATTACAAGTCAACATTTAACATGATTGGCACTATAATATTTTTGGAAGTTTTTTTGTTGTTTACCCAGGCTGTATTATCTATCTCATCATTTGTAAAAAAAACCAGTTTTGCTCAACCACATACCCAAATGTGTACCCATTCAAAAGGATCCTGGTTTGCAGGACTGGGGCTGTTGAGATATTGCTATTGGCATTTAAATTTCTCCATTTCCTGCATTAGACTTAAGATCTCGACAATACATTTAAAGACACTATTTAATATGAAAATTCTGTTTATTTAAAATTGTTACGTATTGTCTTAATTATATATAGCTTTAAAATTTTTTTTAGTTCTTCATAGAGTGTTAGAATAGTTCACATGGGGAGGGACCTCAGGAGACCTCTGTTCCAACCTCCCACTCGTAAGAGCAACAGCTGCAGCATGAAGCCAGGTGGCTTGGGTGTCTAACAAGTAGGATCTTGCAAGCACTCAGGGACAGAAACTGTACAACCTCCTGGGCAGCCTGTTACTCTACTTGACTGACCTAGTGGTGAAAAAGTTTTTTCTTTCTTTTGAGTTGAAAAGTCTCTGACTTCAATTTGCGTGGATTGTCAGTTTGTACCATTGTGAAGAGCCTGGCTCTTTATGTGGCCCTGTACTTGGATGCCATCCACTGCTTGTCCTAGTTTGGCATCAGCTGCAAACTTGTCTTATCTTCTCCATGTCAGTGATAAAGACACTGAACAACAGAGATACCTGTGATGCTCTGCTCAGGCTGCACAGTAGTGGGCCCCTGGGCAAGCCATGTCCCATTAGCCACTGATTCCACACATTCTTCCAGGTTCTTTCCCAATTCTATGCCTTCAGACCATAATATCCTATCTTGGATTGAAGGCTGCCATAGAAAACGTTTTTGTAAGGAAAGCTTCCTTACAGAAGAACTTTCTAATATACTGGGTAAAAAAAATGTTGAATCCTTCAGAGAGTGCAGGGACAAAGCACACAGCATGGGAGTCCCTGCTGCACCTGTGAGCACCCCACAGAGGCAGAACTCTGAGAACTCTCTTCTCCTGCCAGTCCTCACAGATGACTGAGTTTCCCGGTTGGATAATCTAATTGAATAAAACCAACTTCGTCCCAGTAAAATAAGCAGTAGGGATTATCAATTCTGTTTGTGTTAACATGCTGTTATAAATTGAGTTCAGTGGATGTTTTTGTTTGAGTTTTCTGGTGTGACTTAGAACCAAAGAAGAATCAAGTCTGACTGTTGAAACTTAATATTTTTTGCACAGAAGTAGAATTACAAACTGTGAAAGCACAGAAGGGGGGTGCAATTTGCATGTTCTTTCACAATGAATGAATTATTTATTAACTGGTCATATTAAGCAATACAAGCAGAATTAATATTCTGTGTGCAGCTGAAGCTGTAAGGCAGCAGCATGTTTCCATGAAAACTCTGCTTATGGCTTGCATTTTCTGATGGGGTGATGAGTTCTTAGAATGTGTTTGGATTTCTAAAGTGGCAATGTTCCTAATTGTGAAGCCTTTAACGCTTCACCGCAAAAAAACCAATCACATTTCACCAAGATTTGAAGTCTATGTTTTATTGTGGTTGACTTCTTAATATGAAGATCTTAATATTTTCAGTCAAAATTTCCATGAGAATCCTTTCATTGAAGTTTCTGTTTAGTTCCCGAGTTCTTGTAGCAATATTCATCCTTGGTTCAGTGAAATGAATGCAGCAAAGGTGGACACAGACAAGTATTTGACTTCACTTACCTTGAAAAGGAACTTCTAGGCCATTTTCAGAGATCCAGCAAAATTTGCTTTACTTGATCTAGAAGAAATTTTTCACATTATCAGTGACTATAACTGGAGGAACATCTAGGTAATGAGCCCCACATCTCTGAGGTGCTCCACATCCCCCAAAATCAGGTTTCATGAGAAGTTATTATGTCTCCCTCTTTGAAAATTACCTTGATCCTTTATTTCCTCTACCCCAGCTCATTCTACTGTTTTCTTCCAGGATGTATCACAATTAAACCTCACATTTGCATTCAAAAGGCAGGAATACTTTAATTAGAGCAAAGGAACTCAAATTAGTGCTCTCCTTTATATTTTCCACAGGGCAAGAAATATAATTTTTCTTGTAAATGAAATTTTTAAGAGAGATCTGTACGAATTTGATGACGTACAGAAACAGCTCAGCAATTCGCAGCAGGGTCACAGCCTCAGGGTTAAAAAGTAATTCACTTGTGTGTGAACAAAACTACAAAGAAGGCAATTATTAAATATTTAATACTGATCTCTCTCTTTTCCACTCTCCTTTCTCTTTTCACAGCATTGGAGAGCATGGAAGGATACTATTACAGAGACAGTGTCTCAGTGGAAGAATTTCAAGCTCAGATTAATGCTGCCTCACTAGAAAAAGTCAAGCAGTATAACCAGAAGCTACGGTGGGTAATCAACCAACGTTCCTGGAATTAGCTTACAGAGTTCTGTTTTTCAACTCAGTTTCTGTGGCACAGCTTTGAACTCAAATGTGTTGTATGGTGGTTTGGGTTCATGACTGAGTAAGATCCAAGATTCATGATTCTGACTTTTTTGATTTCTGCACTGTTTAGTTATTTTTACAAAAATTGTTTTCTTCTGAAAGCTTTAGCTGTAATTGCCTCCAGGTTGTTGTAATAATGCATATAGAAAAGGAAAAGTCTACTTGATCACAAGTGGAGTATCAGAATTGCTACACATTATGATCTGATTTTATAGACCGTATTTACCTAATTTCTACAGAATAAGACTTGAAAAATAATGTTCTTTTCCTGCTCTTTCTCCCCACACCCCACCATACTAATGGGAATACAGACATATTTGGATACCTGCATCTGCAGTGGCTATGGATTGCAGAGTGCGTACTTGCCAGTATATGTAGAAATTATGCAGCTTGTGTATCTTGGTACATATTTCATTAAGGAGTTGCACATAAAGGCAGAATTTGTGTTACACAAAAGAATCTGTTAGTTATGAAGTAAAGTAAGGAAAATGGGTGCATAGATGACTCTTGTGTCTCACAGTGTCTGTGCAAAACACCTGTTTGAGTATTCTTACTTGCTACGTGAGTTGAAGGGTGCAAAGGACTGTGGTAAAACCACATCTATTCACTTCTAAAATTCTTGAATTGAATGGAAATGTCATTTCACCAGGACGATTAGGCAGTTTATAAAGGCAGCAGAGAACAAGAGTTAAAAAAAGCTCAAGGACAATGGAGAAGGGGGAAGAAGATAAATGAGGATGTCTTTGCAATTCCTTTACCTCTTGGTTCTCTCTGGAAGATTTTCTTCATGGATCTTGCAAAATCATTTATCTTATTTGTTATTAAAGCAGTGGGATTTCTAGATTCTGTTTTAATCTAAGTACTGCTATAGCAAAAATTATTTTAAAGCCAATTACATTCAGTAAGTATGGTATATTTGATTTTTTCTGTGTGACATCTCTGTCTGCATTTGTATGTCAATGACAAATGTATTCCTTTAGTCTGTTTTCCATCTTGTATTCACACTTCCTATTTGGGAAAAAAGTGCCTCCTGAGTGTTTATGTGACAAGGTTTATGTTATAAATCAGTTTTACAGAGAACTTTGGTCATGCCAATATTTGGCCTAGATGAAATCAGCTAGTTTTGGAAACAGATTCTATCAGTTAGACAAGGCAAGACTTTTTGTGTTAGTTTTTTTCTATGAATAGGACCAATTTAACCTCCCATGAAAATACTTAAAATAAATTCTTCTTGACTCTATGCTCTAATGTTCCTTGACCTTGCTTACCTCATGAGTTAGGTCCTCCATTCATGCTGTGGCTATAATGAGGTACATTTCTCTTTACAGTGTTGTGACTCACAGCTCTGATGAGTTGCTAAGCTTCAAGGCCTAGTTTCATAAGAAAGTTACCATGAAAAACTTATCATCAACAAAAATTACCATGGGTATCTCTGCCCAGGCAGAAGAACAGGAGAAGAATCTATGTTTTTTTCAGTTCTCTAATGTCTGACTAGAACATTCAGTAATTGATTTGTTTGCTTTCTGGTGATCTCTACCCATTTCTTAAGTGCAGCACAAACAGCTTCAGGAAATAACTGACAAAATGTGAAGAGGAAAAACAGAAAAGCAGATGCTTCATTCTTGTTCTGCTATTTGCTAGCCTGTGTAGGTGTTTGGCCAGGAGAATCTAATGAAGTAACTACAGCAGCAAAAGATATTAACATTTGGGTAATTGCTCTAAAGAAAAATAAAAAAACTAAATGAAATATTCCCTAGAAACATACTCAAGTGCAATAATACTTCACGTGGAAGAAATCCTCCATGCAGCACCTCTTAATCAGTAATAAGTCATCTAAGATAGAACCCTTAAGCTGTTCTTTCTCCATAGAAAAGGAATGTGCTGCTTGCTTGTTCGATGACCATCTGATGACCATTTTATAATCTCTTCATCACTACAGCAGCCAAAAGCAAGTGGGAGCAACAGCTATGGAAAAAGTGTGGGAGAAGAAAAAGTGTGGGACTAGTGGGAAAGAAAGCAATGTTTGGCAGTGACACTGCAGCCCAGGCATCCACTGATGAGAACTCAGGAAACAATTTCAACTTCTCTTATTCCTGATGCATTGAGTTAATAATGCTCCAATAATATTTGAAATAAAAGAGACCCCTTGGTTGTGTGTGGTCCCAGCTGCAAACAGAGATGTTGGCCTAACTTGGTATGTACCCAAGCAGGATAGTAAATTAAAAAATGAGTAGCATCTTTGCTCAGCTACCTCTTAATTTCTTGCAGTAAAGTCTTGTTAAAGTTTTAGTACATAGAATATTTTTGGCTGATTTCATACTGATGTGTACTCTAAAAGGCTTAATATACAGGTTATTTATTTGAACGAATCAAAAGATATATTAGGGAATTTTTAGTGGATTTCAGGAAAGATAACCATTAAGTCAAGAAGCTGAACCTTTGCTTTTATTGCAGAGGTCATTCATTACTTTGGAACTCTGACCAGCTTTTCTACAGTATCAGAACTGATGCAATAAATCCAGGTGCAAAATTGTCTTCCTTGACACTGATTTGAGCATCATTAAAAAAGCTTCTGTCTTTCATGGATCTTGCTTTGGGGCTTTTTCAAATACTACCTCAGCTATGAAATAGTCATTGATAAGATCATCATTTTTATGAGAATGCATGAAAGACAGTTGAAAATTGGTTATAGAATTTCATGCTTATGTGAAATGGAGGAAATGTCCCTCCATCTTCTGGAATGGAATTAACCCCTGATATTTGAATCTTATTAGTAAAATAAGGGAACTTTTGTTCTAAGACAAGCTCAAGTTGAGTTCTACAATTCCTGAGGCAACATCCTCTATGCCAGCAGTATGTGGGAAGTGCTTTATTGAAATAAAAATGTTATTTAAAGAAAATCAACAAAACAACCAATACCTAGTTTATGAGATTTCAATCTGCTGAGAAATTTTCAGCATCTAACCCCCAATTATTCTTAATCATGCTGGATTTTTTTTTCCAATTGCACTTATATTTATAGTTCGCCAATTCTGTTTCTGTGACACTGGTGAGAAAAATAAAGTTATGTTCAAATTCTGTTTGAGAACTGAGCTGGTGCTAGTAGTTGCCAGCAATGTAACTTGAACCTGATCAAATTGTTTGCTAATCAGGAACATTCAGTACATCCAAGTGAAAGTAATTAGGTCAGCAGAAATTTTCAAGATCTTTATTACTATGTGTTTGATAGCTCAGCAGTTGTCTTCTAATTTAGCAGCAGACTAAAAAGAACCTGTGTATCTGACCACTATGGAGGTCAGTGTTAAGTGAGACCTTTTTGTATTCTCCTCCCTCCTTCCACTTGTCCCCATCTTCCTCCTTTGGTACTCCTTGACTTTCAAACTGGCTTTTTTCATCCTGAATCAATCCTTTTGCTGTTACAGATACCAGACATTATTTTGCTTCAACAGTGCAGGACACAATGGTGTTCAAATCCTTAACTACTACAAATGCTGGTAGGAATAACAAAATCTCACAAATGCACTATATTTACTCAGACTGCTTAGTTGATTTAAATATTGTCTTGCAAGTCTTGAGCCATGTAATTGTAAAAACGTGAGGGTAAACTTAAAGCAGTAATGCTTCAAAATTACAATTTAAGCATTATTTGTTTAAGCTACATTCTGTCCTTTGAATATGGTCTTCATAACTGATAGAGGTCTATTTCCTGCAGCAGGGTTCAGTATGCTAGCTCTTACTACGTTGAATAGAAATAAATCTTATGGTCTGTGCTGTGATGGTCAGATTGGTTGTGATGCAAGCCTGTTGGAAGCTCGGGCAGACCCTGACAGGTTAGCTGCATGGCTGTAGCTCAGACAGTCTTTGGACTGAACAATGACTTCCAAGTAAAACATTTAGTTGGATATGAGACCAGTTTTCATCCTTAGAGAAATAGGGTTTGGGGTTAGGTTCCTGCAAAAAGTAAGCCATTTTTGAAAATGGACTTTCAGTGTCAAAATGATAAGTTCTGTAATGTTTGTCTAAGTTATCATAGGTTTGGACTTGCTGGCCCAGAATGGGAATTTGAATGTGCAGTAGGAAGCTTGCTCTTTCAGTCTTCCTATCTCTGTATTTGACATTTTATCAGATTAATCTTTTTTTGCTGGTGGTGATGGTTTTTTTAAGTTTTTTGTAGTGTGAATTCTCATTCTGGGTAAAAGGTGTCCCTCCTATGACATTCTATTAAAATGCCGTTTTCTACAGGTGCTTCTGGTTAGCTGCTTAATCAGAAAAGTCCAAGCACATCTGTGCTATAAGAGGTTTTTTCCTGGATACGTCTGTGCACATAGGGGATGTATCACAAAGGCAGAGAGGATGTTCAGGGCACAGGTCATTCAGCAGGGTGCAGGGCTGTGGCTGTACCAAGCCTACTTCCAGCTTCTGTGTCTCTGCAGTGCGCTTCGCTTTCATTGCCGACTGCAAGAGCAAACTGTGGTGGTCTATAGGTGCTGAAAACTGCACATCAATAGACGTGCTTGGATTCCAAAACTGTCTATGCAGATCACTTTTAGCAATAAGAAATTAGGGAAATTAATGGCTTTTAGATAGAGGAACAATTTTAATGCTTCTTCAGAAATGTATGCTTGCATTTAGAGATCTAAACCCCTTCAAAATTTGTTTTCTCATGTTATGGTGGCTAGGATTGGGAATGTACAGAGGAAATGAGAAAAATAATAGATGAAGGTGAGGTCAGGAGAGTTCTGCTTTTCCATTAATTTTCTCTTGTCCTCAGCATGGCATTTTCTTGTGACACCCCTGATTATGTGATGACCCAGTTCTTTACTCCAAAGATAGGATCATGCTGTGGGAAAGACAGCTGAGGGCTGCTGCACATCCCCACCACTGGTGTGGGTGTTAATTACCACTGGATAGTAATTAACTTGCCTGTGCATCAATAGAGAAAGAAAGTCTGGAAAAAATGTTCCTTCCTTCCTGCCTACCAGTCTGTGTGATTTGGAACTATTCTTTGAAGTCAGCTGTGTCCAGGCTTATTGGCAGCTACTTCTGTACTCTGTTGTACAGCCATAATAGAAGAAAAATTAAAGCAAGCAGTAAAGGGGGGGGAAAAGTGGATTTTGTTCGAGTTTTCTTGGGTTTTTTTGTTGGGTTTTTCTTCCTATGTTGCTGCTTTCTTGGATATCATTTTGGGAGGTAAATGCAAGTCTGTTATGCTAAGGAAGCAATTATAATCAGTGAATCTAACGACAAATGATTTAGTTAACTACCCTCATTACATTGAACATCTGATTACACTGAATGTAATATTTATCATTTTAAAGAGTTTCGTTTACAATGTAACTTCAAACAATTTTTCTGTCTGAAGCCTCCTGTATTTATTTTATGTCATAAGTAATCCTCCATAAGAGCAATGGCAAATTTAATTGAATTCTTTATTCAGGAATGTTACAATTCATGAGGTTTTCATGTTGTTGGGGTTTCTTGTTTCTTTTGATTTTCAGAAAGATAAGGAAAGGAAACCATTTCTGCCTCTAGAATATCTGCAAACATGGAACAAAATCTCAGGAATGTAACATCTTTTTTATTTATACACGCATGTATAAATGTACAATAGCCTCTCAAGCTGCAGGCTTCTTGGCAGGATGATGCTTTCTGTATCCTGTATAATTTAGTCAAGGCAGAAAATAGATGTGATGGCACTCATGGCTTCAGGCTGAACTAAAGTTCTCTAATAGTTGCTTTGCTGTAAATGAGTTACAATGACATAAAGGATGTATCCACTTAAAGGTAGTTAATTACTGTGAAAGAAAGAACTTGTTTGTCTCTGAAACAAAATGATGAAGCCTCAAGGCAATACCTGCATTATCAAAAAGGCTAGATCATGTATCAATTCCTGTAGTAAATACATTAAAATCTACCTTAAGGCTGACAGACTCCTTGCCCTACTGTTTCCAGTGGAAAGCTTTTCCAAAGCAAATGCTCAAGTGGTCAAGAAGCTTATTTTGCTTGTCCTTGTGCTACTCTTGTCCTGTTCAGCTCAGTGAGTGACATGTTAATGAGCAACTAACAGTTTCTGTCATTGACATCAAGTTCAGAAGAGTGATGTGAGGAGACTTATGGGTGTCAGAGAGTGATTCTGTGATAATATTTTCTATTTGTTATAGTGAGATATTTCTAAATGACATAGAAAAACTGCTTCCTGGTATTCAATACTACCTATTTGATACACAGCTTTGTGTTCAAAACAGCAGCAGTAAAGCAGGACTGCAATACTACAAATTTATCATGTATTTCCTATGACTATAAACATTGGAAATCTAATAGCTCTTGGATTTTTAAGATGTGATTCCAAATGTCTATAAATTTTTGACATAACTGTCTCTAAATGTAGAGTCTTTAATTGAAAATTAAACATTCACTCTGAAGGATATAACAAAGAAATAATAGCTAAGTTTGTATCCTGATGAACTTAGTGAGAAGTACTTCAGATAGAACAGAAATTAAGATTCATTGCATGTAATTAAGTAAGACCAGAGAGAATAGAGAGATCCTGGGAAAAGTAAATGAAATTTGTCTAGCTGGTCTAAAAGATATTGCCAGATGGCTTGAATTTAGCTTTGGGATTTTTTTCCCCTTTTTCCATGCTGTGCTCATTCTGTGAATGTAAATTATTTGTTTCTTTAGACTTTGGACAGAATAGGATCAGTATTTATTATCAGTAGTGTTCTGTAATTGAAAGTGATGAGTCTTGGTAGATTATATGTACTGACTCTTTGCTTGGTGAGGTGAACATCAGGTCCATCCTGCTTTCCCTATCTGCTGCAAGCACAGAGAATGTGTATCTGCAGTGATCAGAGGTGGAGCCTTTTCTTTCATTCCTGGTCACTGATAGGAATCCAGCCCAAGCCTGCAGTAGTTGAAACCCCTGCCACATGATGAATATTTGGCATGTTGTCTCTTTAGACAGTGTATTATTCCATGTCTATAATATCCAGAGCTAAAAAGGAGACATCCATTGTCTGAAAGAGAAATGTGGAAGCAATTACTTAGCATTATTTGGTTCAGTGTGGATTTGGCTGTTTTGACAGTGATGGGAGAAGCAGGAGGGCACCTGTAACTGGTCTGTGGTCGAAGAGCTTCCCTTTCACATCACAAATAGGATGGTTTCAAGTGCCCTTGGATGTAGGTGGAGACGCTGGAGACTAAATTCTGGAAAACAGGTGAAAAGTAGGCAGTGTTACATAGAGCAAACTTGACTTTTTTTCAGTTTTTTTTTGTCATCCATGACTCTCTGTCTTCGCATTTCTATGCTTACATTTATATAATCCCCTGCTCTTGTGTTTACAAGGGTTTAAGAGCAGGGCTGTGAAAGGCCTGCTTCGATAGCAGGACTGTTGCTTTGCAAGCATCCTCCTCTGTTTCTATCTCAGATACTTGTGCACATTCTAGTGCCAGTTGCTCAACATACCTTGCTCACAGGCTGAAGATAGTTTAAATTGGTGGGAGACCAGTAGTTTAGCCAGATGCTGCAGTCTGGAAAGAAAATGAGGAGCATTATGAAGATTCCTCCCCTTAGTTTAAAAGTCTAGTTTCTTGGGCATTTAGTTTTCAACAGTTGAGAGTTTGTGTCCCTGCTAGACTCCCAGTCTAGTCCACTAAAGCAGATGTTTACCAGGAAGTCCTTAAGTTTCATTTCTTGCAATTTTCTTAATACCTCTCCCCACTTGTAAGTATTTAAATGCATTATTAAACCTGATTAGTTTTTCTCTTCTCTATGTATTTTTCTTGCCTCACCATACAGTCACATCCCCTTCACCAAAGCTCACACTATTTCCCACAGTGGAGGGAAATAATAGTTGTCCTGCTCCCAGCCAGGACAGGGTTAATTTCTGCAGCAGCCAGGAAGGACATGGCTAGGACCTGGAGATTGTTCTAGACCACCTTAGATCATTGCTGGGGGCAGGGGAAGGGAGTCTCTTCCAAGGAGAAGAGGTTCCTTCTCATGGGGCAAATGTGGTGCTGGTCCTGAGCCAGAGGGAGCGTGGGGAGGCATGGCTGTGGTTGGGTTGGGGGCTCCACAGAGACCGTTTTTGTGTGGGAATCACTCTCTCTTTTGTACACTTTTGTCATTAATATTGTTGCTCTTGCTGGTTGTTTTCTTGCCCCACTGCTGTTTCTAGTAAATTGTTCTTATCTCAACCTGTGATCTTTACCTTTTGGGACTCCAGTTCTCCTCTCCAGCCCTGCTGCAGGGGAAGGGGGAGTGAATGATGGTGCATGGCTTGGAGTGGTTTCAGAGGGAAGACTAAATTGGAGAATACAATTGCTAAACCATGACATCAGTAGCGACTGACAAAAGCTGGTTTGCCACTTTGTGATGGGGTTGTGCCAGGAATCATAGAGTTATTTAGGTTTGGAAAAGACCTTTGAGTCCAACTGTTAACCCAGCACTGCCAAGTCCACCACTAAACCATGTCCTTGAGTGCCATATCTACACATCTTTTGAATACCTCCAGGGATAGTGACTCAACCATGTCCCTGTGCAGTCTGTCCCAGTGCTTGACAACCCTTTCAGTGAAGAATTTTTTTCTAATAACCAATCTAATCCTCCCCTGACACAAATTGAGGCCATTTCCTCTTGTTCTATCACTTGCTGTGTGGGAGAAGAGGCCAACCCCCACCTCACTACAAGAAGAACAGTAAGGTCTCCCCTGAGCCTTCTTTTCTTCAGACTAAACAACCCCAGCTTTCAGTTGCTCCTTATATGACTTGTGCTCCAGGCTTTTCTCCATCTTCATTGCCCTCCTCTGGACACAGTCCAGCATCTCAGGGTCTTCCTCGTAGTGAGGGCCCCAAAATTGAGCACAGGACTGGAGGTATGGCCTCACCAGTGATGAGTACAAGGGTGCTAGGACCTTCCCAAGGAGTAGGGCTTACCGAGTTGCTCACTCATGAAATACAAGTTACAATGTGATTAGAGCCACATGGTACTAAAGTTTTCCTTCAGTACTGCACTTCAAAAAACTGCACTTCAGTTTTCACAATAGTTGTGAGAGGTCAAAATATTACTGTATATGCCCTTTGACAATTTAAAGTCATAGTACTGTCACAAAGCTTTTCAGTTGTTAAAATTAAAACTCTCTGTAACTACTAAGGATGCTGGCGGTGCTGTACATAGGATTGTATTGCTGACAGCTGCTAGGAGACTTGGTTTGAAATTGCCGAGTCTTAGCATGGACTGAGAAGGTAATTCTACTTGGTAATCTATCATTTATTGAGATTTGCCATTTAGTGGCAAGAATACATGAAATAATTTGCTCTAACAGAAAATGGACACATTTACTACAGAAAAAATTTGAATTTTTACGTATATATTAGATGTATATAAATGTATTTACAAATGTATATGTATTAATTTATATACACACATATATACAATAACCATGTTATACACACTCTCACCTATGTCGTTAAAAGCTAGACGGCAGAACATGGTTATTAAATTGTTATTAAACAAATACAGAATTGTTATTAAAGAAATACAAAAGTATGTGTGTGCATAGATGCAGAAGTACAGAGATATTGTTTATCTGTGTTGTAAATACGTGCTTTTTAATTCAAGCTGAAGAAAATAATTAAGGGTTCCCACACTTCCCTACTCCACACCTCTGTTCTGATGCGTCCTTTCTCAGATTGCTGACTGTGCTTTTCTAGATGGTCTTTAATACCTTGTGACTGAGGCATAAAAAATCTAGTAGAATTGAGATCCATTTCCATGCTTCTGTTGAGGACGGTAGGAACTAATTTATATGTTTGCCACACAGGTTGTGGAAATAAAATGCTAAATTTTTCTGTGTTACAGCATCAAAGCAAAACCTTTCTAGAGTAAAACCAAAAACTTGGTGGTATTTAATGCCATAACCCAGTTACCTTCCCCTCTTCAATTATTTTTTTACTATCCTTCTTTTTCAAAAAAAGATTAGCAATACCTAGGATAACCCTGTGGGCTTACTGGCACAAGAAATTGAGAGTAAGACTAAACACTTGGATTTGCTTGAATTATCTTTCTGTTCCAAGTAACTCAGGGATGCATGTCTCTGCAGGTCTGAAACCTTCTTAGGGTTCTGTTTGCAAAATTTCAATTTTCAGGACTTTATACATGTCTGTGTCAGCTTTGGAGGGTACCCTGTAAAATGCTTCACTAAGAAAACATCAGTACTTCTGCATTTCCTTTGTACTCAGGTTGTGAGAAGACATCTTGGGAAAACCTTTATCTTGTGAGAGATTTTACTTTGTGAACCCTAAGATGTTTGTTACCTTATCCTGGTGTTAGTTCTCCCTGAGATACTTGTCCCTCTTATTTGACATTGCTGCGTAGGGGATATCTTACAAAAGTCGAGCACAGCAATAATCCTCAGTAGATTTATTGTGTATTGGATTATCTACCTTTTTTTTTTTTAAGGAAGGCTTTTCTGCTGGATCTTAGTGAAATTGCAAGGCTTTAAAAGCTAAACTAACATCACATTTGGAGACAAAGAACTATGATTCATTCTGGTTCATTTCAAATGGATTGGAAAATATTGTCCAAATGGGGCACCATGCCAAGATTGCCATTAACTTTTCCCATAAAATATGATTAAGGACCTTAACAAGCATTTAGTAATTAAGCGAAGTGCTTTGGAAATTTATATGCTGTCCACAGGTTGTCATGTTCTGTAAAATACTGAAGACAGTTTTTATGAAAAGCAATGAAAATAAAGCACTCGAGAAACATCTGGGAGTGTTATCTGATGGAGAAGGAATAGTTTCACTTGTAACAGGATATTTTTATATTTAAAATGAATGTTGTGTAAAGTTGATTTTTTGTTTGGGTTTTTTTAGGTTAGTGAATAATTGCCTGAATTAATGGAGTAATTCCTATAACCATATATTCCATTCCAGGGTCCCTGTTCCTTCATTTGATACCCTGAGTTAATTATTTTCCCTGTACTCCATTAATTAGTGTACTGTTCCATATTTGGTTTCTGGTTTCGTTTAATGCAGATGAATTTGCTGGAATAACAGTCCAGAGAGATGGGATTGCTGAACACTCTCTGTATGAAGCAGATTTTTCTATTGTATGGCAGGAAAAGGCAGTATAGGCTTTCAGTCTGATAACATTCAGGGGAGAGCAGCATGAGGCTTTGTTTTGTAGCTTTGCTAACAGAGAAAAAAGGTTGGTCTGCTGCTGCTGAGGTAGCTTTTATGTGCTGTGGCCACTCAAAGCGATTTATGAGTAATTTTCTCTACAAACCTCTTTTCCTTTCAATAGTGTCCAGCTTCCTTTGACACAGAGTGCATTGCAGATCATGCAACAGGCTTAATGGAATAACAGAACTAGATTATCTTTGCTGTGCTTTCTGAGGGAATTAATTCAAACCTTAAATTTGGGAGAATTTGTTTTTCAAAACTACAAGCAACAAACAAATAAAAGATGGTTTTTTTTTAATCAAGTAAATTATTCCAGATTATTGAAGAGTAACAGGTATTCAGATCTGCAGTCTGCACCCCTGCCCAGCAACAATGTAACTTCAAATAAGAGGGGAAGCAATTTTTAGCCTTCTGTACTACATGAATCAGTGCTTTAATGACTGGAGGGTCCAGTTGATCCTCTTGTTTGAGAGCTAGGATGCAAGAAGACAATTTTTTCCTTTTTTTTTTTTCCATACTATAGAGCAACTGGAATTTGGCCGCCAAACTCTTTAGTTCCAGCCTGGGTTGTGGCTCACTTGTGACCTCTAGTCAGGTCTGTGCCTTGAGCACACACAGTGGAGATAGATCACAGCGATACCTTGAGGTTGTCCCTTGAGAATCTCTTTTTTTTCCCTATGTGTTCCGCAGTTCAGTTGAGTTTCTCTTGTTCTGTTTCATTTAAATGTTGCCCAGAGTTTCTGCATTAGTGGCTGCTGCCTGGTTCTCACTGGTAGGTAGGGAGGCCTACCAAATATTTCTGTTTTCAGCTGCCACAGGAGATTTTAGGAGCTTTACTACCAGCAGAATGAGTTTTGTGATCAGAGAAATGTGGAATGGTTTGGATTAGACAACCTTTAAAGATAATCTGGTCCAACTTCACTGCAGTGGCAGTGACAGACTTACTTCAGTGTTGCTGCAGAGGCAATAAAGCCTGTGATCTTATCACAAAGATATGTGTGATATTTACCTATGAGATGCTTAATGATCACTCCTCTTTGGTGAGCAATTCATGTGCTTATAAGTTGGAAAGTTAAAACAAAAATTCCTCTAGGGTTCCTGAATTGAAGAAGATGTATAATGCATATTTGTCCCCTGTAGGGTTTCTGCTTTTTTGTTTCTTTTTATATTATGAACATGTATATGTTTCCTCTGTCAGTACTGTGTTTCATGTTGGGGGATTCTGCTTTTATGTTACTGCACTTATATACAGCAAATATAAAAAAAGCTTGTAGAAGGTGAAGCTCAGGCACTGTTTCTATGCCAGTTTTCCCAAAGTCACTCTTAAAATCTATACAGATGCCACAGACCTTTTTTTTCATGGGTAGCTTTTTTGAAAATCACTTTCAGATCCCTTTTTTTTTTCTGATAACTAGATGTTAAAATTTTGCACTGTACTGCCAAAGGGCAGAGGGACAGTTTTTTGTCTCCAGAATAAAAAAAGTTCTTTATTTATTACTTTTTATTAAATTACTTTAAAAGAAGAAGTGATAGCACCTGTTGATTATTGTATTACTCCTTCATCCTCTCTTTCCATAAAGTAAAAAAACCCTTTAACCTTAGGATGGCGTCTAAGAATAGTCCCTTGTAGAAATTTTGTTCAGGACTTGAAACAATTAGTTTTTGCCTTACTCTGTCTGTTTGTTCTTTCAGGGCATTCTACCTGGACAAGTCAAACTTGCCTCCAAATTCAACATCTAAAGGAGCTTATATTGATAAGGTAAATAAAAGTGTTAAGTGCCTAATTAAACTCAGCCTGTTACACACTGTGTTACTGAGACTTACTCCATCAAAAATTGAATTGTTTAAAGCTGGGGGGAGAGGGGCAGGGGAAGGAGGAGCTCTCTTGCAGCTTTTTGTCCCACCTGTGTTTTTTGGGGTAGGTGGTTCTGATTAAAAGGTGTGGCAGGAGAGTATCTGTGTATCTGGGTATCTGTATTTGAGAAGAGGGATCATTGCCTTCCTTTTTCACTGTGCTTTCAGAGCAATGCTACTGCCCTAGGAGCATGTGAGGTGCAGGCAGAAATTCTTTCTTCTGAAAGCTGGAAGTGCTTTTCCAAATTAAATACTCCTTCAGCATCCCGCTCAGAAGACTTTATTCTGAATCTTCTTATTTAGGCTTTCTTCAAATGCTTTCATCTGTCTTTAAACTTCTGTGGCTGAGAGATCCCAGGGGCTATAAAAATTCATTTAATACTCTCTTCTCTCGTTGAAGAGTTAATTCCTGTATTGCACCCCAGTAGGGGGAATAAAGAAATTCCTGGGGTCTTGCCTGTGAAAGTGATCGAGCTGCTATGGCTTGAGAAATAGCAGTGCTCATCAGCTGAGCTCTATGTCGGACTAAAATTTTATGTCAGTATCAGCCCTGGTTTTAACAGACTGGTGGTTCCTGTTTCTTGGATCCATGCAGGACTGCACACAGGGGAAGAAGGACATTTGCCACTCCTTCCCTGGGGAGTCAGCAGCGTGCCTGGCAGTCATAGGTGCAGCAGGGGATGTTTAGCTGTGAGGGAAGTGCTTGTTGCCCCTAAACCTGTTCCCTATCTGTTTCAGCAAAAAGTTCAAGGGCAAGAGAAAAGCATCTCATAATCCACTTCTGACCAAGGGATGCTAGGTTAATTTGGCATTTATTTGGCAGCTGGAGCAAGCCAAGAGTGAGTGCATGATCCAGTTCTGGCTGCACCTTTCACTTCATTGTCCATAGCTTTGCATTAGTAGATGACACCATCTAAAATCAATTTAGATTTAGATGCAAGTTAATCCAGTAGGACCTAAACCAAGTTAAATCTGTTTGCACCCAGGTTAAATTTTTTTTTTTATAGCTGATTTTCTTGACATCTATGCTTTTCAATGAACTAAGTATCATAGGACCAAGTGAGGCTGCTGTTTCTCTAACTAGTTAAAACTGTCTTTAGGGAATTAATCTGTCTTTCAATAGATTAATTCTTTGAGTAGCATGGGGATTTGTTGCAATCTTTAAGTGTTTCTGGAATAAAGAGAAGTAGGTATTTGAAATTAGGTGGTCTGAAAATTTGTATTGTGAACATCTCATTTACACAAAGCACCATGAGATACTGGTTTTCATTGCTAGACCACTTTTGAAGGCTTCTCTTCTGACACAAGCTTTGCACTTGAAAGCTGCCTTCTTTACTTCATTCATTCTTAGTACAGTAATGCTGGGATTATTTTAAGTCTTACTACAAAGTTAACCGGTTTTGCTTTGTACTATGTTTTTGTCACATCTGTTAATTTTTATTTTTTGATGTTAGTCAGGATTAGGAACTAGACATTTGACAAATAAAGGACAGTGTTGTCATAAATGTAAGATGATTTTCTCAGCAAGTCAATTAACAAGTCTTGATATCTTCCTGTATATATGTACAGTCGTAGGTTGCTTCTTTATGTCTTCCCTTCTTTCCCAGTCCATTAGTGGATACAGTACTCATGGATAAATCAAGTCTATTGAAGTGAAAAACACTTCCAAAGGCAGGAACTGGGAAGGAAATAGTCAGTGATGGGAAGAACTGAAAAGCTATAAAAAGTTGTCATGTATCAGAAGACTCTGTGTTTGGTATTTATGTCATGGAATTTGGCTTTCTCAGCCAGACCTGCTGTTCTACCTGCATCTCTGATGACCTGCTCTGATAGAGTATTTCCTGTGCTCTCAGGAGCAAATATTCAGATACCTCTGTTCCTCCCTTGCAGCTGATGAGGCCTCTCAACTGCCTGGATGAGCTGTACCGGCTCGTTGGATCCTTCATCCGCTCCAAGCGCACGGCCGCCTGCGCCTACACGGCCTGCAGCGCCTCCGGCGTCGGGCTGCTGTCGGTGTCCTCCGAGCTCTGCAGCAGGCTGGGAGCCTGCCACATCATCATGTGCAACAGCGGTGTTCACCGGTAGGACAACTGGCTTGTCCCTCTTTTTTTGTCAGTCAGTCACTCCGTCACTGCAGGTTGGAGTCTGCTGCTCTTTTCAGAGATGGATCTTACACTAAATATCTAATATCTTACATGGAACAGCGAGTGCACTTGAAAGATTTGTGGAAATTCTAGAGCTGTGTTTGCAGCGATTGACAGAAATGGACAGTACAATTTTTTTTTGGTTTGTGCAGTTGTAATGAGATTGTTCCCCATTCAATTCAGTAAAAGGCAGAAATCTTAATTGCTAAAGTAGAAAGAGGAATGTTACCTAAATGAATAATACATATTATATTGAACTCTTAATACAGGCAGGAAATGCTGAAATTTTTATTTACTTTGTATGGTACGGGGAATAATAGGAGAGCTTGACTCAAGGAAACAAGATGATTGATTCACGGAAATAAGACACATGCATTTCTGCAGGTACACCTTATGATAACAAGAGGTTGAGCCTGAAGGATGATTGATGTGTTTAATACAATACCAAAAAAACGGACTGACCTATAGTCAACTGAACTTTGTCATCAACCTTAAGAGATTTTAATAGACAAATATTTATATGACAATAGTATCACTACAGAACTCTCTGGTACTTGATCATATTTGTCACAGGCAGCAATATATTTATGTTCCAGCTAGGCAGATTACAATTTTTTGGGACAGTGTACCAAAAAAGTAAAGACTAAAATTTGAGAGGGGGAAAAATCCCAACAAAGAAAGGAATTAACATAACAAATAATCACAGAAGAATTAACACAACAAATAACCTGATACTAAAAATATGCTCTTCTCAAGAGAATTCCAAACTGTAGATCAGGGGTAGCAGTATGTTAAAAATGCTACTTAGTTTCTGATCTATGCAAGTCCTTGTTTTAGCAGACTTGGTTACCAATACCTTGTGTTAGAATGAGCAATACTTTCTCCTGATTTTAAATAAAATCCTTTCTTCCAAAGAGTTGTGAGGAGGGAAGAAGAAAAGAGGCAATTGCAACATAAGCAATGCAGATTATCAGGAAAAGGAAAAGTTTCATATACAGCCAAAAAAATTAAGTTGTATGAAGACAGTGTTTGCCATTTGAGAGTTGGCAACAGACTACTTGTATTACTCTCTGTCAATGATACAAGTGTACATAACAAACTGTATTTAATTTTAGGAAATAGCTGGAAAAAGCTTTGCTATGTAACATTAGTCACTATATCAGAGGAAGATGCAAATGCTGTGGAGCATGGGTTGTCATGACGCTGTTGTTTCAGAAGACCATGAGGCTGTACAGCTTTTCTCTTTGTCTTGCTTTCAGTTTCATGTCTTATGTGATCAGAAAAGGCGTCAGGCATAATTCTGACAGGTTTTTTTAAGCTGAAAAAGACTGCCTGTGGGTTTGACCAGCATTTCATGAATTTGTCAATACATTCGTGCCAAAAATTCTGATAGTTTAAGACTGTAGTCAGAACTACCCAAATAAACTATTACCCTGTAGTGTGTGGGTCATAAATTATTCAGAATGATTTGGTGACTGAATAAGATCTGGTTTGCTTAAATCTGAACATGAGCTATTCTAAGATGAAAATTAATTCATCATCAAATTTCTGCTCAAAACTACGGCTAATTCAAAGGTAAAAGCTCCTAAAATATCTATAGAAGTGTATTTTAAAACCACAAAAAAATTAGAAAACCAACCACAAAACCATATTGGTTTTAAAGACTGTATTATGAGCATGGGAATGGGATTTGAAAGTGTTATGTGTGGGTTTCTGTCTAGATGTTAAAGGATTCATCATCATCTATTTACATAAAGATGCAAGATGCTTTTCTCTAAAGCATGACTTGTTCTACTTTACAGTGAGTCCATTTGAGTTTTGGTACACGATACTGCTACTTCATTTGTGCATTAATACTGCCTTTGTGGCTGCCATCTGTTCAGAGAAAGAAACACCAACTCTTGGCATTATCAGAGATATTTCAAGATGGGCCCTCCAGGAAAAATGAATGGGCTACTTGAGAAATTGTATAGGTACTCAGGGGTTTGTACCTGGAAGTTCAGAAGAAAACTCATGTATTTAGAGACAAGAAGGGATTAATTCACTCTCCTAAGGGAAATAAATCCCTCTGAGTGGTTAAAGCTAAGAAAGTTTTTTAATAACAATTTCCTGAAATTGCTGTTGCAGATGCAAACTGGATGGATGAAGAAGTTTTTCCTTAGTATTTGGAGTCATATAAAGTCACTTCATGTGCTGTTTTCTCTTTCTGGTCTCCCTAGGACACATCTCTACAGTCCAGTACTGAGTGGGCTTTGGTTTTTTGACATTCAGAAATTGCCTTTGCCCAGATAGAAAGCTTGCTTTATTTCCAACTGGTAGGTTTGCTTAGTGAATTTTGTGTCCAGCATTTCTAGTGCTAAATTCTTCAGTGTTTTTGTGGACCTCCTCTCCTTGCTGCTCTCAGAGTAAAACAGTCTTGCAGCAACTCAGAATCCTGTGAGGAGGACACAAGAGGAACGAGTAAGATGCTGCATGTCATCAAGTCCCATAGACAGAGGATTTTGCTTCATGCCTGCAATCTTGAAGGCTAAATTCTTCAGTTTGTTGGAGTAGTATTTAATCAGGGCAGATAATGTTGCAAAATAGTGCTCCTTAGCTTGTTATCTAGTTCCTTAGAGTTCCAGCTACTGATTTTCAGTTAGAGGGGATATTTATCTCTGGTTGTACTCAGCAGTGTATCTGGCTTTCTGTGCTCTTAGAAACTAAATACTGTGGAGTCCATGATTGTGATCAGTTGCAGAACTTCACGTTTTGTAGGCCCAGATCAATGGCTCATGACTGTTTTTTAACACTAGGCTACGGATACTAAATGAATTGAAAATTGGTATTATGTACAGATGCTACTGGATGAACAGATGAGGGGAAAGATGTGAATTTTTCTTGCAGATTACATTTTGAAAGTCTATTAATTTGTCAGTCTTGCCAGCTTAAAAATGAAGATCAACTTGGAGCAAGGCTCCCCCATAATTTCTTTTTAAAAGCCCTCATTTTAACTCAGTTTCTATGATTGGTCTTTAAGGGAGTGAATGTCTGAGAGTCTGTGGAAGAGTACAGGGTGGTCTACTCATCAACATCTTTCTTTTGTTCATGGGGAGTGGGAGCTGAGCAAGACATTAATCTGTCAAAGTTTAAATACATATAATAGAATTTAAAATAGAATTTAAAATATATACATACATACATATATATATACACCTTCCCTCACTCAATTTATTCATCTCTTACTGAACTGATTGGAGGGCCCTTTCTGAGTTCTCTGAATTTAGGTGTCATGGATTGACAAGGGGGCAGGGGGAGGTTCTGCCACTGCTCCTTATAACCAGAAGCAAGTCCCAGATAGCTTGTGAGGGAGGCGCTGGGTGACAGTCCAATGCAGAAGAGGCCAAGAACTATGAAACAGCAGCTTTGTCTGCTTTGACAGTGATTGCTGATCTCTGGATCAGCAGTGTCTTGGTTTCTGACTTCTCTGTGATCCATATTAAATTGCTTTTTACGCTGCACTAGGCTAAAAAGGCTTGACAGAGTTCATACTTTCATCCCTATATCCAAGATAATGCTGGGGATTTTGAATTGCTGGTGATTGCTTTTCTTTGATTTTTATTACGACAGTATGTTTACCAATTTACATTAAAGCCTGCAGTCCTATATCTATTTCAGACAGCAGTTCTTTCCAAATACATTTTGAGCGCCAGAAAACCAAGGATGGGGGAAAATAAGTCCCTTTAACCTTCACTGTCCTAAGTGATGTGTGAGTGCTACAAACTTCCCCGTGGATTATCATAAGCGAACATGCCTTGTTGATCAACAAGAGGAACATAACTCTGAATTAGTTTGAGAAATCAATAGTTTGCATTTTTATTTTACCTTTTTTATCTTTCATAATTATATTTCTGCCTGCCAGCCAGCTGTCACCCTGTAAACAACGTTCTGCTTTCTTTGCTTGTGTTCATTCTGTTTGAAGTTGCTATCAGACTGTACAAATGCAGGTGATGAAAGGCACTTTTAAATTTTATTGAATCACGATTCTAGCTCCTGCTTGAGGGAGAAGAGCAAGACTGCACCGCACAGACATGTCCTAGCCCCTTTCTGTGCCAAAATGAAATTAGGTGCAGCAGCTGCAGAAGTCTGTTCAGGGACCATAGGCCTTACAGGCTCAAAGGAATAATTTAAAGCATCCAAATGAAACAAATCCCAAGTTTATTTAAATTTTTGCATTTCCTGGAGGATAAAGGGAAAAATCTTCTATAATCTTGATGAAACCCAGAAAAATCGGAGTCTTATTTTCTTTTCTGAATTTTAATTTCCCCTGCAGAAATTCTCTCCTTAATGTTACCATCCTTCAAGCAGTGGGGTTCTGGCTGGCAGACACTTGGCTGAAGAATGAGGCAGGTTTTGCCAAGTGTTGATTATGCTGTCTCCTGTAGCTGGCAGTGGTCCTGCAATCCAGCCAAACCTGCTTCATCTTCCACGTTGCAAAGCAGAGTAGCACCATAAGCTGTCCATCATGGCCAGCTGCCTTTCTGTGAATCAAATGAAACAAGGTGAAAAATAGGTACCCTGAATTTGTATTTTTGACATTCTAACGTAAGAATCTTCCTTTTAGATTCAGAAATTTTCCTCTAAGAATTTCGGTCTGAGCTCAACGAGTGTATGCTACAAAGAAAATCCTTGGAGTTTTGCAGCTGTATTCAGGCTATAAACTCCCCAGTAAGAAAGCTTTCAGGGATCAATGGGACTACTTTCAGGAGACAGGTTAGCACAGACTGAAAAACTAATCCATACCCTTCTCCAACCACCTGGTCTCAACTGGGCTTTAAGTCCTGCTACCTTCCCATTTAGTCAAGATTCTCTTTTATTTTTTAAATGGTAGTTCTGTTATGTCTGTCTACAATTAGTATATTTTTGTGATATCATACCCACTGAGGCAAAGACAAACTTCTCTTTGTGTAAAATAATTATTTGGGATAATAGAGTATTATTTAGGATAGTAGAGCAGCATAATTTAGGGTTCAGGATCATAGGGTATTACATTCTGTGCTGGTTACTATCTAAAACCAACTAAATAATTTTGAAATATGTGAGAATTTATCTTAAAATAAAATAGGCAAGACATTTAGCACAGATAGTGCTATGCTGTTTCTACAGCAGTGGTTGTTTTATTTTGCTCTATATTTGTCTTTCATAGGCAATCTGGTACATTTTTGCTTTGTCACCTCTAGTGTATCTAATACATACACTGGATGGATTATAGTCTTACTGTTCTCTTGCATGTTTTAAATTCTGTGACACTATTTTGTTTAAAATGCAATCCGAAAATGCAGAGAAATGCATTAAATGCAGTGAGACAGAATGATGGATCTAAATCACTACTTGTATGGATTTCAAGGTGTGCTTTTTTTCTATTTGGTCTTTTTTAACATTATAGATGTTTAGTAGCAGGGTTGACACACAATGCTATTACTGTGCTCTGTAGAATCATCCTTTCGTGCTTCAGTTCCTGCACAATTGCCTTATCTGCAGTCCAGGTCTTTGAAACTGGTGTTTTTCACGCAAAATCTTCTACTTTACAATAAAAATAAAATAAGACCTCTTGAACAATCTGAAATTAAAAACGTAACCAGATCTGCTTTAATTTTTGGCATAGAGAGAGGTAAGTGAATAGCTTAAATTATTACAAGACAAGAAGTAAATTACAATTTTTTACCAGATTTACTTGCCTCCTTACAGAGGAAGAAGCCTTTAATGGAAAGACTTTCTGCGCAGAATGAGAGATAATTACCAAAGCTGGGGTTTCAGGTGCCTTTAAATTGTGTTTATTTTTGCAAGTGTGATGGAAAATGAGTAAATAAAAGGCATGGAATAGTTCAAAATTTTGGAAATGCTGTTCTCTCATCATGCAAAGAATATTTCATAGTGAAATTGCTTCCTTGCAACATTTCCAGCTGACTAGAGGTGCTAAGATCTTACAGGAAAATGATTGTGAAAAGATGCGCCCTGCAGTTTTTAACACTGACAGATGATGTGCAGTGAAAAGAAGTGCCTTTTTTTTTTCTTCCTAATTTCTCTTTGAAAGTCTCTCTGTTATAAAGAGGTAGATACTTACATTTATTTATGGAAATAGACTGGATGACGATAATTTTTAAATCTACAGAAAAACAATATTAACATAACTTCCTTTGTGTTTCATACTTTGTTATTAAAAAATACTAATATTGAATCAAATAACCCTGATAAAAATATGTTTTTAACCTACAAAAAATTCATTAACCAAGGGTAGATTTGATATATGACTAATAGATACTTACCTCCTAAGAATGATTCTCTGGCTTCATAAGTTCATGACATCTACTTCAGTAAGTCAGAAATCTATTGGTAGTTTGTGTCTGAAAATATCTGGTAGAGCTGGGTTTGCTTATCCTGTCATAGGATGGGGGAGATGTACCTGATAAGGGAGTTGGGATATCTTTATTCTGAGGTTTGCACAACTGTGTAACCACAGTGGTGCCTTTTGTGAACCTGCATGCTGGTGCTCAATGGATGAAAGACAGAAAATCCCTTTAACACAGGCTGCACGTGGCCGCTCTATGTGGTGATGGTGTGTGTTCCACAGACAGTTACTTTTTGAAGTGTTGTTTTTGATTCAGAGTGGAATTAATACACTTCATGTGCATAATAATGGTTTTCTGTATGTTGGACTGGCCTTCAGTGGATGGGCTCCATCCAACACTGATTTTATAGTGGCCTTTCCACACTGGCAACATCTCAGCTTCACAAAGATTTATAAAGGGACTAAAACTAAGTCCTGAACTCCTGCAGAGTTTACTGTAATTGTGAAATATAGTATTTTACTTTAGTGTATGATCTTCATGCTCATTTTCTCTCTAATACTTAATGTTTGGCCAGATTTACCGCTGTTGAAAAGCAAGGCTGTTCAGCAAAATTTCAGTTATGGGCACAGAGAATGCAAGTTTTACTGGAATGGAGACATATTTCCACAATGAGAACATCCTAGAGCTTGTGGAAGAATCTTGAATTAGGCCTGCCTATACTTTGTCCATCTATTTTTTTATAGTCCTGAACAACATTTGTCTTGCTTTTTAGTTTTATTGTGTCTATTTTCTTCTTCAGATTGTTCATCAGAATCAATGCATATTACCCAGCCATCACGATTAATTACAGACAAATGCCCCAAAAAATGTTGACCCCAAATTGATTTACTTTAACACTAAGTTTTTTATTACTTTATGCACTGATTTAAATAATATTCCTTCTATACATAATAATTTAAATGATAGCAGAAAAAAAAGATTACTTGTAGTATAGTTGATGTAAAAAGTGGTCAAATGTAGGAATGATTAGCTTATGATGCACGGGAAGAAAAGTAATTAAAATAATAATAATGGCATTAAATTATATGTTGAGAGAAGCTTTAGTTTTTAATTAGACTAAGCATAGTCATATTTTCATATTTTTCATATTTTTTTCCTGTTCACATAGAACATAATTAATTTTGGCATCTCTGACTGTGGTAACTACTAAACCAATTTGTTTCACCTCATCTTTTCTACTCAGGGCATTTTTCTAAGGGGTGTTTTGGTGCATTTTTGGATGTAGAATGGCTGAAAGCCGAATTGAAACCTGAGAATGAATTGGACGATTTTGATCCTTTTTACTCTGGTAACCTAAATATGCACTTTGCGGCATGGCACCTCTGTAGGTAGTGAACACAAACTCAAAATTATTTTTTCTTTCCAGTGATATTAGGCAAGCTGTTGTGAAATATTAAATTTCTCGGAAAATTTCAGTCTGTATTTGTATTTTACAACTCCATTTTTCAGGATTGATGTGCATCTGTCCAGCTGATTTGCAGCCCTTTAGTGAAAATCACATCCAGTCAGAAAAAAATGGACTATTGGTGATAGAAAATCATTTAGTCTTACTTTTTCAGGCAAGTTCAGAATGGTTTGATCCAGAAGTTGTTTTGAAGTTTGTGTTTAATCTTCACATCAATACTGTCATGACTGATGGGAGACTGGGGATAGCAGGCAGGAGCTGGGAGCAGCTGCAGCCCCTTCTGTTTCTTGGAAACCAAATGGATGAAATGAGGAATTCTCAGCCCTGTTGTCCTGGGAAATCCAAATGTCTCTGCCTTGCTGTTGTAATCTGTCAAGACACGGAATTTGTCATTCTAACTGACATAAATTCTGAAATGATGAATTTGGGTCTTTTGTTTTTCCCACATTAAAAAAAAAGAGGTGAGAGGAAAAGAGAAGGAGTCAGAACAGATTTTGATCTGTTTACACTGTTAAATCTATGGATTTGGGCTTTATGCTTCCCATAACAGAATGTTATGAAGGTTTTTCCCCAAATATTTTCCTTGTTTGGCTTGTCTGGGCTGATTGCATCCAAATGACCAGATACTTTCAGAGGTCAGAACTGCTTCCAGATTGCTTTGTAAACTTTAATACCATCTGTTTATCAGCTCTCAAAATGCAGGAGAAAAGTGGATTATTACTTGCTGCACATATTTGCTGACAACCCTTGATATTGAACTTTGCTCAGGTCACCAGAATAACTTTACAAGATGGAGAATAACCAGATTTCATATTGTTTATTAAAATTTTAGAAGTTACATTGGTTTAAATTTGCATTTGCTTTATCTCTCCATGCTTGGCAGCCCTGTTGCTGAGGTACTTCCAGTTATGACTTTTCCATGTTACCATCTGATGTTTTGTGTGTGCATTTTTTCTTTCACAGCAGGTGTCTAGGGGAGTTTGATTTGTGAAAAGGGATATGTACTAATTAAAAAAACTATTTGAAGAGCTGGGAGAAAGCACCAGTATGTAGATAAATGAGTCACTTTAGCATAGTCTCATGGAAAATGAATATGATCACTTTTGTTAGAAGATGCCATCTCACTGTTCTGGTGTTCAACTAAAATGACACTATTTGAGTGTTGCTGGTTTTTATATTTAGAAAGTAGTGAACTTATTTTTTAATCACAGGACAAAAGCCATAATCTCTAGCTTATATTTAACTCTGCCATTCATCAGACCTTTTATGTGCCAGAGGAGAAACACAAAATCTGGTGATATTAAATTCCACCTCTAATGAAACAGTATATTCAAATGCAATCGAGTCTCTGATGCAATTTTAACAGTTTTTAGCATCTGTTAATGAATAAGAAGGTTTTTTAAAAGAGAAAATAGATGTATCAAACCAGCATTACTCTGGGATTTCACCTCAAATGTAAAATGTTCTATTGAAGAGGTATAATAATTATTAACATCGTTACTGCTGTCATCATGAGTGTCTTTGCTACTAATTTCATAGGACATGTTAAAAATACTATCCTTAGAATTGCTATTCTTACTTGCTGTGGAGAGAGATCTTCAATTTTAGTATATGTATTTCAGAACAGTACTGTAGTTGTTGCCTACCTCCATAACAGCCTCTAAAAGAAATCTTTATTATGCTGTTTTGCTCTGTCTATGCTTTTTCCACTCTGGTTATGTCTTTATCTACACACTTGGCAGACTTATTTCTGAATCATGGTTGGAATTGCCCAAATGTAGAGGCCTCGTAATGTCCATGATGATCAGCCATTTCACCGGGTTTGGATAGGGAGCAGCTTGGCAGCCTTCTTTCAATCACAAAATTGCACTTAATTCTTCAATATGACCTTCGTTTAGAAGGTTCTTTTGTTAGTTTTGATTCACGCATGCGGAATATAATTTTTTGATACTTTCAGTCTTAAGGGCTCCAGGAAGATGGGATTTCTGGGAAACTTGGCTCAGGAACTACTTGCTTGAGAGCTGTACTTTGAGCCCATTAGTACATATTATACCTACTGAGAAACTTTTTGCCCTTTTTGTTTGGCTTAGATTATATCTGTCAAACTACATTTCAGATACTTTTGCTTTTTTCCACTGTCAGTAGAACAAAGCCTCCTTTGCAATCTGGTCTTGAAGGTTGGATGTTTAAATTTTGGTGCTGGCAAATATTATGAACATGTATTTTGTGCAATATTTCACTTTTCAAAGACAAGATGAAAACAGAGTTTAGAATTTCTAATCTAACATTTAGCTATCTTACACCTTAATCAAACACATAAAAGAAAGGATCAATACACTCTTGCCTCAAGTTAACTGAGGACAGTGTATACAAGAAACTGGGGAATGAAAATTATCTCATTACTAAGGAAAATCACTTAGCTTATAAATTTTTTATGAAAGACCATTTAAAAAGCTACAGATCAAATTTAGTATCCTCTATGCTCACTTCTGTGAAACTTCTTGCAGTCCAGAAATTAGCTTAAGCAGTTTTTAAAATGTGTCATTTTGGGTTTGCGTTTTTTTTTCAGTAAGAAAATAAGTACAGACACATTTTTTTCCTCCTACATATCTTCTGCTCAGCAAGATAAGTGTTTGATTGAAACATATTGTCTGTTCTGTGTGCGTATTATAAACTATGCAGAACACTTTGGTCAGGATTTTGCCAAAAGGGTGCTCAAAATTATATATTAATAATGTGTCTTAGTTTTATTATTTGAACTTGAAAATTACAGCTTTTGTCAGGTTCTGCTGAGGTAGAATAATGTTGTGTACAACCCATCTTTCTGGTTCAAGAGATTTGATTATTGCAGTACTTTGGTTGTGAAGAGAAAAATGGAGCGATTTACTGGTGCAGAGTAGAGCCACTCTCACCTCCTGGGTTATAGCAGCCCTCAAACGTGTTCTTTCTAAAAGCACCTGTTTCTACTTGGGTGTTTTTTCTCTATCCATGAGTTTTCTATGGCTGTGGTCTTGGTTGCATGAGAAACCAACCATTTTTCTTGTCCTGATAAC
>NW_005054346.1:2075845-2093734 GCF_000277835.1 Geospiza fortis | reverse complement strand
CCTGGTGTCCCGGCAGGTTGTCTGTCCTACTGCTCTTTTCTGGTTGCTCTGATACAACAGTGACAGCCTTTCTGTTAGATGAGGAACCACAATCAGTTTTTGTCCAAGCGTTTTTTTCAAAAAGATTGGCAAACAGCACAGGACAGTTCATTTGAAGGAATGCAGTTTTCATCTATTTTCTTTTTTGAAAGGGGTAAATGTCTCTTAATTTTGCACTGCACTGATGTGCCAAGACAATAATCAAGCTAAATTAATTGTAAGAGATTGGATCCTGGTACAAAGCCTTGGTCTTGTTTAAGAGTGGAGGGGGAGAACATGCAGAAACCACCTGAAAAGGGATTTATATAATTGCAAAAAATTTTTTTTCTTGGGTTGTTACTCTCCAAGTTGTGCACTTGCCAAGCTATAGTTTCTTGTGTGGTTTTTTGTATGTTGTTTTTGGGTTTTTTGGGGGGAGTTGGGTTTTGTTTGGGTTTTTTTCCTTAAGAACAAAACAAAACAAAGCCTGCATGGGTGAGGGAGGTATAGGAGGCACATCTACTATGTAATCTTTTTATGTATAATTTTTTCAAAAAGAGGATTGATTTAAAAGCAGTTATTTTGAGGCGATATCAGACAGCTGACCTCTTTCCCCCATTGCAGCTGCACCCTGAGCGTCACCCTGGAGCAGGCGATCACACTGGCCCGGAGCCATGGGCTGCCCCCTCGCTACATCATGCAGGCGACGGACGTCATGCGCAAGCAGGTGAGGGACTTGCTATGCCAGAGTGTAGGCACACAGCTTTGGTAACTGGGAGTGGGGAGTGGGTGTCCTGGTTTTGGGCAAATTTGGGAGAAAACCTCCAAAAGGGGGCCCCGCCAGAAAGCAGATCCACATGGCTCCTCCCTGCAACTGGTTCAGGAAGGATTCCTTGGAGAGAAGTGGAAAGAACTTTTTTATTTAATAGGCAAAACACCCCTCAGCACACAAAATGAACAATACTGGATGACATCAGTTGGTTTTGCAGTCCTGTTAGGAGGGTGCTAGTTATAGGAAGAGAGCTAGGGCTGCGTTTATAGATAGTTGGGTGGTTGGGGTAAATGTGTAGGGTAGCAGTCCTAGAAGGTTAATGAGTAGGAGGAAGATTATGAGGTATGTTAAAATTAGGGCTAATTTTTGTCCTTTTTTGTCTAGGGGTATTATTAGTTGTTTTGTGACTAGGTTGATAAATCATAGCTGGAAGGTTGAGAGTCGGTTAGTAATTCATCAGTTGTCTGGCGAGGGTAGTAAGAGAGCTGGGAATGTTATTGAGATGAGAATTAGTGGGATTTCTAGGAAGGATGGGCTTGAAAATGAGTCAAAGAAGCTTAAGTTCATGGTCAGGTTCAGGGGATAGTGCTTGGAGTGATGAGTGGTTTGCTAAAGGGGGGATTTATTGATATGAATGACAGAAGTTTGGGTTGAAAAATGATGACAAATTCAGAAAGTCTCTCTTGGGAGTGGTCGCTCTGTTATCAATCTCTCTGGTGCTGGGAATGGCTGCTGCAGCCACAGGGTGCAAACTCTCGGTGTTTCCCAGGTCCCAGTCCGGAGCAGGTTCGAGTAGTTCCAAAAAAAGCGAAGGAGAAACAGTCCAGGGAAAAATTCGGACTGCTTAGCTAAACTAACTGATGAGCAGAATCAAAAAGCAAGAGCAAAGCAGAAGCAAGAGTGAGAGCAAAGCAAAAAGCAAAGCAAAAGCAGCACTATGTACTGCCCTTTCTCTGTGTCCTGCCAGCTGTAGGGAAGCAGGCTGATAACAAAACAAAACTTTAACTCTTCAGAGCCAGTCTTGAAGGCACAGAACATAATATCCAGCATAAACAGAACACACGAATGGGGATACAAGCATCATTATGTCACCCTAGGGCAGTGGGCTACAGCTGTGGAAAGCAGGTGAGCAGCACTGAAAGCAATGAGCCATGGAGTGCCCAGGTGCACAGACCAACCACCAAAGGGAACAGAGGGCACACAGGTGCAATGCATAAACAATCACAGGTATAAAAGGCTGGGCTAAAGAAAAAGAAGGGCAGATGCTTGCAGCCTTCTGGGGTGATGTAATGTTATTCTGTGTGGGCAGACACCTGAAGCCTTCTGATGTGATACAGTGTCACTCTGTATGGGTTGAAGCTTTCTGAAATTGTATTATGATACTCTGTGTATCATGGATATCGCACCTGCAATGTATGCTGTGACAGGAGAGACCTGTGTGCTTCCAAACAGCACACGTAGTTATCAAACAGGAATGATTTGACCAAACATTTTTTAGCCTCCATCCTAATGTTGTACAGTGTCTGAGTCCTAGTTTGGATGCTTTGTTGTTTGTGGTTTTGCCTTTTTTTTTTTTTTTCATTTTCTTCCCTATTGTTGAAGGTGTTTTTTTTTTTAATTATTATTTTTTAATACAGAAACAGGCTATCTCTAACCAGTTGTTTGCTTTCTCTTATGATTTTACTAAGTGATTTTTGTATACTAACTACCTTAGTGTCACCTTACATCAGAATAGTCTGTTGAGTAAGACAATTTTTATATTAATACATATGATTGATAAAAACAACTTAAGATTATTAGATATTGCCAGTAAAAAGTGACTCATGCACTGAATTAAGTGTTAGCATAGAAGGGAAGGAGAGAAACAAATACTACTGTTTTTAATTTCCAGGCAAGATTCCTGAGGACAATGTCATTATTGCAAAACAGTGTTTTTCACTCTTTGGCCATCATAATATTTAGGGGCTGTTGTGGATAGATAACCACCTCAACATGAACTCTTGGTGTGAAGGTATGCCAAAAATATTGGATTAAAAAGTAATATCAACTGAAAACGGGGGTTACGCTCTACTGTATTAACACAACATTTTCTAGAGTATCTTGTTGTCAGAAAATACTTTCACAAGGATGTATCTTGGAAGGAATTCAAGGGACGAATATGAATGGTCCAGAGGTTGTTAGACAAAACTTATAAACTGAAGATTAAAGAGCTCAACCTGTTCAGTTGATGAGAGAGAGGTTGAAGGGGAACTTAATCACTCTGCATGCGTATGGAACATATATCCCAGCCTGTGGTAGCTTTCAACCTTACAACAAAATCATAAGCAAAATACAGGATGCACTCGATCTTGAAGTTAAAAAAACCCATAATTAAATATTGTAACAATTAATCACAGATAAGAATAGGTTCATAATTTCTGGGTTCTAGATGGCACGTAATTTATTATGTTCATTAACTTTACTACATATTTTGTGCAGCAATCACAGTTATGAAGATGATTAAAAAGCTGTACTTTGCTTCTAACTTGCTATAGAGAAAAATATGTGTATGCTAGGTGTGACCTTTAGTCTGTTAAAGCAATTTTGTGGATAGTTTCAAACCATAGATTTGCATCAGTTGTATGGAAGTGTTGCTGCTGAGCATTGGTAGATCCAATGTACCAATGCCAATACAGAGTATTTAGTTCATTCCTTTTTGTATTGGGCTTTCACTTATTTTGGTGCGTAAATTAAGTTTGTGGTGAATAATCGTCCTTGAGGTTCTTGAATGTACATCTGCTCAGGAATTAGAGCTTTCACTTGACTTGAAAGGAAGGCTACTGCTTTATATGCAGTATATATGCTTTACATGCAAGTTATATGGATGAACTTGCATGTATAGGTTGATGTCTGCTCCTGAAGATTTAGACAAAAGGCAGATCTGTGTATTTTGCAGTCAAAAAAGATGATTGTAGGGGTTTGCATAAATCTACTTGTAGGATGTATTCTGTCAAATTGTACATTTTCAAAATACAGATCTAGGCCATTTTTAAAAATGGTGATTCATTTTTGTATCTTCTGCATTTATGTAATGAAAATGAAAGACAAAATGAAAGAAACTGACATGGTTTTGAGCAGCTGTAGCTGTACTTGCTCAAATGTAGATGTGAAAAAAGGCCTTTTGATGAGGCTGCATTCTTTGAAGTAAAACAGCAGGTGATCAATAGCTGTTAAAGATATCAATATCTCAATACCACACACAGATACTGCAAAAATGTGTGCTAGTATATCTTGGCTTTTTTCACACATCCTTTCTCTTGCAGGAAACCACTATGGCATTTAATAGAGTAATAATCTTTTGTCGTAATTTTCAATCAGTCTTGGAGTTCTGTAGTAGAAATATAACCCTCCATTAAATTCTAAATGTTTTGGAGTAATTTCAGCAACACACTATATGGTATTTTCTAGAAACCTGTTCGGATTTAATATTTAAATTATCTGTAGGATTTAACTGTCAGGATCATAATGCAGGCAATAAAACTTGGAAGAACAAGAAATAAAAAGGCTTCTTGGGGCTTAATGCAGAACATTTAGTTAAGAGCAGTACATGTGCCTTTTCTACATAAAACAAACAAAAAAATTTGTTATTCCATTTACACACTAAACCTTTTGTGGAATAAAGATATTAGCCACAGGGAGGGGCAAGTCAAAGGACATCTATTCCATCTGTTACTCAGCAGCACTAACTCCTGTCAGCATCAGCTTTCCACAAGAGGAAATTATCTCTACTTGAAGCTGATGTGTTTTCCAACTTGGTGCACCAGAGACACCTGATTGAATGGATAACCTCAGGAATGATTTTATTTTTAATTGAATGAGGTCAAGATCATGTTGAACAAGACTAATAATAGCTCCAACTGTACTGTTGGAACAATGTTCAAAGTAATTGTCTTGTCAGTTATTGTAAGATAGCAAGCACCTGGTCTGTGAGAACTAAAGGAAAGAGACAAACTTGTGAGAGTGGGTATGAACTTGGGTCTGTGGCATGGCTTTACTTAAGCAGTTTTGATTTATTTATAAAATAGAGAAAAAATTGTCAAAACATCCCAACTATCTTTTGGTAAGGTTTAAACTTACGTATATACTCATGTAAACAACTGTACACACAAAATACTATGTAAAGCATCCTGACAGCACTGTGACTTCAGGATGCAGCAGAGTGAAGAGGACAGAAGAATACAGTGGAACAGAGGACAATGGAGAAGGAGCTGCAGGAGGGCAGAGAACTCTGAGGAAAAAAAGTAACTAAAAGGCTGATGAACAGAAAAGGCCAGAAGATAATTTATATTGTCTTTTAAGTGACTAATCATATTTTCATGCCTTTTTAAAAGTATAATAACAACACTATATTTTGAGCCCACCAGGGGAGGGACTATGTTAGACCTGTGGTTTGCAAGTAGAGAGGGGCTGGTGGGAGATGTGGTGGTTGAAGACTGCTTGGGGCATAGTGATCATGAAATTATAGAGTTCTCAATATATGGTGAAATCAGGAGGAGCATCAATGAGACTTTTACACTGGACTTCTGGAGGGCAGACTTTGGCCTATTTAGGAGACTTACTTGGAGAGTTCATTGGGAAGCAGCCCTTAAAAACAAAGGAGTCCAGGAAAGGTGGGCATGCTTCAAAACAGAGATATTGAGGGCACAGGAACAGACTGTCCCTGTGTGCCAAAAGACGAGTCGATGAGGCAAATGTCCAGCCTGGATGGGCAATGAGGTTTTGAAGGAACTCAGGAATAAAAAGAGGATGTATCATCTTTGGAAGGAGGGTCATGTCTCAGGAAGTATTTAAGGGGGTTGCTAAGGCATGTAGAAAAAAAATTAGAGAGGCCAAAGCTCAGTTTGAACTTAACTTTGTAACTTTATTAAAGGATAATAAAAAATGGTTTTGCAAATATAGTAAAGGTAAAAGGAAGGGCAAGACCAGCTCTTGTTCTCTACTGGATGCGGGAGGGAACTTGGTAACTGCAGATGAGAAGGCAAAAGTGCTTAACGCCTTCTCTGCTTCAGTCTTTAGTGGGAAGATGGCTTGTCCTCAGGACAGCTGTCCTCCTGGGCTGGTAGATGGTGTCAGGGAGCAGAATGGTCCCCCTGTTATCCAGGAGGAGGCAGTCAGAGAACTGCTGAGCCACTAAGATGCTCACAAATCTATGGGACCAGATGGGATCCATCCCAGGGTGATGAGAGAGCTGGCAGATGAGCCTGTGAAGCTCTCTCCATCATTTACCAGCAGTCCTGGCTTCAGATGACTGGAAGGTGGCCATGTGATGCCAATTCACAACAAGGGTGGGAAGGAGGATCCTGGTAATTATAGACTAGTCAGCCTGACCTCAGTACCCAGGTGATGGAACAGTTTATACTGTCATCACATAGAACTTACAGGATGGCCAGGGTATCGGATCCAGCCAGCAGGGGTTTAGGAGGGGTAGGTCGTGTTTGACCAACCTGGTCTCCTTTTCTGGCCAGCTGACATGCCTGGTGGATGCAGGAAACGTGGATGTTGTCTGTTTGGACCTCAGAAAGGCCTTTGCCACTGTCTCCAGCAGCACACTGCTGGAAAAGCTGGCAGCCCACAGCCTGGACAGGAGCACTCTACTGGGTTAGGAACTGACTGGATGGCTGGGCCCAGAGGGTGATGGTGAACAGTGCTGCATCCAGGTGGTGGCCTGTCACCAGTGGTGTCCCCCAGGGGTCTGTGCTGGGGCCAGTTCTGTTCAATATTTTTATTGAGGAGGGCATTGAGTCTTTCACTGGCAAATTTGCAGACAACACTAATCTGGGAGTGTATGTAGATATGTTGGAAGATAGGAGGGCTCTGTAGAGAGACTTGGAATGGTTGGATAGATGGGCAGAGTCCAATAAGATGATGTTTAATAAGTCCAACTTCTGAGTCCTGCATTTTGGCCACAATAACCCCCTGCAGTGTTATAGGCTGGGGATGGTGTGGCTGGGCAGTGCCCAGACAGAAAGGGACCTCGGGGTGCTGGTCCACAGCTGTCTGAACATGAGCCAGCAGTGTGCCCTGGTGGCCAAGAAGGCCAAGGGCATCCTGGCCTGCATCAGGAATTGTGTGGCCAGCAGGAGCAGTGAGATCATCCTTTCCCTGTACTCGGCACTGGTGAGGCCACACCTTGAGTGCTGTGTCCAGCTCTGGCCGCTCAGTTTGGGAAGGATGTTGAGAGGCTTGAGCACGTCCAGAGGAGGCAACAAGGCTGGTGAGGGGCTTGGAACACAAACCCTGTGAGGAACAACTGAGGGAGCTGGGGGTGTTTAGCCTGAAGAAAAGGATTCAGGCGTGACCTTACCACTCTCTAGAACTCCCTGAAGGGTGGTTGTAGCCAGGTGGGGTTGGTCTCTTCCTCCAGGCAGCAGCTGACAGAATGAGCAGACACAGCCTTAAAGCTGCACCAAGGGAAATGCAGGTTGTATATTAGGAAAACATTTTTTACAGAAAGAGTGATTAAATACTGGAATTGTCTGCCCAGGGAGGTGGTGGAGTCATCATTCCTGGATATGTTTAAAAAAAAGATTGGATGTGGCGCTCAGTACCATGGTTTATTTGAGGTTTTGGGGCATGGGTTGGACTCAATGATCTTGAAGGTCTCTTCCAACCTAGTGGTTCTGTGAATAATTTTCATAAGTATTGTACTGATTTAGAGCATTTTTGAATGTTTTCTTTTTTTGAATGTTTTCTCTATGTGACTGGTTTTTGCTACCCTTAAATTAGTGTGTAGCTTGAAAATAAACCTATAATTTTTAAACATGGCAATGAGAATACTAGTTCATGTAGAAGAGTCCAGATTGATGCCTCAGAACTGCCATCATCTTTCCCCAGTGCTCTGGCAGTACTGGTATGCAGAGGGTAGCAGTCTAGAGTCGTGTAAAACAGCTCTCCCTTATGCCCATGTGAGACAGTGTCAATTAAGAATAGAATTGGAGAAGTATAAATTAGCAGTATATTGAAATAGAAATGGTATAATGATGCTCAGTGGTGACAAAAATATGTCAGGTAGCAAATTGCTAGTAATTCTTGGGGGCTTTTCCTCAAAAGAAATAAGAATTTGGTGGTTTTAAGTAAGGTCTAATTTGTGTCCCATCTAAACAATAAATTACATGATTATATAAAGCTAGACTCCTTTTTAAATCAATACATTTGATTTATTATGTGAGCAAGATACTAAAATTAGTTTGTCTAGTGAGTGATGCAAGTAAAAATAGGCTGGTTTTGTTCTCAGAGGTAGTCACAGCACTGACAGGATCAGCATGTAATTAATTTAGATAGTTTTTGCAAATATGTGTATATTCTGGCTCTCAGTGCTGTTAATTATGTGCAGGTCTCAGCATGGTGAGGTTTCTTTATTATGAAAAAATTTTAGACAATGGCTTTGAGGAAAGGCTACTGGAGCTGCAGAAGCTCTGGACTCAACATGGCTAACTGTAACCAACATCTATCCCTATGTCATTCCTGACACACATTTGTTGTATCTGTCCTTAAGCCTCCAGCAGTGGGGACTCCTGCACGCTGTTTCTCATGTGGTCTGTTCTGGAGTTTTCTTAACCTTTTCATTACAATGGTTTACTTCGTGTTTCATTCAAGTGGCTTTTTTCTTCTATTTTTCCCCCCTTCAATTCCCATTTTCTGTCCAGTGTACCATAAACTTAGCAACCAGATTTTCTTCCCTATTTAGCAGTAGACTTTTAGCATTTTTATTGTTCCCAGAAATGGGGCATCTAGCATACTCTGGCCAACCTGTTACTGTGTTACCACCCTCATCATAAAACATTTCTTCCTTATATCTATTCTGAATATAACTTTGTTTTCCTATTGCTACAGCTCCTGCTAAAAAAGTCTATCCCAAATTCGATTATCATGTCCCTGGTAAGCCATTACTTGTATAGATAGAAGAAATCAATTCATCTGATATGTTGTTTTTCAGTTGAATTTTCTTAACTAATAATTCTTCCTATTCTCCACTGAATTATTTTCAATTCTTTTATTAAAGATGAGCAGTAACTGAAGAATTAGAAATGATCTTGCAGGACTTTGTGATTGAGCAATAAAATAGATGAAAATCAGCATAGATTACTCTTAAGTGAAGGACACTAAGGAAAAAACAAACCCTAAGTTCACATTCAAAATAATTTACTGTGAGCTTGCCATTCCATTTCATGTTGAAGACCTGAGGATATGAGGAGAAAACATCAGCTCAATTTGCAGCAGTTATCAGTAAAGCAGAAGCTATAATGGTTTGGGAGGGATAGAGGACAAAGTAGAAATAATGCTGTCATGACCCTGCATTTGGAACTATCTGATGTTCTTATCCCTTCCATAAGGATATAGCACAATGGAAAAGATTCAGAAAAAGTCAGGAAAATACTGGCCAATGGTTGGGAAAAGTTTACAGACAGAAAGACAAAATAATGTAGGACTGTTCAGCATCATGAAGGGGGATAACAGACTTCTAAAGAACATGTGTCACAGGTAGGGACTGACCATTGTCCTCACCAGTGCAGAACTAAACACATCAAATGAAATTGTCAGGTTTAAACCAAATTAAAAGAATGGAGAGCTGGAGAGGGACTTTTTACAAGGGCATGTAATGGAAGGGCTAATAGCTTCAAAGTGACACTGGGCTTAGATTGAGTCTTTATTTTAGAATAAATTTTAGACATTAGGTTTATAAATAAGTCTTTGCTGTGAGGGTGGTGAGGTACTGGAACATGTTACCCAGAGAAGCCATAGATGCCCCATCCCTGGAAATATTTGGGAACAGGATGAATGGGACTTTGAGCATTCTGGTCTAGTGCAAGGTGTCATCGCCCAGGGTGGGAGGTTGAGACTAGATGACCTCTTAAAATTTTAGCAACCCGACCATTCTCTGGTTCTTGATGTAGTAAGTTAAGATTGTACCAAGATGTGGATCTTTCACAAGGTTAGTGATGTGTATTTTTTGACTGAGTACAAGATGAAATGGGAAAGAAGATAAGAGAATCACTAAAGTTAATTAAGCACATACTTGTTGATGAAGAGAGGAAGTATTGAATGACTAATGACTTAATTCTGGAGGAGTTTCTGGGGAAAGACATGTTTGTCATGGTCTATAGTTACATGCCTTTCCAATTGTTGGAGATAATCTTACTGAGATAGATGCGGCTATAGTAAAAGAATTTTATATTCTGCCTTAATTTTTATACGTATTCTAGTTATTTTTTCTGTCTTTATCACCCTTTCTTTGCCTTAAAGAAATGTAAGGATGCAGTATGTTTTTGTGGTACATGTTGATTTACATACAATCTGAGAGCCTGCCTGTGTGTAAACACCTAGCCTTTTTCATACACTTTCAGCCCATGGCAGTAAATCAAGACCATGTCAATTACCTGTGTACCTGATTTCAGTCAAATGAAAGGTCTAGTCTTACTCTATGACTGGGATCAAGTATTATACCTATTTTACATCACGTGCACCTGGCACTGCAGCTCTGTTAGAAATATAAATTATCTTTGATACTTCATATCAATTAAAGATTACACAGTAAGGATTCTGAGGTTATACATTTTTATTCTCTATTATTTTGTCCTGAATTTACATAGTACAGGAGAAATAAATGGAGAGTCAGTATTTTTATTATTGGTAGAACAAGTAGTTTCCATCTCATTTAAAATTATAGAAAACATAGTAAGCCTAACAGATATTTCTTTATTGTGACTACATCAATAAAACTGCAATTTAAGAGCTAGACCTCATCATTCAAAAAGAAATTTTACTAAGTTCTTTGATATATGTAAGCTGGTATGTTTGCAGAAGAGGGTGTTTTTCACACAATAGTTAATGGTATATAAATATTATGCATGTTTTATCCATTTCCTCCTTACTAGATGAGTCAGTGGGACAAAAGTACTTCATTATTGTTTTTGAAAGGATCAATCGAGGTAGAGAGAGACCAACTTTTCTTTTGTCCCTGCTTTAAGTGGGGATTTTAGACTAATCAATCTCAGGAGTTTCCTGCCTATTTGTTTGGGGTTTGTTTTTGAGATTCTCTGATTATAAAGGAAGATCAGGACCTGCATTTTTCTAATCCTTATTTAGTGCCTGAGTTTAGGCCATTCTTTGTTAGTTTCATTTAGTATTTTCATAGAAAACAATCTGTATTATTTGTTTGTTCAAAAGTTCATAGGAAATAAGTGACATGTCAGAAAAGAACTTTATCTATGACTTCTACATGGAATAGTGACAAAAATCAAACAAATTGAAATAAGGTGTGTTTGGATTGTTTTAAACCTTAAATGTTATTTTTTAAATTATTCTCTTTTAAATTAGTAAGATCTATATGTGTGCATTTATTTGGTGACAAGTGGCAAGATTTTTGTTTCTTTATTGCTTTAACTTTTTCCTCACCTTAGAAGATACCAGTTATTTTGGGAGATGAAGCATTTGTGTTAATTAATTATAATCAATAGTTATGTTCATCCACAAAGCTCAGAAAACTTCCTAATTTATGGTGGGATAAATGAAGTAAAATTGTTTTTCTTCTTCCACAGGGTGCAAGAGTACAAAACACAGCCAAGAATTTAGGAGTGAGGGATCGAACGCCACAGTCTGTGCCAAGGTAACCTATTCTTTGTCCTAGACCATGGTTTTGTCTACTTTGTGCCAATTTTGGTCCTAGCTGCTCAAAAGCTAACAGTAAACATTGACTATATTTTGCTCTATGTGGTAAGATTTGGCTCTTAATGTACATAAAATCAGTTGCACTATTAGCCATACAATTTTACTTCAAGTGATTAGTTGCAGAAGTCTAGGCTATGTAGCACTTCAAAACATGCCCATTTTTGAAAAATGGGTCTTAGTTCATAATAATTATGAAAACACTGGAGAAAGTCCTTCATCACTTGTAATATTTACTGGGTTTGGGTAAATACTCTTAACTAGATCCATAACCCTATTTTAATGAAATACTGTACTGCAGTATCTCAGCAAAATCATGTTCTAGTTGCCTTTGGGGATGATGTAGTCTTTCTTTGTCTCTTTCTGAAACATGCATCACAATGAAAAATGGGTTATTCCATATTTCTCCAGCTTTTAAATGTTGTGATGGATTGCAGGTGCTGGAAGTATTTCTTTAAAAGCACAATACTTGTAAATAAAAATAACCAAACCATTCTTAATTTGATCTTAAAATGGTTAGAGTAATCCACAACTAATTTAGACTGGGTTTTACTGATTTAAACATAATGTTTTTGTTGACTAATGAGAACACATTGAATGAGCTAAACATATATGTAAAATACATAACAGATCCACTGTGGTGTTTAAATTTCATTAAGGAAACGGGGAACTAGCTAAACCTGATAGAGATGACTGTGTGAATTTGATTAGCTTAGAGGCAGTGCAGGACCAAAGATCTTCAGTCAGCTGTCTTGCCTCCATGGCAATAAAGTAGCATTTTATTACATTAAAAGCAATTAAAGCATTAGCGGGTGAAGAATTTTCTTATTTTGAACAGTATGATTTGGGACTTAAATGAGCTCCTTAATGACATAATTATGGAGACAGCCAATGAATTCTTGCAACCCAAACTTTTCCCATCCCAACATGACAGAATGTTCATCTAGATTCAGAGTTTTTGTGATAAAGGAAAAATCTAAATTCTCAAAAATTGAAACTTAGCAATAAGATTTTTTTAGCATTACATGTGTGGAAAAAAAGACTGCCTCTTTCCATCTGAAACTCCCACAATGTAGCACTGAAATGCTGAAGAAGAATGATGAGGACACAGACACAACACGTACCTGGCACGCTTGCCAGTGAGCAGCAATAGCAATGTCACAGGAATATCCCAGACCTCCACGTCAGGGCATTAGATGCACAAGTCAGAATTGTCATCAGCAGGATGCTTTTGATGTATAGCTAAACAATACTATGGCTTTTTAGTTCTCTGCTTTGAAAACAATTTTATATTTGGTTTCAATTAACATCACTTGACAGGGTTCTCTCATTGTCTGCAACTGCCACTGTTTCTGTTTTCTCAGCTGATGTTTGTACCATCTCAAATAGTTGTTCCATATATATTGACTCAGAGCAGGCTATTTCTGCTCTATAGCATCTTCAGCAACTTCAGATCCTGAGAGATTTATGCAGCCTTATCATTAGTTTGTTTCAAGTTCCCTTATATCACATGCTCTGAAGACAATCGAAGTGATTACTGCTATAACCTGAAGAATACACAGACCTTAGTACTTGGGGCTGAAGTTTTCTGCACTTTGCTCCATAGAAATTAAATATTGCTAAAACATCAAGTATTAACTCCACTGCAATTACTCTAGATGAGATTCTGACTGTAATTTTATCTGTCTTCTGCCAGCTTTGAATATTACTGCCTTATTATACCAGCAGAATCAAATAATTCACCCCCTGTTTATTCTTCTCTGCATCCTTGTCTGTATAAAGATCATTCCTTATCCTCTCATCAGTGTAAAAATATTAGATATATGTATATTGCCTTATATATAGCTCCCAACAGATGTTTTGGCGTCTGCACAATGTGACCTTAAATGACTGAGTTTCTGAATCTGCCATATGACTATGTGGAAGAGCCCAATGATCTTCAGAACACATTATGGTGGAGATTTCTCTTTGTTATTCCTCCAATGAAACATTTTCCCAGAGGAATATGTGTAATCTCCAAATGAGATCATGTCTATGGCTGGTTCTAATTGCTGTGTTTTCAGAGGAGATACTGTGTGCTGGACAAGAGTACAGAGCAAGGGGTGTGAGGTCAGAATGATTGCCTTTTATTTTCAGTATTTCTGTTGTTAGGGTAAACTTTCAAACACCTGTTAATAACAAGTCCTTTCAAAAGGGGTTAATAGAAGTCCAAAAACCTTTATAAAAGCAGTGGTTATTTCAATCTGTACTGGGGTAATATTTTGAAGCAAATCTTACTGCTGTTGAGTTCATCCATGAAGAACCAGAGGGAGAGAGAATTTAAAATCTGCATGCTAGTGTCACATGTCTGACACCTGTCTCAGGTACTTCAAACAGCACCAGTTCTTGAGGGAAATATTTCTAGAGAGCTTTGACTGGGCCAAGACAAAACAGAATTGGAGGCAATTACATTCACCAAGCAGCTTTTTCAATAGGGAAATCCAGGGCAACACCTGCTAATAGGATTAATGAAGGCACCTTCAGTACAGAAATAAGAAAATTTTCTGCATTGACATGTGTTTATAAGACTGCTTATACATATGTGTTTTAATTATTCCACTTTCAATGTAAACAAAGAAGATTTTATTAATTTTACCTTGATGGTATTAAACTGAATTAATACCTTTCATTTTGCAGTGCAGAAAGATGTAGCTTTACTTTGTGTTCCTTAAATCTACTCATTTTAATAATGACCAAGTTCTCAGAATAATAATAATTGCTTTGTTTGTTTGTTTGTCATTGTCAGATTATACAAGCTGTGTCAGCCACCACCACCTGTTGGAGAAGAATGAGATCTGCTCCAGAAAACAACCTAGTAATGGCCTTTAGGATACTGGGATTATATAACAAAAATCCAACTGCACTATAGCATTATGTCCCTGCAGCTTTGATAAATAAGAAAAAAAAATCTTTTACTCAGGACAAAGGAAGAAATACCCTAAGTGTTACCTACTGGCATTGAAAGATGTCTTCCCAAAAGCATTTCCGAAATCTGTGCACTCCAGCCTTACACTCATAGGACAGTACTCTTGGGAATTTAACACTGGAATCAGATTCATTTGATGTGTCTTGTCCAGCCACATGATAGGCATAGCCAGAAGCTTGAAAAAAAAGTCTTGGTCAGAGGGAATGTCTTCATTTGTACCCTATGCACAATGTGATCTTGTGGAAGCCTAGATAAACTAGGCTTGATAATGAGCATGCACTTCATATGGGGCCCTTTGCACTTGAGAAAGCTTTTTCCTGTCACCATCATCATTTCTTGGAATGTTAACTTTACTGTTTCAAGAATGTGACGTGAGGTTTAAAGATGGAACGCTCATTTCAGAATTGTGTTTAATGGCTGCAGGCAGCTGCTATGGGTGTGTGCTTGTAATCAGTAAACTCATCTATGTCTGAGGCAGTGCTTGTCACACTGCTTGGAAGGAGGACCTACGTGGCATTAGGAGTGCCTGATGGTGTGGCATATAAGCTAAAGTTCTGCCCTTCTGTAGCTGCCATTATAATGAAGGAGAAGGATTAGTCTGATCTTTGTCCATTGTTAGGCTGAGTTTCAGACTCCAATAGATGTTTTACATCATTACATCTCTGCACTTCAGAGTTTTCCAGAGTTGTGTGTTTTCTTCTAGAGTACTACACTAACTAATCTACATAAGGCAGAGATGAGTCAGTGTTGTTAAACTGGAAATGACTGGTTCAAGTTCAAGCATAGTTTGGGGTTTTGATGTTTTATGCTACCATTTTCCACATTTTGTCAGAATTGTTTTGTATAGCATCTCAGTTCTTTGGATTGGTAATTGTTATAGATTGATTTTGAATTGTACTAACTATTCAGAGAGCCCAGGGAGAATTTATCTGCATTTGGCTGTTCTTTTGGCCAAAGAATTTTCATTTTCAAATGCTCCCAAATGAGGATTTATATATGAGCACATTAAAACAAAAACTGTATTCTGAAATAGTTATACTTGTAGCAGTAGCTATGTAATCCATTAGAGCAAGACACATACTGTCTGAATAAATTTTATTTTTTGTACAACAGTGGCCTGTAGTTATGCTGTAGCAATCAAACCTCACAACATAATTTTTGCATATGATCTAAATATATATGAATCTATCAATCTACAATTAAATAAGTGAGAATTCAAAAGGAATTGTACTCTTGAAGAGAGTGGGTTTTTTTAGAGGATATTTAGGGAACTTGTTACTTTTCTCCAAAGGAGGAATTAGAGGTCCTACCTTTTTCAGTATTCTAAATGTTTTTACACAGACCTTAACTTTGCTAAGAAAATAAATATTTTTATATATCCACAGATATACATGTCTGTGCATATATGTACATTTCAACATGTATATATTTATGTAGTCATATCAATAGAAAGAGAATGTTTGGCTTAAAATATGATAAAGGCATGCAGTAATGAGCACTCCAGTAACAACTTCACCTTTGTGCTTTAAGGTTTACTCTCTTTCATAGTTGCTGGAAGCTATTGAATCATGATCTTTTTGATTAAAATACTTAATACACAAAAGCAAAATCAAAAAAAACAAAACAACAAAAAAATTACTTTTAAAGGCTTTTGTCTAGCATGACCTAATGCTTGCACATAAGAAAGAGTTATGTTTTCTATAATTGCTGTTCTAGTCAGGGTCTCATACTTTCAGATGTATTTCATTCAGAGCAGCAGTATTGGCTGTGGTAATTCCTGCTCAAGGCAAAAGCACCAGTAATTTCTGTTTCTCCTTGTTCAGACATCAGAAGTCCAGAGAAGCCATAAGCACCTCAAGCCAAGGGCGTGCTGCTGTCAGCCCGGCTCTGAGCTCACATCTTCCTGTGAGGTTTCACCACAGGAGGTTTGATTTACTATGAGGGAAGTCAGCTGTTGGCTGCATGGAGCTGCTGAGCCTGTATACAATAAAATAACCTAGAGGAAAAAATCTATTGCATGTACATGCATTATTGTAACTAGCAATTGCTTTTTTTAATATAGCATTGAAAATGGTAGGAGTGTAAATGCTCCAAAATAGTCTCCCTGTATAATATGATAATTCCCTGTTTCATTTTGTTGTTGAAATTGTGGAATAATAGACATTTGTAAGGGACAAATAATTATAAGCCAGTCACTGGACAAAATTTTTTAGCTGTTGTTTCATGAGTGTGCATCAGAAATCTTGACCTCTTATTTTGGTCATTTTATATCTAGCTTTTGGTCCTTTATTCTTTTTTTCTCCCTCTAGAGACAGTTTTTGAAAACCTATTAAGCATTATGAGCTTTATTGGTGACCCATACTGCAAAGTAAAGTGTCTATTTAGCCTGGTATCAAAGAAGCTGAGAAACTTAAGCCCTGGTTTTCTGGAATTACAGATAAAAATATGATTCCACAGTGACACACAGAATCAATTAGGTTGGAAAAGATGTCTGGGATCCTTGACTCTAACTTATAGATTGAGTCCAATCTATTTTCAGAGCAAATGAGGCATAAATGCCCCCCTTACTGTCTATTAAAATGTAGGGACCCGATTTCTCAAAATGTTCTTCAATGGCCTGTATGAAACATTGTGTAGTATTCAGATTGCTTTCTTGCCCCTCTGCTTTCAGAGCACACTGCACATTCTAACATCATTCTATTATCTTCTAATAACATTAAATGGACTTTATGGTCCATTCTTAAAATATAAATTTACATATGTTCATTATTAAAGCTGTTTATCTTGTTTGGTATATGTATAGGACGTATTTATTCCTCATACAACATGCACTTGCAAAGTAAAAAAAAATATCCATTCTCATCACAGTATGTTTATCTTCTTATAAATCTTTAAACTCACAGGTGACAAGAAGAGATGACCAAGAGTGATGATTTACATGAATTGTATCACCTATAGCTTCGTAAATCTTTGTTTTGACAGAAATGGGTTATGTAGCCTTTTTTTACAACAATGTGTTGTACTGGTTTAGGGAAAGCATTGTGTATGTATTTTTTACTTTTTCCCCCAAGGAAAGTGTAATTCTTCTGGGAATAAATTCAAGGATCTAGTGGCATACATTACCAAATACTGCCATGATTCAATGCTAGCCTGGGAAGGGAAGGTTACAGGGCCAGGAACAGCTGAGTTGCCATGAGTTGCCATAGCATCCATCCTTGGAGAAAACATAGATTTTAAGTACAGCTGAGGATGTTTGGCCTTTGTAACCATAATCTATGAATAATAGGATGATGTTAAACAGTCTTTAGTCTGAAAGGGCCATTGATTCACTCTAGTTCCCCAAATTAGTTATTTTTAATAGCTATTTTCCTTGTAGATTGTAAATATAAATAAATATAAAAAATGTATATAGTCCAGTTTTTCAATGTCA
>NW_005054346.1:2046549-2075800 GCF_000277835.1 Geospiza fortis | reverse complement strand
TCAGCTGAAGCAACCAACCAATTTCATGTCTACTGAGACAGCTGGAATCCTTAGTGGCTTTTTGGGTAGATTTCACTGGGTTTTAGCAAATGCATCAGGTTTTTGGATTGGTTTGTATTTGTTTATTTTAATGCAGTCAGTAGTGGTCAGAACTCCTCTTCTACTGGTTTAGGGCCAAGACAATTAAACTTCAGTCAACAAGGATTTGCAGTAGTCATACCTAATTTCATTTGTTAGACTCCTTTAATGGAAAAAAAAAATAACCTACTTTTATTGATCTGTTTTTAGCCAGAGGAATTCACAAGCAAACATGTTTTATTAATTGATTGCCAGATGTAGTGTGTGTGTGTGTGTATGTATATATATGTATACATATTTAAGACAATTGCCTGAATGTGAGTATACACATCATGGTTAAGCATGATGCTCAAAAAAGGAAAGTGTCTTTCATTTCATTTAAATGAGAAAATCAGTAACTGTAGTATATATCTACATATTGTTCCATACTCTTTACTTTACAGCTCCTTCATGGATATGTCTTCCAGCATTTTACACATATTTTGCACCATTTGTGTTTAACAGTATGAAAAGATAATGCATTGCCTTGTGTATTTTATCTCTGTACTTGATAAATGCAGGTAGTGCTTTTCTAATTGTACTCCAACAGTACTCTAGCATTGGTTAATTAGATGTGCAGTACATACCTGACTCAGGACACCTGGATTTTTCATCATTAGGTTTTGAAGTATAAAAAGATATTGAACATACATATTTTTGTATGCTGACAATTGTGTAGGGGTTTTTATATATGCTGTATATATCAACCAAGTTTTCCTAAAGAAATTTTATTATTATGAATGTTTCCCTTTTCCTGCTAGATGTGGGTATATGTTTTCTTGCTATGTATGTATAAATGAATACACAGCACGCACAGTCATGCAGCTGTTAACACCGGTGAGAAATTTCAGATTGTCCAGAGGCTAATCAATCTTTTTGGTTTTTTTTATTCTTCTCTAAAAATATAGATGTCCATACTAGAAATCTACTTTAGAAATAACTTCTACTTCAGTTTGCAAGTCCAGTAGAGTGCTCAAAGTAGGTGGGACATTTCTGCAAGTATTTAGATTTGGACTTCCATGGGAATACCCACATCTTCTGTGTGTGTGTGTATGTGTGTCCTATCTGCAGTACCATATGCCAGATTTAAAAATCTAAGCAGTCTTATTAACTTCTTTACACCCTGTACATAGTGTATGTATTTGGTTATACTTGTGTTACACTTTTAAAATGAAGCTAATTTCTGCATATTGCACACATTTTTCAGATTATGAATATATTTTGTAACATCTCATTAAGCACAAGAGACCATTTGAAATATTATGAGAAAGAGACTGCTTTGAAATATTATGTGTAAGTACAGCCATACGCAGAATGTTTCAGTCGGCTTTTGTTTGAAAACAATCAAACCAGCAGTTCTGTGGGTAGTTGAGTTTGTTGGAAGTAACTTTTGGAATTAAAATCCTTGGAACATGGATTTAAATTACTTTTTCCTTTATTTTGTAAAGTGCCTCTGTAGCATACTTTGAATCAGTTACTATTGTGGATTATGGATAAAACTAACACTGTGTACTTTTAGATCTGTGGTTTATTTTTTTAGTTACATAGTAAAGACTGGAATGGTAACAATGTATTACAAAATGTCAGAGAGCAATAAAACCATTCATAATATGGCCACTGCAAACCTCTTTATTTGTAAGCAAGAAGTAAGTTGGGAGGGAGGGGGGTTGAGAGCCTTTAGCCCTTTCTGTGGGCCTGCCTAGGAATTCTGCTGCAGAACAGAAATTAAATTTCTAGAAATAAACATTTATAACAAGAATCTCTTCTGCAAACCCAGGTCCAACCTAGGCTTATTGCTGGTAATTGAAATATATCTTTATAACCATTGGAAAACTGAACCCTGCATGAACAGTAGCCCATGGCTTTGGGCAGTTGTATTTGTGAAGGCTGCAAGAGACACAGACATGGAAATTGCTTTTTGGCCCTGTGGTGCCATCACTGTTCCATGAAGCTCTGGAATATTCACCACTTCTGCACTTCTTTGTCTGCGGACTTTCTGTTTACTGCTATGCACAAGGGGTAATCTGACAAACATAGTGTGGAGTGTTGTACTCCTTGCACTAAAAAACCACCAATAAATGACTGATCCTTTAGAGGGATCTTTTGGGATGCCAGGGGGTTAAGGAGTTGCACTTGCACTGTTTCTTTTGTAGGACTGAAAGCTGATGAACTATTAGACCTTGCAGAGCAGTTGTCTCCATATTTAGTGAGTTCTGATTTCTACATGGTTGTGATCAATGGATGTTCAGGACTGACAGGAACAGTGGAGACAGGACCGAAAGCAACTACAATTACTTTCTAAAATCCCTTTTGTTTTCCACCTTATGCAAGCAAGGAGGAGGATGTAAGTATTTCTGGATAACTAGATTTGAAAAAACTATTTTTTTTCTTCTGTCTATATATTCATCTAATTTTGTGAAGGAAGGCAGCATGGCATGTTAAAGTATTGAGCAACAGAAGTGACCACAGAATTTCAAATACAGTCTGCTTTTCTACCATTACAAGTGAAGCTTCTTTTTTCAGTGTTCCTCATTTCTGTGGTCTTGCTGCCATGAACACCTCAGAAGTCCAAAGAACTCTTTTCTTGACCAGTGTACACAATGGGAATAAATAGTGCTTTGAAACAACTGCTGAGAAAGATAATCAGTTAAACCATGGTAGCACTTAGGTGTCCAGTATTTTGCATCTTTCATGAGAAAGTGTTGCTATCATCATGATTTGAAAGCGAAAAAGTCTGCAAAGGGACTTGATACACTTACATGTCAAATGAGCACAGTGTGAGTTCATGATTCAAAAAAGATAATTTATATTTGCCTCCCATCAAAATATGTGTCTGCTAAGCTTTGACAGTAAAGACACTTTTGAATGTTACTCATAAACTTACTTTTAGTATGCATTTGATTGCTTTGGAGGCTTTTTTAATAGCTCATTATGTCATGCAGAAAGAGGATAGATGAAGCTCATACTTGGCTTATACTAATGAAGTGGAATTGCTAACAGTTACTTCATTCTTGCTTGTAGAATCTTAATTGTCTGAAACTACTTTCCCAGATAGTACTTGATTCCCTTCCCCCTCTTCCTTATTTCCATAGTCATTTTGCTCTGTGGAGCTGCCAGGGTTCTGAGGACACTAAAATGCCCTAACTGCCCAAAACAGCCTCATCCCTGCGCTCACTGGCCACATATTCTGGGCAGCTCCTGTCAGCAGCCTCATATTCTGGGTGAACCTTGAAACCTGCGCTATGGGTAGCTTTGCCCATGGTGCCACCTTCTGCTGTTTATGATAGAGGACTTTCTGGATGGACCCTGAACCTGCTTCAGTATTTTGCCCTGTCTGATCATCCCTGGACTGTCAAGCAGAGCCTTTTGTTTTCCTGGTCCTTTCAGGGGGAGGCCACTGCATGGTGTTCACCCACAAGTCCCAGCTTGTCCTCCTTCAGGGAGTGGACCAGCTCTTACTGCTTCCCAGGAGGACCATCCAGTGCTGGTGCAGGTTTGTCCATATGTAACATACTCCTGGCTTGTGTTGTCTTGAAGCAGACCCATGAGTCAGATTAATGGGGAGGTGGGGGGGGGCGGGGGAAGGGGAAATGCCAATTTCCAGCCACAAGGTAGATGGTAGGCTTCTTCCATTGATTTTAATCTTGGGACTAAGGGTAGCTTTCAAAAATGTATATATCCCTAATTTGGCTAAAAGATGTTAAAATGGATCTCCAGAATGTAATCAGGATTGGAGAGGGGGGAGGAAAACACTGGGTACTTGGGAGGAGCATAAGATAAGGCAAATGCTGAGCAGTGTAAACACAGCAGTGGAATGTCCTGAAGATCTGGCTTTAGTTTTTCCAAGTATTTAACACAGTTAATGTTTTATAAACAACTGCATGCTTTATAGAAGACTCAATATAAATTGTTAGAATTTAACTTATATCTAGATTTTTTTAAGCTCTAGGTTTTAGCTAGTCATTAATTAGAGTTCTTTATCAGGGCAGGAGGGATTTTAGCATCTGGAATAAATAATCAGTATTTATCCCTGTGAAGTATAACAGCCTCTAAAAGTAGGAGGAAATTGTACTGGATATATTCTGGGAGCATAATCAAATGAAAGGAACACCAATAGGTTTTGATTCTGCTTTCATTTAAATGAATAACCAAATTTTCTTTGACTGCAGAGAATGAATCCATAATACCAGCACTATTATGCCAGACCCAGACTAGCTTGAATGGCTGTCAATGTGTTTAGTTCACCTAATTAATGAAACTATTCATGTCTCAAGACAGAAAGCTTGACTGGAAATGAGAAGCAGACCACATGTAATCAATGAGGTTTTGTCATCAACCAGCCATAGAGTAGGTCTAATCAAACCAATACAGGACATGACTGCAAGCAAATGAACATCAGCACTGTATTATCTGCAGCCAGTGCATCATCACAAAACTTAATGACAAAGTATCATCCAGATTAAGACTGAAATAATGTCTGATGCTAATCAGCACTGCTTGCTCATATTGTAATACATTTCAAAATACATTGAGTGGCAGCTAAATTCAAAGTCAAGACAAAGTGAAGCCTGATTGAATGCTTAGCAATATATTAGATGCTGTTCCAAAACAGGAAAATACATAAAGCTTTTATACATTAAGAAGTTGAGTAGGTGTTTGGAATTTTGACAGCGCACCCTGGAAAATTAGTAGCTTGGGAAACAAGGAAATAATTACAATCATGTGCCAATTTTAAAGGACATTTGTGGGCCTGATACAGACAGAACCGACAGAAGGCTTTCATTTGTGGACTACTTCCCACGACTTTGACAGAAGGCATTAATATTTGAAACTGTAGCATAGGACTAAATTACTTTATCTGGGTATTCACCACACAGCAGTCCTGAGGAGAAAGAGAATTCCATTTAGTCTTAGGCCTCATATTTAAATAAACACAAATCCCCTACCTAATCATAACTCTTATTTTTATATCTAGTATGAGAAACAATCAATGTCTCTCTACTTTCGTCAGTAACAAAACAAGATATTAAATGAGATTTTAAGAAATTTTTCTCTTTTTTTTTCATTTAATAAACACATTTATTCAGCCAGGTGAGATGCCTTCCAGAGGAACAGTAGAAGCTAATATTCCAGTCACATTGATCATATGGGCTTATTGTGCCTTCAACACCTCTCTTGATGGCCAAAGTATGTTTGAAGCTCCCTGCATGATCACTTTTCTAAGTGTTGAGCAGTCAGGCAAAGAGAGGACTCTGAAGATAGAGATGTGAACGAAAGGCTTTCTGCTGAGATTGTGGTAAAAATCATCCCACACACATGAATGTTCTAAGATCTAAATGACCTAATAACAAAAAAATTCAGTTCAGTGTAATGAAAGTAGAATATGAGCCGTCCTGATGGTCCTTCATATATCTGACTGCCAGAAGAACAGGACAGATATTCTGTACCAGCTAGAATACAAGCGGGACAACTGTTTGTATTGTGTTTTAGAATGAAAGGGCAGAAAACCAGTGGAAATTCCTATATTGTCCCCAGATATTCTCAACAATTATATTTGCCTTAGGCCACATTAGATCAAAAGAACTGGGGATATATCCCTCATGAGAGTCAGGATTTCAGTAAATTTCAAAGCAGTTCAAAATTTTCTCCAAAGAAGTAGAAAATTTGATATAAAGTGAGGAACTCCTTCTACTGTTCTTCTACTGAGTTCTATTTCCATGTTTCAAAATCCTAATAATCCCTGTGAACCTTCCTTAAAACAGACTCAGCGGGGAGGACAAAGAATGAACGAGCATGGAAAATGGACTCTGCTCATGTTCAAAGGAAACAAAATCACGGATGCCAAGGGCATTTCAAATGTGCTGAACCACAACCATTTTCTATTTAATTCAGAATTGGTTTGAAGTATGTTGTGGAGCAGGGCTGTCTGTGCAGGGTAGAAATACAAAGCTCTGACAGGTTTTTTAAAGTTGTGATACAAGAAAGCAGGTCTGCTTTGAACACGATGGGGTGAAAAGGAAGAAATCTGCTTCCCTTTTGCCCTTCCTGTGAAATTTGCTGTTTGCCTCCCATACAGGACTGTTTATGCTTCTATGGGAAATGAGACTTTTTGTCAACCTAGATTTTAACAGTCTGTCTGCTGAAAAATAATTTTCTTCCTGCATCCTGCAGTGACAGCTATGTAGTGTTTCAGCTACTGGAGAATAGTATGGAGGTGTGGTAGGACAGAGCAGAGGAGCTGTTGAGGTGGTTCTATCTTGAGCTCTTGTTAGTCCAGTGCTATATATCTGTATATATCCTGTACAGCTACAGCAGGAGAGATAAAAAATTGCTCCTTTTCCAGAGCACAGCCAGGCCACTGGGGTGCAGTCTTGGGATAAGCACATTCACCAAAAATTGTGTCATGTTTTTAGAGGTGACTTGGGGCTGGGTTGAGTTTATACATATATATCCAACAGGTGTTAAGATATGGATCAAAAGTTTGAACTTGGATTCTGATGTGCATCCTGTCTTTTCCTCATTTAGGTGCTGATGTCAACAAATGCTAAGTGTCCAGATATATCCGTCACTCTGAGAACAAAGTTAATTCTCCTGTCCATTAGCAAACTCCAATAATTTTACAGTGAGCACCTAAGTTCTTCTGGTTTATCACACGAAAATTCTTAAATCCTTTTTTGAGGCATTTGTATTTGGTTACCCAATCATAAACCCAAACATTTGTTAAAATTTCTGAAGCCTAATCCAAAATATTTCCATGGTACTTAGGCATCAAAATGCTTTTTAAAATCCCACCAGGCTATCTGCACTGTTTCTAAAGGAGCAGCTTTAAGAATCTCATCTAGATGACTAAAAAATGTAAGATGAATGAGGTAATATTAATGGTGTCATTAACTACCTTCAGAATAGAAGTGAAATACCAGTTCTTCTAAACAAGCTTGATCTTTCACTTATTGATCTTTCACATACATTTATTATGTATGCACATTTTTCATACTCACATGAAATTCCAGTATTTAACTCCATTCACTATGTATTTGTCTAATTTGGCTTGAGTCATTGCTGAGAGACCTTTCCCCTTAGCTGCCAATCCCAGTGTAAGGCAAGTTATATTTAAATGCTTACTGGCAAAATTGTCTGTTATTCAAAGATTCTGGTTTATATTCAGAACTTCCTCTTCTCTTTCTTCTAAAAATGCCCTTGAATATCTGAATGTCTCAGCTAAACACCTAATGACAGGCTCTCTGACCAGCTCCCACTCACTGTGAACCTTATTATTCATGCTGCATATGCACTACCAGACACATCAGCTATCCAAAGACTTTTAAAAATTGTGCATAATCTGGAAGATCAGAACTCAAATAGGTCAGTTATTTGTTGAAACATTAGAGATAGAACAAATCCCCAACAAGTTTTCCTTGAGGATAATGAAATGCACCATAATAATCTGAAAGTATTTCTAGACAGTTGTCATATTTATGTTGTTCAGTCCTTTGGGTACTACATCATTCTTAGATCCACCTGGAAATATCACATATATTTTCCTTATCCTATTGCAGGGTTGTAACTAACTTAGGAAAGGACTATAGTTCATTACTTTAAATGAATTAGGAAGCCTTTTCAGACCTAACATGCACTTATGTATTTACTTAGAGTAAATCCCAAATTCATGGAATCTGTTCTGCTTCAACATCTGTAAAACATAAATAATACTTTTCTTTCTACCTTTAAGTTTTCTCTTTCCTCTTCATAAAAGTGTTCAAATGCAGCTTCCAAGCATCTCTATCCAAGTTTTTGATGCTCTTCATGCCAACCAACATCTGAATTCTTGATACTTGCACCAGTAAACTTCTGCAGTCAACTGCCTGCCTGCCTGCTTGCCAGCTTTGGGGCATGCCCAAAACTATGCAAGTCTCAACCTCAATTTAGTAATCTATTTAACTTCTTTGAAAGCACAAAGTAGACATTCTCCTGCATATTTCATTAGCAGGAGCTTTGTCAGAATACAAAAGTCAGATCAGAGCACACACAGTCTTGAGATTGAGGTAGTATAACCAAGTCATCCTCTGGGGAATTCAGCCCACATGTGTGTATTGATTTTACTATGAGTAAAGCACTATATACACTTCCATGAACACGGAAGAGGAAGATCTGTGTCCTCTGGACTTTCTGGAGAATCAATAACTTTTCAGAAGCACCAACTCAGAGAGGGGCTGCAGTAATGAATCACTCAGTTTTTTTGGCAGAGGCTTCTAGGAACAGCTGAATCCCAATTATTTCAGCTCATAACTATAGATGATTCCTATAATAAGGGCTTTTCATGGACCAGACCTGCCAAGCCAGGCACTTGTCAATACTCTTCAGGCTACTAGGTTAGTATTTATTCTGAAGCTATCAAAGGAGAAGCTATGCAATTTGCTGAGTCTATAATTCTGCTGGTGATAATTAGCTCTGCTTTGCCCTAAATGTTCTAAGAAATGGGTGAGGTGCAAAAAAAGAAAAAAAGTATTCAGCAATATTTCTGTATTCTGTCTACATAGCGAGTAAGAGAAGTAAAGGGTACTAATCAGTGTACTAATTATTTAGCGTGGTCTCATTCACTAAGCATACAGAATCTTTTTTCTTCCTCAAGTACCTCAAAATTAAATTACTTAGGACTTGGCAAGGAAAAGAGAGCAGCTGAGGAGGAGGGGGAGGGACAGGTAAGTAAGGTAACATGAGTAAGGTCTTTAGACAGAGGCCATGCTCAAATCTCAGATCCAATGGCAAAACCTCTTTTGGCTTCAGGTGCTTCTAAATGAGCCTCCATTTGAATGAGAAGACGAGAGAAAGCTCTCAATCTGACAAATGAAACTATAAGAATTATCAGAATGGCAATATAAAATATTTCCAAGTTCAGTTCTTGCATTTTATGGGGATTGGAACCTAAGCAAGTACACAGAGCATTGTATATTCAGGAAAATTTTGATTTGAATGGGGTTTGGATTGAATTCAGGGTGACTTTTTTCTCAACAAATTTGCTCAGATAATAGCTTTGTAGTCTTACTATGATTTGGGCTGAGAAAATTTTATGAACCGTAATTTTGTAATTCTGCAAACCCAGCCAAAACTTAGGTAGAAATTTCAGAATGGGTGGATTACAAATGCAAAAGCAAGTGATGGAACAAAGAAATGGGTAGAACAGGAAGTTTTGTGTACTAAATAAAACTTTAGTTCCAGTTATGTTTCCTTTCTGTTTTTTCCCCAGTAGAATTTGTGTAGCATCAAGTAACTTTATCTGCTGGAAACAAAATCCAACAACTTCTTTGTTTTCTATGATAAACAAGATATTGAGAATCTCCTTTGAGACAAGGACTATTAACTACTGAAAAACTTGAATTACGAAGTATCTGGGATTGAAATGATGAAGACTGTACATAGGACTGGCATTGTTCATTTGAAGTGCATACCTATATTTTTAGTGAATATTTTTATATTTTTAAAATATCAAGGGTCACCCCTTCTAGAAAAAAACATAAAAATACCTTTTCATTGTTGCACAATATTTTCAAAATTCTCAGACATGTCTGCTCCTACAGATTCTACTCCCTGCATAAAGCTTCCTGGCTCAAACCTCAAGATTAAATTAAACACATAAATAGAAATCTTCTTCTTACAGTTTTTTTTTTTAAATTTCAATTGTTGCAAAAGGAACCAGTATGAATGGAAGCAGTTGAGCTGTCACATCTTGTTATCCCTAGAAGAATTTGCAGGGATCTATATTCAAGTAAGTTGTATTAGTTAAAGTTTCTTGCTACCTATCTCAGAAAAAAAACCTCAGGGCTGGCATCTTAGAAGCTGTGAACAGGTTGAAAAATCCTTGTAACTTTTCATTTCAGAAGACTTGCTAAGCATTTAAAAAAAGCTGCGAGATGGAAACTGCATCAATCGTTTCAGTTTTTCAGACTCTACTGGGGAGTGACTTCTAGCGCTGAACATTGGCTAATGAATACCAGAGCTTTGTTCTTTAGAAACAGCCACATGCATCTGAATTAGATTGCTGTAATCACCTCTGGAAAGGAAAGAGCCTCAATAGATTAGGGAGTTTGTTATTCCAGTAGTTCCAGAGGCAAACACACCATCCTTCTATGGATTTGCCTTTTGTGCAGTCGAAGTGTTAGGAAAGCTGTTTCTGCTTGGCTCTACTGAAGCAGCAGAGAAAGGGGTAGTTAGCTTAAAGAGTAGGTGTGCTTGGCTCTGACTCATTAATGTCTCAAGTAACACCAGTTTTATTATACCTTGTTGAAATACTAGTCATGACACTTATCCAGAATGTCAAGATGCTTGTTTTGGATTGAATTTATAATGCAGAACTGAATCTGGATGTCAGCATGGTCCATGGCCTCTTACTGGATGCCGGGGTACTTTGGATGGCTTTCCATCTCTAAATGGAGAGCTCAAGCCTTGAGGGAAAAGGAGTAAGATTTAGGCCCCTGAATGCTTTTATTTCTGAAAACAGACCATATCAGCTGAGTTTGTGAGTCTGTGCAGGGCTGTGTTTTAAAAACTCCAGAGTATTTTACCATAAGTTTTCATATTTAGGCCTGTAGCAAAAAAAGCTTCTTGAGGTAAGGCTTTTTGCAGCATGATGGCTATAAAACCAAGCTACAACTATGTCTGCCAGGTTTTTCTGGTAAAATGAGTCACTGTCAATATCACATCTTGCATCTGTGTTCTGCTATGTATTAAGTAACAACACTTTGAATGCTCTTACTGTAAAGGCTTTTTTGCCAGACAGAAGGTAGGATTTTCTTTGATACTCTAGTACTTTGTTAGCTTTGTCACATTGAGAAGGTGGTTTATATTTTGTATTTTAAAAAACTCCTTCATTTTCTAGAAAATATACATAGTAATAGGAAAAAAATGCTTATGCAGGTTTTTTATGGGTGATACTCTTCTATGGAACAGCTCCATATACTCTAGAGATCTCAACACACAGCAGCATATGCTCATTATGATCAAATTTTGAGGAGTACTGATAAAGAGAATTTCCATTGATTTCATCAATATCCCTATAGCAGACAGTTCCATCTTGGTGAAAAACTGAACATGAAGGTATAAGGCATATATATATAGTCTTACTGAGAGACCTCCAAATCCAATACAAGAAATAATGCAATTAAACAGTTTAAAATATAAAGAAGTGTAAGAGAAGAATAAACTCAAATAATAAAGTTTTCTATCAAGCAATCACAGAAATGCATCCTCTCCTCCAAAATAAGATTTTTCTAGACCAAGCCTCAATAGGTTGTTATTGTATTGATTTCTGTAAAGGACAGTTCTATAAAGAACAGCTCATTGTGCAAAATATTAGCCCTAACATTTTCTTTTCTATATATTGCCAAATTGAATTCAAAGATTTCATGAAGAAAGCTGCTACCAAATGTTGACATTTGAGGTCAACAATGGGACAGAGTCAAAATAGGATGAAAGTTGTTTCTGCCAAGCTTTAAAACAATTACAGTACTTTTGTAATGTGTTTTTCTTTACTCGCGATTTTGTTTTAAAATATTTTAGCATTTTCAAACTTTGCCTGACTTCATATCATAGTTAAGTGATGGGAATCAAGACATGTCTACAAACTGTAGAGAGTACAGCAGAGGAAGACAGGGCGGGAGTACATGGCAGACAAGGTGAGGTTGAAGGATTGCCACTCAGCCATGTGAGGGGGGGTTGCAGAAGAAAAGCCAGATTCTTAGATAAGTTTAGAGTTGAAGCACAAGATGTGATGGGCACAAGATAAAATATGAGAAATGCAGTGTGATTAGTGTTACATGCATCACCTTAACCCCTGGCACATTCTACCTCAAACAGGCTGTAAAATGGTGGAGATTTTCAGCACTCAGCTGGAAAACCACAACCAATTTGATCTAACTTTGAAGGCAGCATGGCTTTCGTGTCCCCTCTGACCTGTATTACTCTAGCTGCTGAATCAATTGCCACTAGATGAAGCCCTCAGCCACCCACATGTTCCTTCCAGTCACGCTGAACCCACACTGGTGGCCAGCTGATCAGTACAAGCTGTGGGTTGTACACTCCACAGGCCTCCTGCAGGTGCTAGATGTTGTGAGCCACAGTCTCAAATGTCTGCCTCTGAAAACTCTTGCTCGGAGAGTTGCATCAGGAGTATTCAACAAGTGGCCCTGCTCCTCTGGATTCAAACTTTGTGATGGGAAGCCTGGCTAGAATGGTGTCAAGCTGCTCAGTGGTTGGATACCTGGGTTTGAAAGACCAGCTGTTGCAGAAAGTTTCCTGTCTACATAGCAATGGCTCATCCTCTGCAATGGTGGAGATTCAGAAAGAATTCAAATGGCATGGACCCTTGAGCAGGAGGAGGAAGAGGGGCAGGAGCAGGCAGCAGTCAGTTCTGCACTTCAGCTGGCAGCTGTGGATACCTCTGGCTGTGCTGCTTCCCTGATGCTTTACAGGTGCCATGTGAGCAGCCTCTGTGCAGGTGTGGAGAGATGCAAGGTAAGAGGCGTGCCAGCTGCACTGCAGCTGCTTGGCAGAGTGGGTGAAGCCAGGCTGCTCAACAAAGATTTAGTCTTTAACTTGACCTTCCCATAAGTAGTTGGGCTCTTTGCCCTTTTATGGATCTCAGAGATATTAGAGAAACATATTTATGGTTCTTTCCATGCCAAGAATGTGAATACATGCCACTTATCCAATTATTACTATTGACTTCAAATGTGTGGTGAATGTGTCAGTAATTTCATTTAACTGTCAGATGAAAGGCAAAAAAAAAAGATTGAATATAATAGTTTCTGGATAAAACTATTAGATGACAAATAAAGTAGAAAGGTGAATGCCATTTTGAAACCAATACCACATTTTCAGGCCTTCTCAAATATTCCCAACATCTACATGGGAGCTGAGAGATTTCATTTTCTGTAGTAAATACACTTAGAAAAAGCATAACAAAGAGTAAAAGTAGGAGGAACAGGGCATTCCAGACTATTAACTATAGTCAACGACCATAAAATAGTTCCCTACAGTAGTTACTTGAACAATGAATATAGCATGACTTTTTGACTAAGACGTCAGAATATCATTACTATAATAAAAATTTTCAATCCAAGAGCATACAAAAAAAAAGAGCTGTAACAAATCTTCTAAGTTTTAGGCCTGGATGAGAGATGGAGAACAGAATCCCAAACCAGAGCTTTAAAAGAAGATAAGGTACGCATATAAATATAAAAAGTATTTGAGAACTTAGTTTTCTTTGCTGCCAATAAAAATAACTAACAGGATTCCTCAAGGGAATCCAGAGATAGAAATCTGGCTAATATATAGCCTCCTGGTGAGGACTGGAAGATACTGCTTCCTGCCTTTCTGGAAGGGTCTTTGTCTTCTATTATTAATTTTTCAATGGGTGACTGAGATAGTGATGATAAAGTACACATGTTTTCATCCAAACAGTGTAGCAACCAGTGACAGCACAATGATTCAATGAAACTTAGAGAGCCAAGAATAAGCATTGTTTTCTTAACTTAAAGAAAAATGTACTTTTTAAAAGAAAAGTTGGTTTACTCTAAGTACAATTCTTGTTAAATCTTTTTTTCAACCAGAACCCAACAATTTCTTTTTGTTTGCTTGTTTGTTTGGACTTTTTTTTTGTGCAGTCTTTCACACTGCAAATCATAAGGAGTAGATTTCATATGTTACAGATATGGCTTAGTTTGCCTTTGGACAACAGAATGGCTTAAAGGATGTCTCAAACCCCTTTTTAGTGCTAATTTTCAAAGTTGTTATGACATTCTAGCATGAACCTGAACTTGCCCTGACCCACAGCCTGATAAGGAAATACAGTCAATGTTAATGTTGTATCATTTGGGGGTTCACACATCTGCTGGCATCAATAGAAAAGTAAAGCTCATTCTTTACTTTGAATGTTCAAAGTTCTATCTTGAAACTGACAGTATCTGGTTATTTAGAAAAAACATAAAGTTACTACCAAAGCAACCAGTACCACAAAAGCGTTTTTTAAGACTTGAGCATAGTCATTTTGTTTTGTTGTAGTTTGTGTTAAAGTTACGCAAAATAGAAGTGTGAAGATACACAATTTTGCCTGCTATATGTAAGAGTGGCATTATTGAAATCAATGAAACCATTTCTGTCTGCTCCAAAATGTTATTTAATCTTAAGCACTTTGTAACATAACTGTGTGTGCATTGCAGGAATAAAAATTGTTGTCTGCCATGGCTTTTGGGAAGATTCTTGTTGTCTTACCTACCAGGATTTTTCATAAATTGTGTAGTACATAAGATCTAAATACAGCCAAATGTAGATGAGGGGGGCAAAAAAGTATGGAAGGTTTACCTTGTGTGAAGATTGTAACTGGAAACAAAAGGAACTGGAAAGTTCCTACTCACATTCTATTGTAAATATTAATAATAGTTTGCCTAGCCAGTGAAATATGGAGACCCTTCAAATTAACTGTGCTTTGGTGTTATTTTTTCAAGGAATTTATAATCAGACATGGGATCTTGTACTTTTTTATCCCTTTTTTATTCATCAGGCATCATAAATACAGCCATATATATAGACACATATGTACACACATACACAAATGGATGTGTGTATGCACGTATTTAAATATTATCTTTTCTTTTGCATGTGCCTTGGCTATTTTTCTTTTCTATTTGTCCTGTTTGTCTCTGTGGCCTGGTCTCACATTTCCCGAGATGCAGATCTCTCAGCTCCTGACCACTCTGTCCTCATGAAGCTACAAGTTCTGTAAAGTTAAGCCATATATAAACACTTCCAAGGAACAAGGACGTGGCTGTCTCTAGGCACCTAAATGTAAACATCTGGATATTCTATTTTATTTTGCAATTTCTATGACTTCTATTACAACAAGGCTAGCCTAATTGCCTATGTGATCTTACTGGCCTCAATTCCCCTATTAGATACTGGAAATACTATACATTACCTGTAACGTGGATTGCCACCAAATTGTGGCAGGCAATTTCTGTCTCTGTGCCTTCGTATTTTGCCTTGTATCTAGGAGTTTCTAAGCATTCTGAATTATGCAGTGAATCTTTTACTGACCAAAAAGTTTGTTCAATTTGTCATCACTTTTTAATTACTGAATTCTCCTTCTCATTTGTAATCTGAACTAAAAAGTGTTTAGGCTGTTTTATATATTATATGATGTCAGTTTTTTTTTTCAAAGTATCACTTGTTCTCCAGATGCAGAACTTGTTTGGCTTTGCTATTTAACACCCCCAACCAAAGAAAAATCCAACTGCTACTAAAAGCATTAGCTCTGATGAAATGCCATATATGTACATCTATATGTCTTTTAATAATATGTTTTCCTTGCATAGAGAACATTTGCCTTAAAAGATTTTAAAGATTTCTAAATTAACATATATGTACATTAGAGGAAATGCATACATGACCATGAAGTAGTTACAAATTTTGTCTGTTGACAAATGCTATCTGTTGAAATAACTACCCAAAGGAGACACTGAAACTATTTAGTAGGTATTGTGCTAGAATTTTTAATCCCACTTGAAAGAAAAATATCTTTTTAAAATTTGTCTCATGATTCACCTTTCCAGTTCTGATAATTATCAGTAATCTACCAAATTCCATAAGCTATTATGGAATAGCTGGTTTGCTTTTAGATTTATACTGTATTCTCTGTCATATTCCTCAAATTCCTACCTTTATTCACCTAAGATGTCCACAGGAATTCTTGATATATGTGTGAGTGTAAATTTTTGTTATATGTGTGAGTGGTAATAATATTACTTAGATAACAGCCTTCTAAGGAAGGAAGTTGAATTTGGTCAGGAGCTGGAATCCACTCTTCACCTCACAAAGACTTTGTTTGCAGCAATCTAGTACCTTCTAGGTCATTTGACATTAAATCACGTCAGATTAATTCTCAAGCTGCAAATCACTATTGAATCTTCTGAAGCCCCTTTAAGGATTTTGTATGAGCGTCCAAACCTGGTGCAGCCTGATCTAAATTAGTTTGTATGAACTGATGAGATCACAAAACAACAAGAACTATTGATCATTTCTGCCACCACGTAAAAAATATAATGAACCTACACAGGAAAGCAGTAAGGACTTGCTAATTACACTAAATAATTAAATATGAACATATGCATAATACCATCTCAATAGTTAAAAGTTACAAAATAAAGTAATCATTTGTAGTAGAAAATATGACAATAGCTCTTCACTGTGAATCTGGAAGTTCATGCTGACTGCCAGATAGAGGAAAGAAAAGAGCAAGACATAGGGCAGAGAAAGTTTTTGTTTTTTTTTTTCCTGTGGCAGTTATACCATGAAAACCAAACACTTTTCTACCTCCTGGCTAGCTTTTGCCACACTCTGTGGAATCAACATATAAATGCCCTCATGCATAGACAAGAAGAGTTATTGTTAAAGGTGCTGAATGAAAACTCTTAGGTTTTAGATATTTGACTGAAACCTTAAGGAATTTTGCATATTTCTGTTGCAAATATAAATGTGTGCTCCATTGCAGAACTGGGCAAGACAAGGCCAATCCAAGCAATCCATATATTTTCCAAGTCTACATAGTTGTTGTAGTTTTAGTAGAGGTTTACTCTATATTAACTTATAAAAAGGGATAAAACAGTAGGGTGAGTGGAAAGTTCACAACACTCTTTGCTGTACATTTTTGAGGAAAACATGTATACCAAAGACCTTTACTACCCCTCAACACATTACAACTTACTGGAAGATTTCTACTTTGCACACATGTTAGAAATTCCTAACTGGAAAGGTAATGCCTTTTTCAAATGCTGGTAGAAAGTAACGCTTTTATACAGAAAAGTCAGGCCTGGCAGACTCATGGCCTAGTTTAATACAGAACAGGAAAACTGTTCTTTCTAGAATCCTGACCCAAGAAATTTGAAATTTCTGAAAAAATGAAAACTTCTCCTGCATTATCTAGAAGTGAAGTTCAGGTGAGCATATACAAAGTGCTGATAGAAAATACAGCTCCACAGAAATGTCTTTGTAACAAGTAGCAAATTTTTTTCAGCTGGATTGCACCTTTGAAAGGTTTCACGCATGTTTTAAATGTGATTATGCTGTGGCTGTCACTGTGCCAAAGCCTTGGGTAGCATTTTAAAAATCTTTTGGGAGGCATATCAATATCAGACTGCAAATTTTAATCACAGTTCATTGTACAGAATATATATGAAACCTATTTGATTCCTAGTCTGCCACTGGAGAATTTTTTATCTATATGTCCCAATTTCTCATTTTTATTTTGTCCAAATTGACATTACTTTTGTCATTAGGATAGATCAACCACTGAAATTTATACCTTCCCAAACCTCAGTTCCACTCCACTTATTAAAAGCATACTAGATCTTCTTGCAGCATCCATTTTGCACATATTTTATATCTGATTTTATTGTAATCACTCACTTCTTAATGTTCCTTTGGCTCGTAATCTTTTTGCTCTGCTTGGCATGCACCTTGGACTATATCCAAAATAGTCTCTGGTCTTATTTTCCAGTAGCTCATATGAGCAAACACAACTGATCTTATCCCTCAGCTCATTGCCACTGTCGTCTTCCACATAAATTTCTTTAGTCATCCTATAATTTTTATTTCACTTGATCAACACATTTAATGGAAGCTCTGTAGGACTTATGAACTAATCCCTTTACAGGTCACTTTTATGTCCAAGCAATCTAAAAGCATTGCTTCTCCTGCCCTCAGTGATCAGTGCTAGTGGCAAATCTTATTCTCTGTAATTGTTGAGCTCTAAGAAAACAATGTTATTTTTTCATCTCTGAATCAGTTGGGAGACCTTTTTGTCCACTGGGAACTTTATCATCCAGTCCAGGCTGCACACAGAAGGCTGCATGTGTCGTCATACTCTTGACTTTCTGCGTGGGCATAGAGCAAGGCTCATTTACAGCCTATAAAAAGAAAGGTTGTGTTTTAGGGCTCAAGCAGTTTCTTCATCCCATGTTCTCGTGTCAATTCACTTTGAATCTATACTCTGATTCCTTCCTCACACGCCTGCTGAGCACTGCTGGCAGTATGGCTTTCTTTAATCCTCTGTGGGGCTCTTAACTCCATTACCACACTCTGCCACTTCATCCTGTGCCTCGGAGTCTGAGGGCAGAATTTCATATAAGAACATTATGTCTTAATCCACTGATTTTGATGTATATAAGCTCCTCTTTCAACAGTCTTGTAATTATATTATGTTCTCATAAAATAAACTACAATTACAGTCAATTTCCTGATTTAGCTACTACACAGACCAATTGCATTATATTTGTCTTTAAACATATTGTATACATTAGCATTTTTGATATGTTGTTTGTCAAGCTTCTCAAAAGTGAACTGAAATGAAATTACACTCTGTTTTGTACTCGTAAAGGAAAATGTCTTCTTTCCATTTCCTTCCTTTTCAATGCATGGCTTTCTGTGAACATTTAAAACTACTTTTTAAATTCTTTAGGATATATTAAAAATTTTTTAAAATAATTCCCAGTTGGCAGTTTCTGTCCTGTTTTCTTTAGGTATTATTCTCACAGGAGGTAGAAGTAATTTCAATGTCTTTCAGAAATTGGAACCAGAGAATTTTGAAACATAATGTTGTGGTTTTTTGTTTGTTTGTTTATTTTTTTATATATTGAAAGAAAATCTTTAAAGATGTCCATATGCTATCCAGTTTTTTACTGGAACATACTTATCTAAAATGGGGGTTATAATGGAAAGGGATTCATATTTGAAATAGCAGTTTAAGAAACATTAACTAGAAGGATAATACTTATTGTTTATTTACTTTTAAACTAAGAAGACAATTTTGTTTAAGATTTGGTTTTGTCATTAAACAGATTGTAACTTGTTAACTTGTGCTGGTGTATATAATATTGGAATCCCTGTTAAAATGCACTGCAGTAGAAAACAACTCATCAATTTGGACCAGATAATCATAACTCTATGAAGAAAATATATTTCTGCATAATGTCATTATGATCATGTATAATGAAACAACTGGACATGAATTTTTAAGCTAAAAATAAGTAAACATTTTGGTGGGATGATAGGAAAGAAATTATTTGGAGAAATATCCCAAATATTAATATTCCAATAAATGAGGCAGAATATACACTTTTCATTGTTGCAGATTATGGAACAGGTAAATGAGGACACAAAGAGGGAATAAGTGCAGTAACTGAAATTGAAACATTGTAGAAAAGAATGGTGAAGAAAAAGACAGCTGAAGGATTTCAACCTCGATGCAACTTCAATACTAGTGCAGAAGTGAAAGGAGCTTCATGACAGAGTAGGACACTTGCAATGCATTAATTCTTTCTACAGAGCTGCTATGGGACAATTAATTATTTTTCTGACTTAAGGACCTTGAGTAGAAAGGCAGAAATGGTGATTCCCTGAAACAAAACTTTACCAGTGGTAGAGACAGAAGACTAAATAAATAATTTCCTGAGGAATATCTCCTAATGTCATTGGAACAAAGTTGTACTGAAGCTCATTAAATTCTTTATAATTGAACTGAAACATCACACCTGCAGAAAGTGCCAAACAGAATAGAAGTATCTTTAAAGAATTTGAAGATAAACAGAAGTATCTTTACTACAAATGTTTCAGCATAAAGCAGATGAGAAGGGCATAACAAAGCCTAAAGTAACTAAAACTGAGATTCCTATCCTTGGAACCCATGTTAGTGTCTGAATTGAGAATATTTAGGATAGATCCTGGGATACAAAATTTTTTCAGTGGGAGGAATGCTTAATATATGCCAAAGAAAGAGGTAGAGGAGATAGTGGGGTATGTAAGAAGCCTTTACCCTGACTAGACAGAAAACTCAGTGGAAAGTAGGAAAAGAGAGAGATACTGGTTTTACTGTAAGAAGAAGCATTATCAGTGAACACCTGGATTATTTTGTGCAATGTGCTTAGGTTCCAAAAATTAATATTTTTATTTCTTTTTTACCCCCACATTCTTATAGAATTTGAAGAGCATCCTTACTAATAAACAATAAAGTAAATAATGCACTTTTCTACTCTGATAGAAAATGTACTCATCTATTCTGAGTAACTCTTGATAGTAGTCATAAATTCTAAATAGGAAGTGAACAGGAGGAAAAGAAATAAGAATAACATGAGTGAAACAGGTACTGCATTCCTGAACGGCCTTGTGGATGAAGTGTTTTGCAGAATGCTTACCACCACCTCCATCTCTGTATCAGTCCAGATAACTATCTGAATTGATTCTCCAAACCTTTTGAAGTGCTCCAAATACCACTTTCCTAAAGCTCAGTAATAGCTTTACCTTGTGTACATAGCTGTACCTTGTGTACATGCTCACAATATGTTGATGATACTGACAATAGTGTCATCTTTCTTACATTTTCTTTGGTTTGAACAGATTGATCATTCATGCTTTTTTTCCCTCCTCAAGTGCAGCATATTGCTACTTTAAAAAAAGGCTACACCAACAAATCTGGCAGAAACATAAATTTAAAAATTCTTTTCAAAGCTTCAGGTTTTCTGGTATTTTTACCGGTTATCTTTACTGTGGACCCGATACTGATCCATAGACTCTGTCTTGCAGGTGTGATTCCAAATCTCTTGGAATATTTTCCTCCCTTCCTAAGTACAAGTAGCTAAATGTGTTGTTTACGTTGTCATTTTGGCTAAACTGTCATCATAGCATAGTACAGCAAGCTTGGCAGGTATCTTTCTCTAATGAACCATGATACCTGGTCTACAACCCTTTCCACATTCTCCAGTGAATTAGTGTGGTACAATGCATGATTCTAGTACTTTTCTCATTCACTCTGTTTATGGTAGTTATGTACTCACACAGTTACCTCCCTTAGTGGTTTCCCTATCAGTTAGTCTTTATGCTTCTCTCCATGTTATTTTAGCTTCTGTGCCATCATTTAGATAGTGTCAAAAAGTCATTATGTAAATTCACGATTGTGAGTATCCATTTCTTTTTAAAAAATCTCTCCTCTACAGAATTTGCTGAAAAGCCTTGAAAGCCAGAAAATTGTGACAAATTTTTTATGCTTATCTTTGATAGTGTATTGAAGTCCCTAAATGACAGTTTTGTAAATCATGAACAAATGCTTACCTAATAATTAGAAAATAGTTCTTGCTGTAAAGACAGCCACTATGCTAAATTTCTGTAGCACATTATGGAAAGCCTACATTAATTCTACATGGGTCAATTGGCATAAATATTTCAAACAAAACATTCAAGACTGACTTCATAAATCCAACCAGAATACAACTGTGTAAACATTCATAAACAATTTATGTAAATACTCTAGTAAGAAGATTTAAAGCAGATCTGCCAGTGATTACCAAGAAATTAAAATCTTGACTCACTCTTATAAAAGAAAATTAATAGGTAATTGCAGTATTGTTTATAAGCACTGAATTAGTATCTCTATGTGCGGTCTATATTTCCATGCTTTATTCTTTTGAGGGAAAGTTGGTATCAACCCACTTACTACTTTTTATATACAGTCTGGAATTTAAGTTTCCTGATAAGAACATGATTCAAGATAAAATATTCCTGTGCAATAGACAATACATCCCTCTATTTGCATGAAAAAAGTTTCCAGCAAAATAACTGTCTACATGTTTTCATAGAAAAGCTTAGGCACACAGGTAGTCTCCAAATGAGCCTTTCAATTTTGCTGCAGATGATCCTTTATTTCCAAATTGTTTAGGACAATGAAGCTTATGAAATTTAAATTGCTTTATCAAGTGCTGGAAAATTAATCCTAGATTAAAAATACATTTTAAAATGTTATTAGGGTTGTCATATTACTAATAATAAGCCAACCTTTTCCCTCTATTTTCAGACAGGACACAAATTCAATTACATTTTTGCTAATTGTCTGATGTACGTTCTTATTGTAATGCATATTATTTAAAATGTTTCAAGTTCATACTTGCTAGTGGGAGACAGCTGTATGGCTAAGATTTGGTGTATCAGGTGGAAAATACAACTCATTATCAAGGCATCAGCCTATGAAGACCTGCTTAAGGAAAATTAGTGGAAACTTTCTGAAAGAAGTTAGATGCAAAAATGTTAAACGCCAATTACTTTCATAGCAGAAATATCATTCTCTCTTTCCAATTAAGCAAATCAGTCATGATGAAGTAACCCTGTGTCCAGTATTTTCCATGAGAAACAACCCAAGGGGATGTGTCCCAAGCCAAGAATTTTTTCCACTTTAGAGAGAATCAGATGTGTGTGTGATGGTTGAAACACTGCCAAGGGCAAGCATTCAATGGCACATTCAGTCCAATGTCCTTGTCTTCCTCTTCAAGGACTGTAATGGGCAATGGCATTAATATTTCAAGGACTTCCTCTAATTTCACATCCCTCCAAGTATAAGCAACAATCACCTAAGGAGATATTACTACTGAATAGTTGCTAAGCTTCCTACTACAGGAAATTAAATGGGATCATTGCTGGCCTCCCTCTTACTAAAAAGCAATACATACATACCTCCTGCCTGGATTTCTGTGTGAGGATAAGAATCTTTAGGTTAGTAAATTTTTCATTTTTAAGCTCTTGTCCCTGGACATTGTCTTCAAATCCAGCTTTGTTAAGTCTGGAAAATAATATACAGTGGCATCGCCAACTCATATATTTTTTACGACTACTCCTTTTGTGTTGTGGTTTTTTTTTTTCCCCGACTCTACTTCCTGCAATCAAATGGCTATAGCAGAATCTTTGCCTTCATTATTAAAAGAAAGAGTTACTAGAGATCACAGCTCTGTGTCAGGAAAGCAGTCAGGAGAAAAGGGGAGTTCAGAGGCCTTGAAACTGTGAAATTTAAAGGCTTAAAATGTATTTCAAGGTATCTCTTCCTGATTTTGTTTTGTTTTGAAGTGTTGGAAGATGACATTACTGGTATGCTCATTTAACATAATCCTGTTCATTCTTTGGTCCGTTCTGGTAATAAAAACCAGCCTTCTGTATGTTTTAGGGATTCCTGATAGGTAATAAGAATTCTTTACTGGTCTTAATTTGCATTGCTAAGAGCAGAGAAGTTGAAGCTGTATAGACAAAAGTTAACTCAACCATCTGAAAATCAGTTGTCCTAAACTTCCACTATCTAGATTGGTTTCTGCACCGTTCACTCACTATTCAGCAGCTTTAGTACCATTACCTGCTCTCAGTAACTTCCCAAATGAGGGTCTTACAGGCACCTAAGTCTTGATAGCCCTCCTAGGCTACTTAGCTGTGACTGATCTCTGGTGGCCATACCTCCCTGCCCTTGAAAACACCATAATCTATGTTTAGCACCTGAAAAACCTAAATTAGATGTATCTTTTTAGCTAATAAAACATGTGGAAATGCTTGGTGGTTCAGAGCCTACAAAACTTTACCACTGCAAATAATTAGGATACACTTAGCAGTACAAACATTTATAATAATTATGCAGTGAATGTACAAACATATTATAGGTTTAAAGACCCTTAAGTGAACTTGCTGTCTGAATGCAAATGTAATGGCTGCAGCATGAAGCAGCATTGCCAGCTGAGTCAGATACAGCACTTGTTCATGGCCATGGCTGAGATGTCCCTGCAAAGCAGTTTGTGATGCAGTAACCTATGTTAGAACAGTATGATTCTTTATTCCCCTCTAGTGGCTAGTCTGCATAGTATTAGTTACTAGTCGAGGGCTAGAAGGACTAGACCAGACTCTTGGGACATGCCAAAAGGTTTTGGTTCAGTCCCTGCTGCCATCCACATTACCAGAATGCCAATAGTCCACAGAAAAATTGTCTGTGCTCTGGCAGTGATACAGAAGGAGGGGAAAGAAACAGTTTTTGAAGGTTTGAAATTTTATGTTCTTAGTCACTACCAAGGAATTAAATTAATAGTTTTATCCCTCAGAAAGGAAGAAGAATGTAACTGTCAGTTCGTGTTGCAAGTCTTTTATTTAATTACTTTAGTCCCTGGGTGTCAGTGAAGCCGAATATGAACCTGGCCAATCCATCTCCAGGAGGGTACTAAGAGTTCTGCTTTGCAGCTGAATTACAAAGCAGAACTCTGAATAAAGCCTGTCTGCAGTCTTCCATACTGCAAATAAAAGTAAATTCTCAGAGCATATTTGTCATTGAAATGTATTTAATATATACAGCCAACTCTATTACCAATATTCTCGTAAGTACTGCTACTTCTACTTATGTTTTATGTTAATGCGTAGCCAAACAGAAAGAAAACAACTATAAAGGTGCTAAAAATGGATATAAGCTGCACTAAAGTCTTGAAAGAGTAGTGGTTTCTATTAATGGTTGCATTTTTAATATGATATGAGCTAGATTCTTCAAGTTGAGATGGAATTTTTTTTCTGAATAGAATGAGAGCATTCCTGAACAAATCATTGGAAGCAGGAAAGTGAACATGATAAATAAAAACAAGTTACAGAATACATCTGAAAATAAGAGGAGTCAGAGAGGTAGACCCCCTCCTTAAGCACAGTGGGGGTTTCTGAATCTTGGATTTCCAGTGATTTTTTTCTTGTCCTTATTGAGAGCCTGAGGATAATGAAAATTTTCAAGTTTCCAAGAGCTCCTGCCCTGCAGAGAGTAAGAAATCTTTTACCACAGAGGCTGTTTGTGGTCAAGATCACAGTGTATAAAGGGCAAAATATCCAAAACACAGGTTGAATTCTCTATGAGAATGAAGATGCAAAGAAATTCTTGCTCTTTACAACAAGTTTGGGACAAGTCCAGATTTTGAAGTTGCTCCTATCTTGGTGTGAATAGAAAACCATACAGAGGATATTTGAGGTTGCTTGAACTCAAGCTTGTGGATATATTATCATTTACTGAGTACATTAAAAAAAAACCCACCAGATAAAATTAAGTGTACAAAATCAGCCCTCCAGTGATGTTATTCCCAATTCTGTCAGATAACTTGATATGGGATAAAAGGTAAATTGGATATTTCAGCATAAGTAAGATGCTTCAATTTCTTTTGAGAACATGCCATCTGAACAGATCCATTTTTAGGGGAATGCTAAATAAAAAGCAAGATGACAGCTTTCTAGGCCAGGAACTGCTAGACCTTCATTATTTTAAACAGCTTGGAGCACTGCAATATTTAGCCAGTGTGTGTGTGCATGTGTGCTTTTTCAGAAAATTTTACAACAGGGGTTTGTAATGTTCCAAGGTTATGCTTTGGCAATAAAAAATAATGTCTCATTTATAAAGTGCAGGAACCCAGAGATTTTATTCTCCTCGATGAAACTTCAGTTCCTTTTTTTTAAAGTACAAGAATACTTTAAGAACTGCATTTAGTCAGCTGTTGACTAATGGCTCATAGCTCTTCATGAAGCAGATAATGACTTTGCATAGAATATCAAACTCAATAGAAACAATCACAGTAATGGAAGAAGAAGTCTTTGTTGTAGAGTTATTACATGAAAGGAAACACTGGCAAAACAGAAAGCTTTCTAAGGAAAACATCACCAGGTTTTGATGAATACTCCCTCTTTTGAAGTGCCTGCTACTTTTTCTCTTCTCTGTAATTGTTTATGAAAGGCTAAGAAATTCCTGATGATTTTTGACAGCTGAAACATAAAGCACTTAATGGGAACTAGAAAGCCATTTAAAGGTTTGTAATAAATTCATATATTGCCACTATATTTCTCTTAGATTGTAATGTTTCTTTTGTACTCCAGATGCCATCTCAAAAAATAAACTTCGTATAGAGAATATGGATCAAATTTAGCCAGAAGGGGAAAAAAATTGTTGACTTGGCATTCAGTATTTGTGACCCACGGAGTACTTTTACAGCCAGCCAAGTCATCAGTTTCCTTTTCTGCTAGGCAGTGGCAGCTCTGACTCCTGAAGAACACCTTTGCATGTGAAGCCTGGGTAACTTAACTCTGGCAATGATGAATGGCTACTGCAACTGACTGTAACTTAAAAAATCCAGTGCTCAGCATTGGAACTGTAGCAAACTTGAAAAACTGAAAAATGGATGGCAGGACTGAAAGGATGTAGAATACTATGGAATTATTTAATGGGTCCCTACTCTAGCAAAGTCCTTGAACTGAGTAAGTCAAACTAGAAATGACCTATCAAAAATGTACACCATTCTCTTGGAGAAAAGATTGAAGGGTGAGAAACCCACCAACATAACAATGGTAGGAAGCAGGGAACTCAGATATCACAGACACAGTATAAGAACTGATAGGAACTGGTCATGAACATCTTAAAATTAGCCCTGTTTTTTGACTCTTTCTCCTTGTTTTTTAGGACATCTTGTTTTGTGAGTGGAATATAATTTTTAATTGGGATACTTTAAATTTTTTGGTGCCTGTGTGCAAATCCTTTCAGTTGTTTCTGTTCTTGCAGTTCACTGCTGAGTGTTATGTAGATGTGCATGCTGTTGAAAGAAAAATATCCATGAAATGAAACCAGGACCATAGCAAAGCGTAATACAGAGACTGTATTTTATTACTTAGGTTGTAAAGTAATTTAGTGTTCACTTGCTCATACAAAAATGTTGCTGAAAGTAATAAAAAATTCAGGCATGCCTAAACCAGTAATTTTAAACCAAGAGATTTTTTCCTTTGGTATTAAGATGAAAGTTAATTAAAAAAGACTGTATTAATACCAGTTTTAAAAACTTAGAATATTGTAATTAAATTTTGAAAATGTTTTTCTCCTAAAAACTAAGAGGACAGCAGGCACATATCCAGCTTTCTGTGCTTATTTGCAAATCACATGTATTTATTGATTGCTAATTTCGTGTGGCTTGTTGCAAACCTAGCAACAGTTTTTGTGCTTTCTTGGAAAAAAAGAGAAAAGAGTGCTATCAGTGAAGCTCCTTTTCCTATTATACGACATCACCCAGCCTATGCTCTCTGCAGGAGACACCTGAACTCCCATATTTTAGCACTCAGAAAGCTTTACTGTCAGTGAACTGCTGAAAACCTTGAACTAGGTAACAGGATCATGAAGCTCTTGGTAAGGAACTGTCTGTGTTTGTGTCTCCCTAAAGTACCTAATCCATATCAAAGGATAACCTGTCACTTAAGTCTCATGGGAGCTGTGGGGGTTACAAGATGTGTCTGTTTAGAAAGCTAATTCTACATTTGGCCTTGGAAGCTTTCCCAGCCCACAGCAGGACTGCTACTGTGCCTCCCAAGCCAACTGGAAAATCTAGATTATATGTCTGGGTGAGAATTAAGAGAAGGAAAAATGGTCTAGGGAAAAAGGAAGCAAAAGAATTATGACACCAAAGAAATCCAGCTTGCTAGATATTCAAAAGTCATCTGGACACAGGGCTGGGCAATGAGCTGTAAGTGAATCTGCTGTAGCAGGGGGCTTGGACCAGTCCCTTCCAACCTCAACCATTCTGTCATTTAGTGGGAGGAAAGAAAAAACAAACCAAAACACAGAAATCCTCAAAACTCAGAGGTTTTAACAGTGAGATCTTGGCATCTATCTAATTGTACAATACGCAACCTAGACAGTTATGCTGTCTTTAGAACCTCCTTTAATAAATTCTCTTTTCTATTCATATTGCTGACAGTCTTGTGTCTTTTCTTCAGTCCTCTTCCTGGTCTACACAGAGCAGTGACAGTTTGCAGGTCCTGATATGGCCACATCCCTGCAGGTCTGGATGTGCTGCTACTTTGAGAAGTCAGGCTGTGTAGGGCTATAGAAACATATGTTCTCATTTTTGCATCATAGGCGGGGCATCATTTTACAAAGTGGGAGACTTTTACTTATTAGAGCAGTCTGGGTTCTGGAGAGATTTATGAAATTTTACAAACTTCCTCATCTGATGGGAATCGTTACAGCCACTGCAGAGAACCTGCATCACTGGCAATTATCCCTATGATTGTATGATTCTCATTAGGCTGATTAAAACAGCTTAGCACCGTATTATTTAGCTGGCACCAGGTAATACTTTGCTGAAGAAGATACACTAAAACTCTGAGTTGATACAAATTTTAGAAGACTACCCACTGAGAATTCAAATTTAAAAAAATGTGCCATTTTTAAGTGACTACTATGGAAACAAACACTACCTCAGCAAGGCTGGGATGAGTACATTCCAGCAAACCATTAAAGAATTCTACAGGCTATTGCTTACACTACAGGATGTGCAAGCTCTTTGTAATACACTTACACTTGATCTCCTTCTAGGTAGAAGCTTGAGGTTTAGGTCAGTACTGAGGACTTTGAAGTCAAACAACAGTCAATGGCTGTGGGAGCGGAACTCAGGATCTTTTGACTCCTGACAAAATTCATCCTTTTCTTTAGTGGTTTCTGAATCAGGAGATGCTTGTACTCTCACATTTGCAGAACACTGCTTGATTGGGAACAGGCAGCCTGATTCAGCAGATGTGCTGAATGCTCCCAATAGTCTTCAAAGCTGTTTTGTGTCTTTAAAAAAATCCTTATTAAAAAAAGGTATATTTTTTTTAACCAAACAGGTTAATGTTAGTACAGCAGAATCAGTTATTGCAGAAGAAGAGAAGTGTCAAGCCCCGAGAAGCATGTTTTTTTTTTATTCTTCTCTAAGTAGAGGGAGAGAGAAAAAAAAGCTAGTTATGATCCTGCTTCCAGAAATGGGGGGATACTGATTACTTGAAGACAGAATAAACACTGATTCTTTGATGTACCCATTAACTCACTACTCTCTGAAGCCAGATGAGTATTTCTTACTTGCTCCATCGCGCCCTTGGCTGCTTGCTGGAACTCAACACAACCTGCGACCAAGATGCACCTGCATAGCTACTCCAATTATTCAATTAAAATGCTGATTGTACCTAATGGGAAATTTCATTGGCATCGTAAGAAAGGTAGAATTTTAAGATTTAAAGATAATTTAAACAGAAATTAAAGAAAAGCGCTGGCTGCAGTCCTTGCATCCCCCTTCCCTGCTGGCAGCGCGACTCGTTTCACTCCTCCGCGACCTTCCCCAGCTGAAGTTTTCGCGCGCCGCTCAGGTGCCTCACGCCGGGCGGCCCGCGGCGCTCACCCCGCCCGGGGCACCGGAGCCAGGTGGGGGCCCCGCAAGCGTCGGCGAGGAGGGAGGGCTGCGGCTCCGGCGGGGGCAAGCCC
>NW_005054346.1:2037692-2045436 GCF_000277835.1 Geospiza fortis | reverse complement strand
AGGCGGGTGCCTCCCACCGGGAAACACACCCTCTGCACCGAGCGCTCTGAAAGAACTCTGTCCTGCGAAAAGTCCGTGTCGATGGTGTTTTCTGAAATTTTTATCTGCAGTCACACACCGTGTTTTTGCTAGAGATTTAGCGTTTTCTTACAGCGATGCACTTGCAGGGATTTGTAGATGCAGAGATGTGCATATTTTACTATTTCAGTACATAAGCTGTGAATACTTAGAATTTGAAAGGGTGCTAGAGCAATCGTGATTATTACCATTTTATCATCCTGTTTCTCATGCAGTTTTAAACATCAAAATGCACATATATTATGCACTGCGCTCTGGCAGTATTATCACAAGGCACAAGTCTCCTTTTTTCAGTATTTAACTTGTTCTCAATCAAGCTTACTATGTATGAAATCTCTCTTATGCTGGTGGGGTGCACACCTCGTCTTCAGTGTATATTTTACCACTCTCCATGAGAAAGGTTCAAATTTTGTTAGAAAATTGTTCACTAGTGGTCTGTTTTTATATTTTTTGTGTGCATAGGCTGTTGAAATAGACTGTGCTGGTTCAGTGCTAGCGGTATTAGATGTTTTTATTTTGCAATAAATAAAGCCACATTTGATGGAACAGTAACTGGGTACTAGGGAATAGCAGGTGATTTTTCTAGTTAAGAAATTGAATAAAAATGGAAACATTTGTGTGGTTCAATTCCTGAATAAAATTCTGTTCAATCAGCTGTGTTGCTAGGTAAGTACGTAACTGACTCTTGTTTATTTCAATGGGAATTCAGTGCTTTAGGGTTGTTCAAGGGTTAGGCCATTGACTGCTCTGATTTTCTTCTAAATTTCTTTAACCCATAGGTTTACACATTAAAATTCAAGCGAACCACTTGGCATCTTTGTTCTGAGTCACTAGGTTTTAACCTAGTTTCTCCATAGCATGAGATGCTTGTCTCTGTTTGGATTCTTTTAGGATGTTTCAGTTATCAATAGTGGAGAGACAGATTAAGAAGTTATATTTGTTTCAGCATTTCATGTATCACCACATATTTCATTGATCTTTGTTATGTAGGAATTTCATTGTGATAGAAAGAATCTGTGAAAGGCTCTTTGCATAACTGTACAGGCTGTCTACAGGTTCTTGGTGCACTCCTGTATACCAGGAAGACTTTTTGGTGTGAAATCTACTTACACCTGAATACTAGTGACTGGTTTTAAGATCTAGGGGTATAACATTCCTGCAGCTGTTTACAGCTATTTTAATCCATTACACTGGGAAGAAGAAGATCATGATTCTTACCTCCTCTGCTTCCTGACTGGCCATTTAAAATCTACTTGCATATTTAATTTTTTGATGTACTTTTTGTTCTCAACAGTTCATTAAAGATATGCAGCCAGTGCTTGATCTTGTAGTCCTTAGAAAAAGAAAGACAGGTATTTGAAGTTGATGGGAATTGATCAAAGACTATGCACGGATGAATCTTGTACTCTACACTAGTATTACTATTAGATGTGCTTTGTGGTGTTTCAAGAATGCCATGTGTTCACAGGCAGATATAGTCACTAACACATCAGTTTTTCACGTGTTTACAAGTTCTGACATGTTGCAAAATGAGACCCGTGCTTGGTCTTTCATCCAGGAACACCTAGCATTTTCTTCTACTGCTTCTGGTTTGGATGCTAATTAACTGTCACTTGTCATGAATGACAGCCATCTTTTTTTTTTTCAGGGAGTACTAATTTTCTAATAGCAGCTCAGAACAGAGTGGACTTGGATTCAGTTTTCTCCAGTGTTATCTGCTGAGCAGGTTGTGACTGTAATTGCTCAATATATGCTTCAAGTCAACATTTTAGGGAGTGCATGAAATAAAAGTGGGTAGCTGAGGGCAGTCACAGGAAAGAAGGGCAGGGAGAGAGGACCTGTGAGCTTTCTGGGATGAGGGCAGAGATAGTGATGCATAAACAGATTGTATTTCATACTTGCATAATGAATAATCACTGATCAGAGGGACTTTACACCATTGATTTTAGACAATTACAAAGGCACAGAATGCTAAGGGGTGGAACAGTTGGCGCTGTACTGAAGGTGAAGTACAATTCCACTGCATTACAGTTAAGAGCAGTAATTGCTCTTGCTAGTAGGTCATTGTGTTCCAGTATCCTGGTTGTGTCTCTTTTCTCCATGCTGTCCTGTATTTGTGACCTTCTGTTACAGTGGTTAGGGGTTTTTGTACTTCATTAACCAGCAGTACCTATTTCAGAACATCTTTGCTGAAGTTTTGTGTGGTTTGACACTTGAATTATATTCCTAATTTGTGTGAAAGAGAAGTGTTCAAGAGAAGTGCTGACACATGAGATGCAGGAAGACCTTAGGCTCTGCCTTGGTTAGAAAGTTGTTTCCTTCTCTGTAAAGAAATGTGAGGAGTAACCTCCTGGAGAAACAATTAATGAGCTTAAGCTGACTCAGCAGGCATTGGTCTACTGACTACCAGTATCTGTTAACACATAGTAGGAAACCCTATCCACTCAGCTATGAATGTTTACTCAGCCCAGATTCACTTGATTCCAAGCATTTTTACAAGGTAGATTCTTCTTATGGGTTAGAGGTGGGAAGGAAGGTGGGGGGGAATTACTGTGTACATCTGAGACTGTGTCAATTTTGAGATTTGAGACAGGTTGCAAAACAACTTCCATGCTGCAGCCTCATTTTCCCTTTTGAATGTAGGTCCCCAAGTCATGACTTTTCCGAGCTGTTACTTCTATACCATCTCATCTTTCAGGGGTCCAAGTTTTTTGCAGGTAGGATTGCTGTGAACCTACAATGCAGCTTCTGAATGCCCCAGGGCATGCAGGTCTTGTTGGTGCTGACAGTAAGGTCTTAAGATGACCCCTTATATTTTGTCAGGCTTCATGAGCATCCATATCCTGTTTTGTGTAGTTTTTGTGTGTTGTGGGTTTCTTTTCTTTTTTCTTTTGGTTTTGAAAGCTTAGACATCTTTCTGTAAAAGATTGTTGGCATCTGAGAATACTGTGGTTAGGCAACGAGTTTAGATTTGAGGAATGCCCTTTAGAAATGCCTCTTTTCTGGGATTTTTGTGGTAACACATACCATGGCACTACCTGATTTTTTTTAGATACTTTTTTTTTTCACATTGACTTGGAATGTAACAAGAATTCTAAATATGAATTATTTCTGTGATGAAGCTTCGTTGTTGTTTTTTTTATTTCATCTTTCTAAAATGTGAACAGGAGGTATGTGCCTAAAATTGGCTAGGACAGAGTATTCAAAATCACAGAATCAGCACCCACTCATTTCTGTCTGAGTGAAGTATTGACCCACTTTGCATTTCAAGCATCCAATCCAACAAGTTCTTTTTGTGTGCTAATAATCTCAATGAATAATCCTGCTGCCTGTGTCCATACATCTATTCTTCTCTACAAGTGTATCTCTTTAGCATCCAGTTGTGCTTTAATTTGGGCAACCTGACTCTTAGTTTTTGTGAATTTGAAAGCTGGATAAGCACTCTTGAGAACAGATTGCAATAAATCTTCAAGAGCTCTGAGATAAATTTAGTGTTTTGGAATTTTTTTATTTCTAGAACTGCAGCTAAAAAGCATCCAGCAGGTACATTGTTCTTATGCAAACCCGAGAACTGTAATTTCTTCGAGTTATAAAAAGCCAAAATAACTCTTCTCAAAGTAAACATGCCAAACTCCTGTTACCTAAGATTTTTTTTCCAAGTAATGTGGGGTTAGAACTGTAATTTTTATTTCAAACAACATAAAGGCTTCATAATACCACCCTTAGCTTTTTTTTTCTTTCTTTAGGAGACATAATTACTAAAGCAAATACAATGGGAAGCTGTTTGTTTTTTTTAAATCTATGATAGTTTTTCTTTCCCTCAATGAAATAGCATTATTGGTGTATATTATGCAGTGGTGTCAATTATTTAAATAAAATAACTACACTTTACTACACTTTTCACTTAAACCTTAGCCTATTTGGTGATGAACACTATCTATAGTGCATCTTATGATTGACTTAGTCAAAGTTTGGTGATGAATATTGGAGTTTTGGACTGTCTTCTGAAGCATTGTTTACCCTTGGTTCTTAAATACACATAGGTAGATACTGTCAACTTGAATGTCTAATTAACCAGTTCACAATTTCTCACAGTATAACATTATGTTTCAAGCTGCAATATCTGCAATTTGAATGATAGGGGTGAGCTTAAAGAATTGCTTTCTTTTGAGGTTGCTCAAAACCTCAACATTTTGGGTATTTTGGTATTATACTTAATGTGTAAGGTTCTGTTGCTAGTGTGAAAGGGTCTGTATTATGGGTTACAGAAATGTATTTAGTAAAGCATTTGATTTCAAGCAGCTAGATGGAGCCTTTGAAAGGCTGAGTTTTTCAGTACTTGGACATCACAAGGATTATTTTAGGCACTAACTGATTAGCCAGTGACATTGTTTCAGCCTGGCAGTTCCTGTTGCAGGGAAGCCAGTATTAGCTGTTTTCCAAATAATGTGTGGAAACCAACAGTGATCTAGAAATGCTGCAGTCTTACACAGTAGGGGGGTAGGGAATCACAATCAAGTTCTAATTTTTATTTTTGTTGGTGCCTGTTACAGTAAGGTGCTATTGTAGCCTTAATGTGCACTGAAGTAAAGGACCTATTTAAGGGGAATGTAAGTCAAAAGGGAAAATGATGTAGACATGTCCTTTGCATTTTTGACAATTCATCATATATTCTCATAGCTGCCTTAGATAACTTTAAGGGCAAACAAATGAAAGACCCTAATTAACACTACAAACGCAACCTTTTCAATTAACAAACAGTTCCATAAGCAATGACTTCATGCCTATTACTTAGCTTTTGTGGTGACCAATGGGTTGCAAATGTCAAAAATTTTCCTATGGTTGAGGCAGTCATAATTCTACTTTCCCATGTAATCTAAGATTAAGAAAAAAAAATGTTTCTGAATGAGGAGAATTACACTATCTTGCTACCTGACTAGTTAATCTCAGCATTTAAAAGGAGTTGCATTTTGTGATGTTTACTCCTCTGGGAATTTGTCTGAAGTTAGTTGAAGAATTTAAAAGCATTTTGGAAAAAGACAGTGAAAGAGATCATAGATACAGGTATGCACTTGTGTGGCCAAGAACATATATAGCAATCACATAAACCTCATTTCCATAATGGCAAAAATATTACTTGCTTGAAATGGAAAAGTGGGCTCTCCTAATTGCTTTCTTAATTGTTTAAAAAAATCTTTGGCAAACGACGCAGAAATAAATAAAAATCTAAGTAGCAGTTAAATTGGAAGAATTGTATCTAAAATACAGAATGATAAGGTGAAAGTGCCATCATTGCATCCTTTTGTTATGTCAACTTTTAATATTTTTAAACTCTCAAAATGACAGCTACTTTGTTTCTTGAGAAGGGGAGCAGAAGGCATAAATATCTTGCATCAAAAAATACTGGGATAATGAGAAGTACTTCTCAATTGAGTTGTCCTCACCATCATGTATCAGCAAATGCATGATGGCTGCTCAATGGTAAGGTATAAAGCTAACAGATATGATATTGATTTTTTTTTCTGGTAACCTGTCTAATAATTAATCAGTCTGAATCAAAATAAGCCCATTACTACTGGTCTTATTTCTTTGTGTTTTATCACATTATGAAGTATCTTCAAAGTTTTGGATTACATTAACAGTATTGAAGTAAGTTCTTCAATTGTTTGTTTTGTTTCTTTTGATTAGTCCAGTCTTTTTGGTACAACAGATCAATGTTAAGTGGCAAATACAAAGTAAAATACTTTGATGGCTTTAACTCGTCCTATAATTTTTTCTAGCATGTTCTTTGCTGTTACTTTTCTATGCTTTTCCAAGTGGGCCAGATAGTATCCATACTGTAGAGTAAGCACAGTCTCAGCCTTCTGAGACTGTGTTTAGGAGCTTCTGGGAGGGAAGGGAACAGCAAGTACCTTAACCAGCATTTCTGCCCCGTGTGATGTCCTGTGTTACTGTTCTGGAGCAAGTGGGTTTCCTAGTTATCTGCTTTATCATGGCATCCCTAAAAAGAAACACCTAGACATACACCTGTTATTAGTGTTCCTTATTTTAAAAGTGTTACTTAGTAAATGGAAGCTAGAAACATAATATTTAAATTGAGTTAGAAACATAATATTTAAGAGTGTTTTAATATCATGTTCTTTTATGATTTGCCTCTTATTTTGAATGTCTAATCAATATTCTTTCCTTTTTTTCCCAATATCTTTTATTTTCACTTGTGTCTTTTTATTTGTCTTATTTATGCAAACACAGAAGTGGGGACTAATTTTGCATTTTCAATTGTCTAATGATTATTTGAGTTTTTTTCATAGAGTGATTTTTAATATATGTTTTTAAATCTTGTGAAATTTTACTTTTCTGGGAAAGCATATATGTTTTTCTATGAGTGAGGAAGGCTAGAGATACTTTTTTTACCTCTGGACTACAAGAGGTGGCTGGAAGCATTTTTGTGCTCACCAACTTTTGGAACAAATACTACCCAAACACTTTAGTGTCTGTAATTAATTACTCTCACAAAAATGAGGCATTCTTTCCTGTATTGGGTATTATCCCCCTTGCACAGATGCACACTTTTTCTCCTAAGAAATGTCATATGAGCTGTGAAGTATGACAGAAGGATAGGTTCTATGTTAAGTCTCCTCTGCCTGAAACCATAACCTAGATGTGGTTAAAAATGAGTGAAAGCAAGAGCATTTTCAAATGCAGTTGTTAGGAAAAACCTTGTGCTCCTGACAAAAGCAGTGGGCTGTCTCACACATTACTAAAGGCGATGAAAAGCAGCACACAGCTGATAGGAGAAACAAGGATTACAGATTTTCATCCTTGGACACAGGTAAAGAGCATGATCACTTGAAATGCACACCTATGTCTTTACCAAGACCACCCAATGTCCAAATCTGCTCTTAGTAGAGAGGGCAATATCCTTTAAAAAGGCTTGAAACAGACACATTTTGGATGGCCTTAGCTTTTATGTCAGGTCCTGTGTCCTGTGCTGTGTCAATTCTCCTTTTTCTACTCAGTTTCACTGAATACTTATTTTTAGTTCCATCTATAAATGTTCAGGCAGAATTGTTTGGCTGTAGTTATGATGCCCCTCTGGTTTTGCTCCTCTGTTGATTTGGGCAGTTTTCTTCCCTTATTCACATAAAATTCAAATATTATCTTTGCCTTAAACATGGAGTTTCCAGTGAAACACCTCAGATATTGGCACATATATATCGTATATAGCACTATGAGGAGATGTGTTACAGTTATGAGAAGTGCACATACAAAATGAAGAATGCATGTGCATAAATAGAAGGCTATTTGACATCAGCCACCTCTTAAAAAAATTCTGTTCAGACAGAGAGTGGAAACTTGTAATTGTGTATTTAAATGAAACATTCTTTCTCCTTCCTCATTTTCCAGCTCTCTGCAATATTCAATAAATGAAATCACACTATTCCTAAATGATATTTCTCTATAGTATCTGGTACAATATACTTACTATACAATAGCTCTTTTGTTGGCTTTTGTAGGAGCTGCTTTCTGGGGCAGGAATCGTGAGAGTTTGGGTCTTTCAACTGTGTTGGAGCCTTTTTAATTGAATCCTCCTCTCATAATTTGTTTTACTCCAGACACTCTGATGGTTTAGTATTCAGGACTATGGGCTATGAGGCTGATTTAA
>NW_005054346.1:1981334-2037671 GCF_000277835.1 Geospiza fortis | reverse complement strand
CTGCTGTCCTTTTTCCAGAACTGGTGGTTGTGTCATGTTACAGTTACCCAGTTTGGGAATATGAAATAGAAGAAAGTGAAGTCTACAAAGAAGTGAGAATTGTTCAGTAGGCTGAGCTCAGTGGGTCACCATGTAGTCTGATGAGGAATGTGTCATTGACTTGGGAGAAAAAGTGTAGGTGGCCTGAGGGTGAAGGAGGGAGGGCAGGGCAATTGCTTTTCTCCAGTAGCAAGCTACTAGGTGGGCATGAGAGATCTGCAAAGCTTGTGTGCCTGTTAGCTTTGTATGGATCTTGTCTTTTAAAGGTGCAGTTCCCCGTAGGTTGGGGGAGTGTCATGGAGCTCAGTTGATTCTGTGAAGGAGCAGAAGAGGGAATTGAATAATTAGGGAGGACAGCTGAACAAATTAGGAGGAAACAGACCATACGAATACACTGAGTGTGAGAGTGAGAAAGGATAGGAAATTGGAGGGGATAGGATGAAAAGGATTAATGCTATATTGCCAGCATGTTCTTTTTCTTTTCTGTTTTATTTTTATAATCTAATCTTAATCTGTCAAATGGTTACTTGGAATCCGTACTTTCTTTTTTTAAAGAAAGGTTCTAATGGTAGTGTTTGCTAAGAGTATAGCAAAAGAGTGAGAAAGACAGGGAAAATATAACTTACTATATATAAGAGTATGTATGTTTTGCAGTGTCTGACTCACACCTCTAGTACTTGATCTTGGATGTATTTCTTAGGCATGGTTTTGCCAGAGAGTTAAAGGTGTCCTTAGCACCACTATCAATACTGGCTCCTGTACCATGAACTCCTTCATTAAGAAGGAGCTGCACTCCAATTTGACAGGCATTGTGCCTCTGCTGACATTTTTATGAATGGAGAGGTAAACAGATTGTGATTGTGAAATATTCCTCTGGTCGGGTATCTCTATCAAAGAAAGAAATTCTGAATGAACATAAGTTCTATATTCCTTTTGGTGCACTAGTGCAGGACAGCTGCTCTGTATTGTTGATAACAGAATTCATCCTATAAGCCTAAATAAGTGGAATCAGTCTCTTCTGGAGACATGAGAGATGGTTCATACAACTGAAAAGGAAGGGTAGTTTCAGCTGTAGTGACCTTTGAAGAGAACCTGTGGAAGCAATTATGCATAGGCCAGTTAGGAAGAGAAAAGGTTTATGATGCAGACTCTATGATAGTTTTGTAAAGATGGAATGGGGGCTTTTGTGTAATTAAAGATATTTTTTCATTTGAAGAAGAAGAAAAGAGAGATGGGATCCTTTCCATGACTAAGTGTACTGAGATTTCTCAGACTGAAATATGTGTGCATGTGCCTGCTCTATGAAATGCATGCAGGCACTCTGAAACATTGGCACAGGCCTGAGAATCCCGTGTATGCTGGACAGAGATCCCATATAAATGTGGCAGGTGTTGTGTGTTCCTGTTCAAACACATTGTGTTAATTGCAGTGTCCATTGCGTGTATGACACACTCAATACACCCAGTGCAACCTGAATGCTCATCCTCCTAAGGATTCTGAAGAGCCTTGTCCTTCCTATGTAGTGAGGACAAAGCAGAGATATCCAGGGAAATGCAAGTGGAGAAGACCAAGGTTTGCAGATGCAGAAATTCCTCTGGTGTGCCATATGAACCACCACCCATAATTGTACTGATTACATACTTTTGCATGATGTAGAAACGCCAGTTAAAAAATTAATGAAGATGTTTCAGAGCTCCTCCTAAGTGTGTCATGGTTCAGAATAATGCCATTAGATAGTAATGCCTGTAGTCTAATACAAAGTGTAAGAGAGTGAAGCTATTTGGATGTAGACTTACCAATAAGGAACAATGCAGAGAGATAAACACAAAAAGAAAACTAAATTGCTAGAGTAACAGATTTAATCTTGATTTCTTATTCCCTGAAGGAGGAATACCTGAAAGAGAAAGACAGCAGGGGAGAAAAAGAAACTCAAGAGAAATTATTTTATTCTATGTTTCCCTGTGATAATAGAAAAAAGATTAGAAAAATGAAGTTGACCAGAATGAAGATCCACTTAACATGTAAACACTGAAAAAAAAGTTAACTAGTAAGGAGAGGAAATAAAATATATAGTAGTTAAAATACTAAAATGATTGTCAGTTATGTGGCTACATTCCTTCTTTTGCTGATGCTGTCCTGCTGCATTATTATGTATTATTTTGTGCTTGTGTTTCCCCTTTCTTTGTCTTGTTTGTCTGCATAGAGCCTGCAAACCCCACTGGCTCCTACAGTCTTCACATGGTTTAGGAGTTTTTAACAGCAAGGCTCATTATGGTCTTTCTGCATTCTCTTCTTTTTTTTTTTGTTGCCTCAGTGCCTGGTAGTGCTATTAATCCCATTAATTGGTGCCACACAATCAAGAAAAAATGGATTTCTCCCTCTTCTCCACTGCTCAGTGTGGCAATTCAGAGCCCTGACAAGTCCCAAGGCTGCAGCGCAGTCCATGTGAGCGCGCTGTATTCCCACAGGGAGCCCTGCTGCAATTGGTGAGACCTGATTTACAAGAGGAAGGCCTTCACTCATAACCAGGCAGATGTAGCATAATGTTAAATAAAGAGCAATCAGATCATCAGGAAACTTTAATTGGGCAATCGCTGTCAGGGTTGGGAAGTTACTTTGCAGTCTCGAAGCAAACAAAAATGTACACCAGTGACTCACAGGCATTGTTTTCTAAATAAAAAAAATTAGAAAATCAGATTAAGAATGCTTTGACTGTTATTAAAAATAGCTCAACAGCTCCAAAATCCTGCCATCATCTAAAATCGCACAAATTTCAGCTTCCAGAAATTAAGTGATTTTTAGTTGCCTAAACCATTGCAGTCTTGATGGTAGAAGCGTCTGATGAGAAATGATGGGCCTAACTCCAGTTCTAGATAATTCAATTATCTGTCCTTAATAATTACTGTTGCTACCCACAGAAAGTCTCCAATTGTTAGTACAGTAGTACCTCTTTAAATATCCATGTAAGGCTCTAGCTTCCTTGTAAAATATAGACTTTTAGTCCTTTGTTTGAAAACCTGAGCCAGGGGACAGCTCTTGGATATTGCAGGTTATGTCCCTGGTAGGCGAGTGACATGGTGACTAAATCCATGTGACAGTTTATATGGAGGAGATAGTCAAAGTGCAAATGACACTTTCAAGAAACATATCAGTTCTGGGTAAGTGTTGAAGTTACCTTGTTTGGGCTAGAAAGTGACTAGTAAGTTGATCCATATGATATAATTATTAGTACTCATATTTTTTTATGTCTTTAAAATAATTTTTTATGCTACCTTTTCTTTCAGGGATAGTATATTCATTAGCTTGTGTTATGGTACACAGACTGATGATAATTTTTTTCTTATTTCATAATTACACTTTGCATTAATGGCTTTAATATTGCCATCATATGTGTAGCTTAGCTAATCTGTAATTTACAGAGTGGAAAGTGTATCCAGTTTATGTAAGCCAGTATTTATTTAGCTGTCCCCTGTGTCTCAGACCTGCTTTATTTGTGGGCATGATAGAACTGTCAACCTTAAGCCTGTGCAGCCAATGCACTTGGCCTCAGAGTTCAAACAGTGGTGTCCAACATCCTCTCATTTCAGAGCCTTTTTTTTTTTTCCAGCTTGGTACTGACACAGTTCTCTATTTTCAGTTGCTCTTTAGAGCTACTGTGAGTTCTTTCATATTACTTCCTTAGGTGAGGTTTTTTAAGGACTTGGGCATGCAAGTTAGTTCTAATGAAACAAATAATGGCATTAGACCTCTCTTCTGTTAAAGATGTGCCTGGATGTAATCCATGATGTATCTATTGTACGTGGTCAACAAAGTTTGGTATTTTTCTTCATACAGTTCAACTGTATGTTCGCTTCAGCTCATCAGTTGTCTTTTGCTGAAGAATTCTTTCCTGGACATGATTATAGAACGTCCTTCCTCTAAGGAGGAGGTGTCTTGTCTGAAGGAAGTTTTCCAGTGACTGTTTCTGTGTGGGGATGTTCTTCCTCATGGTACTTTGCAATGGGCAATACAACTGTGGAACGCAGGGAAGTAGAGTGAGAGGTGTTTGTCTCTTCTGATGGTGATCAGATCTCTTTTTTGTGACGTCTAAATGCACTTGTGCACTGGTTAAGGCTTTTTTTTCCTTTCTTTGTGACTTTAGGTGAAAAAAGAGCATTCAACTAACAGTTCAACAGTTCCACACAAGATGATGTAGTTGTGTCTAGGCACAGGGAATTGATTTTTTGTTGTGGAAATAAGTTCATACAGGACTGTTCTGATACACATGTTTAGATTGAATTTTTGACATTACATACTGCAGGATTAAAATAAAATATAGTATTTCTTTAATGAACAAAGCTAAATATTATTTAGGTATCTGTGCTGTTCTGAATATGACTACTGAATTATGCCTGACACTTTATGTTTTTCCATGCCTTCTGGGGAATATGGTTGGATGTTTTTTCAGGGTACATTTCAAGATGTTCAAACAGGATGTAAAATATTATCCTTCCTATATGTAGTTAAATCAATTGTCTGCTGCAAATCTGTATTATCTTAATATTGTATTTTCATCTTCTGGCTGTAGCAAGGAAAAGGTTCCCTACCTATTGTGACAGAAATTCACCTGACATATTGCAAAAGAGATCTGCCTGATGAGTTTTAAGTCTTCTTCCAAGGCAGCACACAGCCAGTAAATGAGGTGAAACAAGTAAATCTGAGGAGAGGATCTTGGACCGTGCATTTTCAGCAGGGTCATCTTGGTGCCTGCTTGGCAAGCATAGGTTTTCTGTCATAGGAGCAGCCAGCTGGGCAGCGTGGCGTTCATCTTCAGTAGGTGGTGTCATCTCCTGGGCTCAGACCTCTGCCTTGCCAGGCGTGTGTGTGTGTTTTGAAACCCCGACCCTGAAGGGCCCCTTTTCTGGGGGAATCCCAGGTAGCAGCCTGGGAGTGCTTCCCTGAATTGCAGCCATTTTTAGATGGAGACAGGTAGTGACTGTATATTCTCAGGGCTAAGGCAGAGCAATGAACCTGGTAGTGCCAGTGGGCAGCAGTTTGGGAACCCTGGAAAGTGACTGGAGGCATGTAGAGCATGGTACCTCTGCACTCAGTATTAACATTTTCTTTCCTGTGTAATTTTGCCACCGTGTCTCTCCTACCTGATTCTTTGCAGTTCATACTGCATTCTAAACCTGTATACTTCAAGCCTGCTGCACTGTTTAGGTCAAAATGGACACCTGCACGTCTTTTTCCATTTTTCATAGTCTGACTGTGATTGGATCTTCATTCTCAGAAGTTTCTTCACCTTAAGTAGCAGAAATATCTATTTTAATTTGACTTGAAATAAAGAGATAATCCATGAAGGCAGAAAATGTTAGAAATCTGTCAGAACTTTGCAAAAAATGTTAGGCGAAAAAAAAATCCTTGAAGCATTTTCTTTGTCATCTCGGTTGCCTATGAGAAAAATCATAGAGGCATTTTGCCTTAACTGTTGGATGATAAACATCCATATGGAAGCTGTCAGAGGTGGATTTTGCTTACAGTTGAACTGGAATTATTAAGGTGTCTTCCTGGTTGGGCTGAAGAGAGATTCAGATACACTGATATCTTTTAGAAGTGAAATAATTGCCAGTATCATGTGGTAACATTTAATAGATGATAGTACACCAAATGGAGGAAGATGTCTAGAGTATAAAAACAATTCAGTCAATATTTTCTTTTTTATTAGTGGACATGGTTATTTAGATATTTACTAGAGTATTATTAATTCATGCATTTATAATGAAGTTTTGTTATATCTGTGGACAGATAGCTTCTGCATGGCAAAAGATTCTTGTATTCTTGCAATAAAGAGACCAATTATTTCCAATTTTATTGTGGGTTTTGCTTTTTTTTCCCCCAAATAGCAAATTTCAAGTGTGTTAATTAAGAAAAAGCTTCATCTATACTTAAGTGGACACTGGTTATTTACAAGTAACAAGTGTTACTAGTAATAGTAAAAAGATTTTCCAATTGCAATTAGAGAAGCACTGAGTATAAGCAGCGTTGAACCAAACTGAACTTGACTAAGTGTTCTTAAAAGATTTGAGAACTTGCAGAGAGTCTGCAGTGGTGGTTACCCTGACAAGATACTGCACATCTTGTGTTACCTGTGACAGGCAAATCAGTGTGACCTTTCCTGTGGGGGGAGAAATGGGATACAAGTAGTTTTAAGTGAATCAAGCAGCTGCTTATGTGTGAAATAATAATCTCTTTGTCTTCTTAAAATGCTATGTAAAAAGCACTTATTATTATGTAAGGAGTTCCAGGCGCGATTGCAGTATATAAATTCTACGAATAATAAAAAAAAAAACCTCTTTGTGTTTTGCTGTGGTGAAAATTAATTTCCAGATTTTTCCATGGCAATAAATTCTGACCTTTCCAGTTGAGAAATCTCTGTTGTATTGTTGCATATTAAACATCTATTTAAAAAGCTGATTACAATGTTGGTATGAAGTCTTATGAGACCAAGTCAATCTCTCACAGGTAAATAACAAGAAATTAAGATGTGTATCTGAATAGATATTAATCTATTCAAAGTGTATGAATAAAACTTGTAATTATACTGCATATTGCTCGCAGTTGTTTAGTTGCTGTACTAAAAGAACATTTCCAAATGACAGGATTTAAGTAATTTCTAACAATCAGGGAGCATGTAGTAACTTCTTTGACATTTGTTTAGTGAACATTACTGGAGCAAACTTAGCATTAATTTATGTAGGCAGCTAAAGTCAAGATAATTAAATCTGTGTAAGAACTTCCCCACCCTGGACTCTGGTAACACACATTCTCCATTATGTGTCTCTGTAATTGCTGGTTATTATTTGAAGTTCCATGTGAATACTTTAAAAATTCTTGGTCAAGAGTAAAAAAAATATGAAAGCAATTTTTATAGTAACTTTAATGCATAGAAGTTAGACAGAATATTTAATAACTTTGACTATACACACTGGTCAGTAGCATGTTTTAAAACATCATCTCACATTTATCTTTCTGTATAACTTGAATAAATCTAATGGTGTAGTAAGGCAAAGTTACTGGAGGAGTTTTTGGGAGGAGAAAGAAAAGCACCTGGGAAGTGTGGTGGTTGCTGCACACATTTTAAAAATGTGTTATTATCAAAGTTTTCCATGGTATGCAATTGAAAGGATTTCCATCAATCTTCAAAACATTAATTTATCTTTTTTTTTTTGTTGGCTTCCAGAAAGAAGGAAGGAAGTGTTTGTAATTCTAAAGTCACAGAGCAGTGATCTAATTCATCAAAACATTTTAAGCATGTGCATAGCTTTGTAATTATTTACTTCTCAGGCATAAAGAATATCTAAGCTTAAGGGTTTTTGCTGAGTCAACTCCTTAATATACCAATTGTTTTTTTCATATATGGCCTTCTGATCATGACTCGGAAACCCTTGATATAGTGGTATTGTACCTATTAATCCTTTCTATAGTGGTATTGTACTGGATCTAACAAGACTGGATTTTCTTCACACCAGGCCTGTATGTTGGTGTATTTCAGATTTGTCACTGAAACAATGTTGGTACACCAGCCTTGTAGCTGTTGCTTAGCAGTGATTGCACAGGCTCAAGGCTTTCTCTGTTCTCCTCTCTGCCCACCAGCAAGCAGGCCTGGAGGGGGATGAGTTGGGAGGAGACACATCTGGAACAGCTGACCCAACCTAGGCAAAGAGACATTCCTTACCATATATTTTCATGCTCTCTAATTAAGCCTGGGGAGTAAGTGTTCTGAAATACCTGTTGCTTGCAGACTAGCAAGGCAGTGAAAGGTGGTGAGTGATTCCCTTGGTGTCACTTGTTCTTTGATTTTGGTTTTTTTCCATCTCTCTTTCCTGTGGTTATTAAACTGTCTTTATCTTAACCCATTAATTTTTCTTGGTTTTATTCTTTTCATTTTTTCCCCATCCCACTGAGGGTTGGAATGAATAAATGGCTGGGTTGGGGTCAGCCTAGCAGAGGTAGCCACAAAAATACCCGCAGTATTTTTCAGTTTCTAGCATTACCCTTCCTCAAAAACGTGTCAGACAGGTTGAAGCTAAGTCAGTGAAGTTCAAACTGTAAATACGATGTGATTTTTTTTAACAGTTGCAGTAATGAGTCATTGCACATGGTGGAACAAGTGATTTCAACTTAGACCTGGAAAATTGAAAGGAGATTACTTCAGCTGATCAGAGAAATATCAGCTCCAGCCTATTGAGTTAGCTTTTAGGTAAGGCAGTGATGTGCAGTCAATGTTGTTTTATGCCTGTAATTTAAGTCCAGGTTGTAATAGTCTTTCCTAGTCTTTATCTACGAGTATTTATTTTGATGTAAATCCTACAGACCTTTCAGAAAACCAGCAGTTTTCATTTTCTTTGGCTGAACTGTGAAGTGCATGCCTTGAGGGCAGAATTTCAGTGGTTGATAGAGTGGATGGAAACTGAGGAAGGCTTCTGAATTACGCTTCAGGGAAACCTAACAGTGTTTCTGCAATAACATGAACTACCCTTATTTGATAAATCCTTGCTGAGTTAAGATGATTATATGGTAGGCATAATTCCACAAGAGTGATATTGTCATGCAGAGATACAGAATTTAGAAAGAAGTAAAAGCTATCATAGGAAATCTTTGTGATTTGAAAACTAAACTATGGGAGAAAACATGGTAACTGTTGCCATGATTGGCATCTCTGAGAGCATGTCTTTAACCTTTTCTTCTTCTACAGGGAATTATTTAATGTTTTAGAGTAACCTAGTAGCAGTGACTTCTCTCTTGACAGCATTCTTGGAATGCTTAAAGGGAGAAAGGAAATATTTCAATAAAGCCACAGACTGAAGGTGTTTGAAGCTATTTTGTGAATTCAGAAGTGGTAAAATAGATTAGGGACAGTGATATTTGAAATACTAAGATTAGGAGAGGAAAAAACCTCAAAGGATAAATAAGTGAAAAGACGCAGCAAGAGGTTCAGGTAGATATTGCATGTTATAATGTGTGTGGTGGAGTTTGATAAAGTGTCATGAACTTACTCAGTGAAACTTTGAAATTGTCCATCAGACCCCATGCACCCCTCAGTAAGATCAATGATGCATATTTTATCAAGTATTACATGCATGAGTTGGAATTGTTTCAGATAGAGGTAGTTCATCTGAGTCAGGGAACTGATAATATGATCTGCAAAGGATTTATAGTGGAACAAGTCTGCTGTTTCCATTCTGCTCTCCAGAGTTCCCCTAAAAACATGGTTGGTAACATAGCCCCCAAAATTGGTCTTTTCTTATTGAATTGGTACAGATATTTAGTAGATGAACACTTAAGAAAGACAGCTATTCAATGATGTTTGTTTCCAGACTTCCTCCTGTTATTCTCACTCTGTGAAATGTTACCCGTGCCACTAGTCCCATACCTTAGATTTCCCCAACAATGCCACCTTTAGGGGAATTTTCTTTGCACCAAAGCATCAGAACCACCATATCAGCTTTGTACTTTCATTTTACTTCTATGTCCAAAGTAATTTCTCTGTGGGTTGTGTTCCCATGCTGTGTACTACAGTCTTGTGATATTAAATTTAACTGCACAGCTGTCTGAAATGGTATCAGTGAGGTTTTGAAGAAAGAATGTGTTAATTGAAAATTTTTAAGTCAATTCTAGATAAAAGTCTGAATATTTTCATGAGCAAGCTGAATAGGACTACTGTTTGTTCTCAGCTGTTATTCTACTATGATTAGTTTGAAGTAAATAGTATGGTACAGACATATGAATTTTATTTATGTGGAAATTTGTGTAGGATTGAATAATTTATTTTATAGGGAGATGTGATGATCATTTTATGGACATAAAATATGTTGAAGTCCATTTCGTTCATAATTTATAATGTAATTCTACTACTTTTAATTAAAAAATTGCTCAAGAAAAATTTTAAACCTGGCTATTTTCCAGAAGAAGAATGCTGGTATTTTTCATTAATTTCCATAGAAAATAATCTTTTTTTTGGTAGAAGCAGTCATTTAAGCAGTCATTTCTGCTCTCATTTAGGAATTTCAGACTCTTAATTCAGTAAGAATAATGTTAAAATATACTTTAAAACAATTATTTATTTTTGTTTCCTTGCTTTGTTACTGCAATAATCAGAATGGAATTCAAACAAAAATGTGTCAGTCATTAAAAAGTTTCTTAAACTTACTGTCCTTCCACAAATTTTCCCTCAATTTTGTTTCTTCTTTGTTTACTTACAGCCTGTATGAAGGGGTTAGCAAGTCTAAATTTAGATGTCCAAGCTTCACTGTAGACAATGCATATATCTCCAATAACTCAGCGGAGCCAGGAGAGCAATTCTTCTTATCCTAAGTGGACATACTCTAGCTGGTCAGCTGGGAGACATCTAGCCCCTCATGACTTCTTCATTGACAAAGTCACTACTGACATCACTGTGAAGACTTGTAGTATTTAATTGTATTTAAACTTCTAATTTAATCCACAAGAGTGTAACCCAGCCAGACTCTGTGAATGCTGTGCCAGAGTCTATAAAGTCTGTACAGTTAAAACGTGATTGTTGTGTAGTTACCGTTACCAGTTACAGGGCAAGATAGAATGTCTCTTAATTAACTTAATAACATGATAGGTACATTTAGACAGGGCTAATTAGGACTTTCTTGTAATTTGGCTTATGATTAATAGGCTGTGAAGACTGTTTCATTTGTATTAAATGCCTGGAAAGTTACAGGGAAATAAAAATTTGAGCCTTCATTGAATAAGTAATAGAGGACCTCAGGATAGGAAAATAGTGAAAGATATAAAGAATTCTTTATAAATTATTGCTTATAAATTCTGTATATTCTTTATAAATAATTAATATATTAAACCACTACTTTGGACCTGGTGGTTTTTTTTAAGGTCTTTTGCAACCTCATCATTCACGTGCATGAATCTGTCTTGGAAATATCCACAAATGAACTTATACAAGTTGTTGTTTTTTAAACAATTTTAGTAACATAGTTCAATAAAACTAGTGAATGTAGGAGCATGGGAAGATACCTTTAGAAGATATGAAGAAAGAAGAACTGATTTGCGCAGTGCTAGGAAAAATCCATGAAGCAGTTAACTGAAAGAACTTATATCATCTTCCTGTTCTTTCTCATTCTGCCTTTAGATGAGGCAGAGCCTAATTTGGGGCAATATAATTGGGAAGCTGCAGAAACTGAATCTGAGTGCTCTAGTCTGTAGTAACCGTGGAAGTTTCCTTTGGTCCCTTTTCTGTGCTCCAGTGTGTCTCAAGGGTGCACAGAAATTCATAATTACTGACTTCTTCACTTGTTACATGCATGGAAAGAAGAGACTGTGTGGAGTCCACTGATAGAAAAGACAAAGGGATGTAGAGTGAAAGGAAGACATGGCAGTAGAAAGGAGATAGGAGGGGAGAGATTATGACTGGTAAGCAGTACATTTGGCATGGAGACCCAATCTGCCATGGCTTTTTATTGGTTGTTATAAGGCACGTTGTGCACAGAACCACAGACTTGCCTTATTGGAATTGTAGAAAACTTAGAAGTTTGAGCTAAAAATGTGAAAACTATAATTAATATTTTTAAGAGACTTATCTTTAGGTGTCTTGCACTTTTGTCTTTATGAAGAGTTGAAACTTACCTGATGGTTTGTAATGAAAAAATGAATCTCAGTTTCAAAGATCTTGTGCCATTTTTGTTCTGCTTTTAATGCAGAGGCGTCTTCAGTGAGACTAGTTGGTCTTTTCCCTTTTCTTTTTCTTGTGAAACCTTGCCTACTTAGCATATTGTGAGTCAGATCAGACTGCTGCTAACCAAAAAGGAATATTATTTTTGTACCTTGGATGCTTTAGTTTTTTCTTATTTAATACATTCTTTTTTTAGAGACATTTCAAACATGTGAAAGTATATTTAGAGTACCATGTAGTATATTATTCCTACTGTCTATTAAGATGTCACCCGAGCAACAGATGAGGTCATTAAATAAGCTTTTGATCATTTAGTCAGAAGTTTAAGTTAGTTTTGCTAGAGAATGGTGCTAGAATGAGAATACCCTTTAGTTGACATTCCTAATCTGTAATATCTTTTCATCTCCACAGGAGTATGTGTTTTTACTTAAAAATTAGGTGAGTGCTCGCTATGTACAGTTAATGTTGGTGAAGCTTTGTGCTTGTTTCTTGTTAGGTTGCTTGGGTTTGGCTTTATTTTTGTTTTTCTTGCCCCTCCGACCCTCCCACCCGATTCAGGGCATGGCCAAGCAGCTGAATGCAGGCAGCGAGCGTATTTCCATGTAATTGCTAATTTGCTGGGGATGCAAAAAATCTCAAAGGAAACGTGAACTTGAAGAGGACAGGTTGAGAGGTGAGCAGATGGAGTTGTATCCCTTGATGAAACTTGTAGAAACTGGATGAAACTGGTAATTGTGTCCCTTTGCAGAAACTGGTAGAAGGACAAAGGCAGTGAGGGTCATGGAACTGTGATCCTATTTCTGGGATGTCTGGCAGTGTGTGAGGCAGAAGGATATGGAAGAGAGATAACACCTTCAGCATATGAATGTGAATTTCCACAGAGTATATGTCTGAAGCTATTGTTCTTGGAGTGGAGGTGTTTGCACTTTGTCCAGAGTTCAGGAACTCCATGGAAAGTGGTAAATTGGAGACCACTTCCAAACCTTGCTTGAAGCAGCTTGAGAAGTAGATTCCTAGCAGTTTCTTTTCTCCCCTTTTGCAGTGGAATACTTGTAGTAAAGAGTTTTGCCTTCCTTAAATGGCAGATTTTATAACCTGAGTTACCTTTGTGTTCATTTTAAGTTGCATTTACTTGTAATGACATTTCTGAGAATGCTTGAGGCAAATCAGTTTGAGGCTTATTACACAAATAAGTAGGTTTTTTTCTGAACTTCACACTCTTCAGTTTATGAGGATTTCAGCAATGTTATATATTTTTTTTTCACTTTAGGTGTACAGGATTGGTACGACACATTTGTTATTCCAGATAAAAGTAGTGTCTATCTACAGTTCTTTATAATTTTCTAACTGCTGTGTCAGAATAGGACTGATTATTCTCTGGGACAGCACAGATCTCTATATCGGGTCTTATTATCAATATAACAGTAGGTACAAAAAGTGACCCTTTTTAATAGAATCTAGTTTTACATCACCTTGATCTTTAGGTTTTTTGCTACATCTCAGAAGAGGTAAGGAATCCTATAATCAGTTTTATTTTATTAGATGCATTTCTGTTACTTAAAGACCATTTCTTCCTGCGACAAGCAAAACAGTTATGGCAACAATCAAGCAGCATTTGTCTTACATTGGTATGTAAGCATTCTGAAATTTCTCATTTTTCTGTATTACATTTTCAATACTATATTAATACTGCAATGTATTACTAATCTAAGACAAAAATAATTTTCAAACCATGATTCTGAGAAATTATTTAAATTACAAGTCAGCTGTAACAGATTGGCACTTTTCCATTGGTAATAGAATCCTCTGCAGTGGAATGACTACAGCTATTGTGGTCCATTACAAGCACTAGATTACATCTTCCCATTGTCACTAATTCTGAATTTTGGCAGGGAAAAGAATAAAGGTTTGCTGTTAGTGTTGCCAAGCAACTAAAATATGAATTACTGCAATTTCAGAATTTTTCTTGTACGATGTATATCGAAGGGTTTCTCCTACCTTGGTAATAGACAGTCCAGATGAAGTTACACTCCGTAGCTCCGACAATTCTAAGATTAGTAAGTAGCTTAATTTCTCCCTGTGGAGTTCCAGTTCAAAACCAGAGACAGCCAGGGTTTTTCATTTCACTGAGGATAAGTATCAAAAATGGCATCACAGAAGATTGTGTCTTAAGAAGAAATGTGGGCAGATGGGGCATATTTTCTCCTTTTTGTGGACAAAGAGAACTTGCTATGCCTTAGCAATCCTGTGTGCAGTTATTCATGTTTGCTGCTATTTGGTATACTTCCTCTGAAGTGCCTTTTCCCAACACACTTAATTGATGGTAATGCTAAATAACTACTGACATTTGAAAAAAAATTTATTACATGAAATTGTGTGGAAAAGATGAAGTGGGGATAGAATTAAGTGCATGTAAGTTGTGTTAAGGTTTATACTTGGGAATAGGAGAAGAGAGAATACATGCTCTGAATAACTTAGCTTAGTTGTTCTGGTTTTTTTTTTATCTTTTTTTTATGTTGTTGTTTGTTAGTTTATTTTTATTTTGTTCTCATTTTGTTGTCCATTCCTGTAATTTTTTACTTCTGTGGAGCTTTGTCATTTTGCAGCAGCGGCCACAGATCTCCTGTACAACTAAATGGGTTTCAGGGTCACCTCACCTGCCCTGAGTCGTTCATTTCCTCTCAGAGCACATGCGCACAGCAGAGCCACAGCCTCTTTCTGGATTCCTAATGTGTTTTATGCCTAGGAAGCCAGAAAGAACCCCAGCAGCAATAATGGAGTGTTTCTTTGTCTGCAGCCCTGCACAGCCAAGGTGCAGACCAGCAGTTGGATAGCATCATTGCATGGCATAGAAGATGCTTTTTGAGGAGTTGCTTTAAAAATCATCTACCTGTTTGATCAGACCTTGGAATTCCCAGATATGTATGCATATTTGAACCAGACAATTGTTCTATGTTTGGATGAGTTGAAAATTCACTAACATTCCTGACACTCCAGTTTCCACTGAGAAGAGGCTTGGACATAGTGGTCACCGAAGAGCTGCTTGTAGCTCTGAAGAGGTGCTGGTTCTAAGTCGTTAAATGGGCAGCATTACTGTTTGGGATAAATCTGAACAGGTAGCAGGGATTGGCTTTTTTAACCTATGTTCCAGTGGATAAGAGACTGCACAGGCTGAGAACACTTCAGATGTGAGCACTTTATAGGACCAAGCTAACAGTAGTTTGAGGAGGTGGATGTTCCAGCTGTTTTCTTCAAATTTGAAAACAAAGCTTTCCTTTATAAATGCTCATTTTCTTTTCGCAAATACAGCATTAGTTTGGGTGCAATATGTTACTAATTTTTTGTTTTGGCTTAATTTTCTAAAGGAGTTGATGACCAAGCTGATAACGGAGACACCTGACCAGCCAATCCCATTTCTAATTGATCATCTTCAGTCCAAGCAGGGAAACCGTGGTCAGCTTCAGAGAACATTGTCTGGCTCTGCTGCCCTCTGGGCAGAGAGTGAAACATCAGGTATGTTCTGTGTGCTGGAAAGGGCTGGTTTCCAGTATAACCTTCCCACACTTGTGTCCATGGTTTCCTGGATGCTCATGTACCTACAGAACAGGTACTGCTTAATGGTTTTGAGCATGCAGGATAGATCCTGTTTATCCAGCAGATACTGAATTTAATATACGTTGCTGTCTGTCAGCTCAGCCTAGGTATGTATCATGTGAATATGCATCAGAGTTACAGAATGGAAACATCCCAGTTTCAGTGAGAGAGGTTCCCTTGCTGGCCTCTTTCTTTGTGTTCTTTTTCCCTCCCATGGTGTATTTGTGCCTGAGATTAAACTCTATTAAGATATTTTCTTTAATAATATATGTTTTTATATACCTATCATCCCAACCCTTAATGAGGAGTTGCTATGCTACTTTATGAACTCCAGTGTGAATAATTTTTGATTGTAAATCTTCAGAAGCATTAAAAATAATATTCTGAAGTAGTATCTGCTCTGATTGTAAAGTAGAAGTCTTGGTTTTCATATTCTGGTACAATCTACTATTACAATATTAGTTTTGTGTTTAAAATTTGGCTAATGATCTGTTTCAGACTGTAGAGCTTAAATAGTTGCTGGCAGCCAAAGTGTTAATTTACTGACAAATCAACCATTTATATCAAATACACAGTTTTAACATAGGCAGTAAAACATGCACATATCATGGACATTAAGTGCTTTTTCATAACAAAAAATAGACCTTTTTAATGAAAAGCATATTTCTAAAAATAATTTCTAAGTATTGATATTTAAAAAGTGGAATAAATATAATAAATATAAAAGCAATCAGAAATAGGAGGAAAAAGGAGCTGTCTATAATTTGGATTGATATACCTTGGGGTATTTTCGATTAATTATTTGTTAAGTCTATGAAAAATGACCCTACAAATGTTATGATTATCTAATTTGATTCTTTTTAACAGAAAATAAAGGAACAAGAAGAGATTTTAGAAATTATGATAAGCCTTGGCAGGTAAATGCAAAAAAGCCTAAAAAGTCAAAGAGCGACCTTGCTGTGTCCAACATTTCTCCACCATCACCGGAGTCCAAGTCATGTAAGAAAGCTTCACTAAATTAATAATTTGTGCATACTTTCCAACCTATAGTATGTTTTTCATTTGAATAAGGTTTAAAATGGAAAGCAAATGGTAAGCAGATGAAATGCCTATATATGTGTATGTTAGAAGAGTTTGATTCTTGCCTTAATCTCACTTGAATTATGAATATTTTATAATGCCCTATGTTGTCATCTGTAGATATAAAAGAATTATGGATATATTGATTAAAATTCAGACTAATATCTGAGTGTCATGCACTATTTTATGTTTGGATACTGATTATGATTTGATGTTTTAGTTTGCATTGCCATTTTGCATGTGTAAAATTTTTTCTGTTGATATTGGTCCTAATAGATTTTTTTTTCTGTGTGTCAGCCAATTCAAAACTATGAATTATGAACAAATACTGTTCAAGGTATAGGAGTAGTGTCAGAAGAACAGGTGTATTGTTCTGAGAGTTGCTGAAGGAATCTAAATGTACGCTGAAAGAAAAGGCAGAGTAGAAGTAGAGCAACTGAAGAGAATATTGTCAACTACCTGTAAAAAATTAGTGAAAATGAAGACAACAGGCCTTAATCAAATATGCTTCCTGTGTACTGGCTATTGAAGAAATCTAATTTTTAAGCTTGATTCTTAATGTTGGGTTTTTTCACAAATAAATATATTTACAATATGCATGCATATATAAATATAGTTACATACCCAGGGAATTGTTTATACAAGATTTTTCTCCAAAATAAATTGAAAAATTAGATTTTCTTCTGTTGACTCTTGTAGCTTTTTGATATTTTTATAATAGCCAAATCTTTATAATGCTGAGTGTGACTAGGTGTACCAGATGAGAACAGAGATATAGTATGGTGCAATAGAAAATTTGTTGTCTTTCCTCGAAAAGCAATATGGTAAAGTCTAGACTTAGGAGTCAAGGAAAATTGCCCAGTGACCTCACTAAGTCAAAATACTACACAGTAATGGGTAAAGTAAATCATGATAAATTTATGCAATAGAAATACTGTGCTTTTGAGTGATTAATAGTCTTGTATGATTATGAAACATTTTTTACTGAGAACAAATAACTGCAACAAGTAAAAATAGCTGTTACAGATAGCTGTGTCCCATTGTACAGGATTTTCTCAGGATAATTTTTTTTAGAAATTGAGTATTTGTCTCTTTTTCTTCTTCATGAAGCACATTGCTTGCTTCAAAAACACTCAAATTTGATCATCAATTCCATTGTGCCTCTCAATGGGCACATGAATTTTTAAATCTGTTCAAAAGACGCATATGTATTTTAATTTATTTTCAAGAATAAATAGAGACATTCCAAAAAATGCTTATAGTCATTCAGTCTGTGTCTTATCTAACAGATTTGCTATAAAACAGCAATTTATGGAAATCCACTGTTAGAAACAGTGGCCAAAAGGTATTGTGAGCTGTTCCTATCGTCATACTGTGTTCCTTCCTTCTGCCCTGTGCTTGCTTTTCAGACTCTGTGGTGTGCATCAAGTAACTTTCATGCCATCTCCTAAAGATCTCAAGTTCTCTGCCTTTGTCCCAGGTAGGGGGGGTGACATCATGTCACTCCCCTCAAACATGTGCCTACTACAAGTTTTGTGCTTGTTAGTCCTTAGGTTGTCCTGTTAGAGGGACAAAGAGGAGGCTGGGCATTCTAAACTATCAGGTCTCATGTCAAGCAAAGAAATATTTTATACATCTGTAAAACAACCAGGGTCAAGGATCTGTCCTTGTGGACTGAAGGAAACTTACTAATACTCTTCAGTTGGTAAGACTTACTCTCAAGCTACCCAAGTCTAGAAACAGCATGTGGGAGTGCAGCTTTGCTTACAAAAGAGGTAGAATTAGGGTGTGCTTAGTGCAGCTGACATTCATAAATAGATGGCACTACATGGGATTGATTCTAAGCATGCTGAAAGAGGAGACTAATATCATTCCAAGGCCATTCTGTCATCTTTGAAAGGTCATAGTTATTGTGGATGTTCCTGATGATTAGAAAAATGCAAATATCTCATTGATTTTGTGGAAGGGCAAACCTCACCCTCTGCAAGGATTATTGAGCAAACTTTCCTGACGGGTGTTCCTAGTCACAAGGAAGAAAATGTGATTTGGAACATTAAGCATGGGTTTATGAGACCATATATGTCTGATCAGATCAACACAGTTGCCCTCTTTGGTGAAATAACTGGCCCTGTAATCAAAGAAACAGCGATGGATGTTTCATACCATGACTTTAGCAAAACCCTTGTCAGCTTCCTGCGTCAGCTTCCAGTTATAAGGATAACTCAGTTGATAAGATATGGACTCAGTAAGTGGGCAAGATGATGCATGGAAAGTTGACTCAGCTGGTGGATTTAAGGGATTGTGACTAGCCAAAAAGTACTTTGAGCTGTTTCTGTCATCATACTGTGTTCCTTCCTTCCTCCAAAGTCCAATTGGAAAGTCTATCTTTAATGGCATGCTCAAGGGACTGGTACTGGGATTGATGCCTTTTAAAAAAATTTCCTAATGCCTTGGATGATGGGCTAGAATTTCTCTTAGGTTTGTGGTTAGACCAAATATGTGGGAAGTGGTTGGTATTCTGGGTGGTAGGAGTACTATTCAGAGGGACAGGTCCAAGGAATGGACTGAGAGGAAACCTCTTGAAGTTCGACATAGGCAAATTCAAAGTCCTACATCTTGGATAGAATGAGCCTGAGCAATAGTATAAACTGGGATATGTGTGTCTAAAAGTAGCTTTGCAGAAAAGATGTGGGATCTGATGGACAAGGGACTTTGAATACGAACCAGCTGTTGCTGTGTGCTCATGCAGTGCTGAAGGTGACCTGCATGCCAGGCTGCAGTAGCAAGAGTAGAGCCAGCAGTGCTTGTTTTTGAGGTGGCATCTGGAGTCCATTGTGAGAAACAGTGATGTACTGGAGCAAGTCCTGTGGAGGTTCACCAAGATGATGACAGGGTTGGAGCATGTGATGGACAAGAAAAAGCTGAAAGAAGTTGGTTTGGTCATACTGAAGAAATGAAAGCTTAGGGGAGATTTCATTGTTACCATCAACTGGTAGGCTGGAGGGTGGATGAGAAGGCATAGTCAGATTTGTCTTCTCAAGAGTGTTTAGTGAAAGGACAAGAGAAAACAAAAATTATATTGCACAAATACTCAAACACAGGAACAGGTTGTCCAGAGAGGCTTTGGAATTGCCATCATGGGGTATATTTAAAACTGAACTGAATGTTCTGAACAACTTCCCCTTGATGGACCAGTCTAGGGCACCAGGTTGGGCTAGAAGACTTCCAGAGGTACTTTCCAGCCTAATTATCCTCTGCTTCCATGCTTTGCTGTTTATGCATTTCTATTTTTTTTTCCATAACACTGATTTATTTAAACCTTAATTAATCTTGTTTTTTTCATTACTTACCCCTGCAATTACTTGTGTCTGCAACTTTTGGGAAATAGTTCGTATATTTGAACTACATTTTCTTTTAGTTGCTATTGCAGAGGTTGGTTTCAGACATGTGCCTTTTTGCCCTATCTTGCTTCTTTTATTTTCTGCCAAATGGATTAATATTCTTATATTAATCTCTCTCTATATATAATCTGTATAAATAGATTAATATTCCAAATGTGCTTTTGACCTTTCTTTCTGGTTTATGCCAAAATCAGCACATAACATGCACCCCTTCAACTACACAGATCAGCAAACAAGTGTGTTTAGAAGGAATTCTGTCCTAATGTGCACACCATTGTTCCATTTGTTTTGTGTCTTCAGCTTCTACCTCTTGTACTTTTTTTCGCAAAGCATCTCCAAAGAGGTAGTAAGGACTCATCTGAGAACCAGAAAGTTTTGGACCTGCGGAGACCTAAAGATTTACTCTCAGATTTGTGTTTAAAAGAAAAGAACAAATCCCCACACCCAGGAATCAAAAAGTACACCCCCAAACTGCCAAAACAACCCCAAAATTTAATGGAGTGTATGAGCTCTATTATGTTCTGTTTCAGAGTTTTTGTCTTGTGACTGTCTGGTTGAAATGATCACGAACTTGTATATTTATTCAGAGCTGTCATTTCATAGGAATATTTGGGAACATGAGGATATTTGATTTATCTAATTTAGAAATATTTTTTTTTCCTTCAGTAGAGTGATATTGATTGCAGTGTGCATGTTATTGCTGCCTAAATGTCTCCTCCTTATGCTTTCAACTTTTTTACTTTTTAGAAAGTTTTTTACTATTTTTTAGAAAGATACCTCCACTCCCTTCTACCTGTTATGATCTCAGGTGCACCTGAAACACACAAACAGTTGTTAATATCTAAGCCATCTGACCGCTTGTTTGGTGTGCGCAAAACCAGAGTTAACCAGAAGCTGCTGCTGTTGTCTGGCAAGGAAGAAGCTTGGAACTAGGGTTGCTTGTGTGTATATAAATGAAATGTTTAAATGATCACGTTCTGTATCTGAAGAAAAACAAATTTGGAAGTTTCAAACTAGTTTGTAAAATAGACTTTTTGTTTCCCAGCAAACTACTTTTGGGCTAAGTAGGTTGATCTCTTCATGTCCATATTAAATCAGATCACAGATCTGATTTCATGCTGCTTCAGTTCAGCATTCTCACCACATCCCGTATTGCAAGTATAATGTTGCATGCTTCTAGTTGCTCTCAGTGGGTCTAGGGTTGTAGCCATCATTCTTTTAGCCTTTTAATATCCAGATACTATGTAAACCAGTTTGGATTTAGTATCAAAGAACTCCAACCTGAGTGCTATTACAAGATTTAAATACATGAGTAATTTTACGGTCAATTATATTATACATATTTTTGTTCTTTGATGTGTAAGATGGCCATACAATGCCTTAATGAAATGTTGGATTTAATGAGCAATTGGTCTGATTCTGTTTGCAGATCATGCATTGAAAAGACTTGTATGGGTAGATAAAACCAGTACTGATCTTGTACCATCATCCAGTAGAAAATAAAGGTGTGCTGATTTGTGACAGAATTTATAACACAATTGTGAATGAATCTAATATGCATTTATGGTCAGGGCACACCACCAGAAAATCAGAAATACTGGTGTGTCTGTCCAGTCTCCTAAGATGAGATGGTGAAATCTCAGCTCCCTAAAGGGAAACTTTACATCTTACAAATGCTACAATGTAGATGTGATAAATCTTCTGAATTACAGGCAAATAATTTCAAGAGGAAGTATTATATAATATATAAAGTTCTCAAGTAACAAAGATGAGATTGAAGTTGTAATGTGATAAGAGAATTGAAATTACTGATAGGATTTTGTGGAATGAGTGAGCGTAATAAAGAAAGATGAAGGTCAGAGTATAATGAAAGGATTTTGCTAAGTGTGTAATGACACGTGCATGTAAAAGAATAATGACAGACTTTGTGCATACAGAGGAGGATCACTTATTTGAGAAGATTCGTAAGAAGGGTCTTATGGTGTTTGCACAGTTCTGAATGCTTCCAACAAAGACATTCATTTGAAAATTACCAGTGCTTGTTGATCCCACAGCTGAGAAGATAAGGGTTTATATTTTGAAAAAGTTTGTAAGCAAGAAGGAAATGAACTTGAAAGAACAAACCTGTGCCACATTATTTTACTAAGTAGATGTTGTTTTAATATCTGTTCATTATTTGAGAGTCTAGGTGTTAGGAAGAACTATGTCTTCTCTAGAAGTAATAAAAATTTCAGTTAGTTCTAATTCTGTTTAACTTCTCTGTTTTGATTCCTCAGAATGAGCCAAACCGTTGTTGAAACAAATTGTATTGAAACAGAAATAATTCATGACAGCATATCTATTTTGGTACCTTTTCACTGAAGTACAGTATGGCTCAGTAAAACACAGCTGATTGTCCACCAGCATGCAGAGCAAGTTTCCACCATAGTTTTGACTGATTTCTCACTATCCATCTACTGAGCTGCAGTCCAAGCTTCTTATGTTTGTGAGACATTTCTCTGAAATGAGCAACCAGGTCACTGTCTCGAGCAAGTGTCTGTACTTTTCAAGAACAAGAGTCTTGAGACTTTCTTTTTCCTCATGTCAGTTGGTCCATGTACTTGGCAGCTGCTGATCCTGGAAACTCCACAGCTGTCAAGTAGCTTATGTCCCATGATAGATTATCATGCTTATCCTTATCCAGCTTATGTCCCATGATAAATTTTGCTTCACAAGCATATGGTTTCTCAAAAATCCTTTTTTATTTTGAAAAAATGTGTTTTGTTTCAAAGTGACATGGTATAAAATTCCAGCTTGTTGAAATTTTCTGCAACCTGGAAGCTCCAAGGTTTGGTCATTTTTTTATGTGGTTTTACTATATTAAATTATTGCCTGTTGGTATTCTGGTGGTATTGTGAGAATTTTTTGGTGTGACAAGTTCAGCATAACCATAGAAAGTCTGTCATACCACTAATGCTGTAGAATATAGTATTGGCACACAGAAGGATGCTGGTAAGATGACTGCAAAAGGACTCAGAAAGAGAGAGAATTCTTTATAGAATTTCTTTTCTAGTTTATAAAAAATTTATATTTACAGTTAGTAATAATTTTGAAAAAATAATAGGTGGAACATTTTGTTTTCTGTAAATAAGCAAAAAAAGGATGAGAAATGATGAAGTTGTGCCGTTTAATTTGTATATGCTACAGTCTGTGAACAGAGTCTTTTGTTACACAAGAATTTATGTAACTTTTAATTGACCTAGAAGTTCTTAATCCAGGGAATTATAAAGTAGTGTTTGAAATTTGTAAGTATCAACAAAAAATTACAAGCTGCTCATCTGAGTAGAGACTGTTCATACTCTAATACCTTAAAGTCTGTATGTATTTACTGGGAACCACTATAGCTCATTATTTCCATTGTCCTCAGAAGGAAATACATTACTTGCCTTTTTTGAACACAGAGCAGAACAAGACTCTGACACTTCAACTTGCTCCTCTCTTCTCTTCTCCTTATTTCCTTCTATTCTTGTCACTGTAGGTCTTTTTAAATGTCTCTTTTGTCTTCTGTCTTTGAGAATGTCTGTAATTGCAGTCTAATACATTAACTTCCCTAATAGCCAGGTTCCTGAGTGGGTATTACAGATCAGGATATACTCTGGGTTGTCAGACTCTCCATGGATGTCTGTTTTGAAATGAGTTGGTTTATGTCCACAGGAGGTAAAATCATTTTATTTGTGAAGGAAGGACTTCAGCATAACTTTGTCCCATTTCTTTACCTGGTAAAGGTAAATATTGACTTAACTCCACAAGGGAAAGTTGAAGTTGATCCAAAGTGGAGCAGATCATGTATTCACACGGAGGAAAGTCAGCATTAAGGCAAATTTCAATACCAAGTTATTTAACACATTTTGTAATAGTTACCAGACTTGATGTCTGAGCATGATTTCCCCATACCATCATAAAAGCAGTCTGAAGTTCCAAATTATCATGAAACCACCTTTTTAGCACAATCTACAGGAGTCTTAAGTTGCCTTCTTAGCATGTAGTGAAAATGATATTTATAAGCATAGATGAGTTGACAACTGTCAAATTAGTAAACAAAAATGTTGAAGCTGGCCAGGATATATTGGATATTTTAGGCTTTTCTTTGAAGTTATTTTTAAGTGAATGGTCAGCAACTAGTAAATGATGGTTGGTAAAAATGCAGCTGGTCCTTTCTGGTGCAAAGGTGGACTAGACATCATCATCTTCACACCAGTGTGCTAATCCTGTGTTTGGAGACAACCAACTGTTGCATTTCTTGGCAAAAGCAGCAGGTCACTTAATTCTGATCTCTGGCAAAAAGAACATCTTAAACTGCAGTTCCAGAAACGGCGTTGTTTTTGTTTTCATTTCTACAAATTGTTCAAAATGTTCACATTGTTCAAAGAAGCTCTGTTCATTGTGTGTCCTACGTATCTCAGACCTCCTCTTTGTTGTAGGTAAACTTAGCTCAGCAGTTGAGATACTGTTATTTTAAAATTAAAGGCTTTGGGAATAGATAATGAGCAGCAGATTGTAAGCTCAGGTCTGTGCTTCCCAAAGGCTGAGTTTGTTTAAGTAGTGCAATGAAGATTAGAGGCTGTACAGCGTGAATGATAAGGATTTTCTTTGTTTCAATGTTTTTTATGAACTTTATGATTTTTGAAAAAGAAAAAAGTTGTTTTAAAATCTGTATCTAAAATTTTTTTTCTTGATAAAATAACGAGCAAAGTCAAAAGTTACTCATTTTTCTTTCAACATTTTTTCATATTGATCCCTAGGCCACACAATTCTTTTTTGTTGTAAATTTGATATCATCATGTACAATATTTTAAATACATTTTTTATATGTTAGTTTTTATTATTTTCAATTATGAATGTTAATTATTCTGTTTACCAATTGATTCATTGCAATAATAATTCAGGTATGTGTTTGTTCACAGATGTTTTTAATTCACATTGATGAAAGAAAATATTTCCAGCAATTAAAATAAAGGGATAGTTAAGTAATTTCCACCCAAGATACTTGGGCTTGTAAACTCACTATGCAGATTTTTTTTACTGTAGGAGTCGGAGCTACCAAATCTAAACTTCATCTATATATCTGTGTATATTTAGTGCCAAGGTCAATAGAGCATCCTAAATGGGATTGGAAGACAAAACCGGAGAACCATGATTTTGATGAACTAAATCATATTCTTCAAGAGAGCAAAAAGCTTGGAAAAGCCCTTGAAAATCTGTCTCGCAGTAAGTTGATTGATTTTAGTTTTTTAATGTAACCATGCAGCCTGAATTGTAATTTGGAAGTATGTATCAGGAAGGTGGTCTTCTATTCAATGAAGACCAAGGTCATTGACATCAGCACTTAAATTCCTGTTAAGGTTTACAGATTGTCTGAGATAATTCAGGAGCTCTCCTGGAAACTGAAACTACCACCCCTGCACTACCTTTTTTTTTTTCATTTTAGTTTTCTACAGAGATCAATGCAAGAGGCTGGTTTAATGAAAATGGTGGGAACATGCAGCAGGAAAATTGCTCCTTTGTGTGGTAGTTAAATGGATTAACCTTTGCAAAACCTTAGCGTCATTGATGGAGTTCAGACCTGTTATTGAAAAACATTTAGCTATTTTGTATCCTTGATTTCATTGACCTTCTAGTTTTCAAAAGAAATTACAATATTTTAAAGCATCTCAAATAAATACTCAGAAACATGAAATACTGTTACTTCATAATAAACCCCATGTATTATCCCTTAAACACTCATGTAATGAGCAGCTCTGAGGCTCACTGGATATGATCAGGAATAGCTGCTCTTTTATTTTTTTCTTTTGCTTTTTTTCCTGTAGAAGAGAATTCTGAAATACATTTGTAGGAGCAAATACTGCTAACAATTTTTAAAGCATGTAATGATGACAAGTACTCTTCGCCATGCTACATGTAAACTAGGTGTGACATGATCTGGGAGGTATTTGTGTGAGAAACGTTTATTTCTTCTTTCATTAAATTTTATCCCTGGAAGTTCTTGAGTCACTGGAGAATTTACAGATAGTGAGGTCTGAGTGAACTGAATGAGGAACAGAAGATTTGTTTTGCAATTAATTTTGAGATTCAGCATTTTTTCAAGTTGTGCAAATATCCAAAACTACTTTTCCCAAATCACACTCTCCCAAATGTTTTAGGTTGATCACGACAGTTATATTCTGAACAATTTTCAAACTTGTATTATAGTTACAGAGCTTTTTTTGGAAAACTTTTCTAGTAAATTGGTCTATCTGCCTGTAAGCATCTCTGGTCAGCATCTCTGATTTGCAGCCTCACTGTTGCCTGACTGTGATGGATGTGGGTGTCATTTTCAAGCTTTTCTCCTTCAGAGACTTGTAGCCAAGCTATGCATAGATACAGAAACAATTTTTTGAATTTCAGAAAGGGTTATTTATTCACTCTCTGGAGATACAAACCAGAGTGATGTGAGAGTTCAATAATTAATGCCTAAATCCACTCTTCAATCTTACATCTTTGTCTTTCCTTCAGAATATTGTGAAGTTTCCACTTTAATCTAGAACTATGCCTATACTTCCTTATACCTGAAATAGATTTTGCAGCATTCTGTACCTCTCCTTGCCCCACAGTTTTCTAACTGGAATATAAAACTGCAGCTCTACTGGGTCCTACACTTGAACTGGGTGAATGTGCCTGGTCACCATTGTAGGAGTCTGTTTTTCATAGTTATTTCACAAATGAACATTCTTCACTGTTTCTTGCTAGTACTTGATCCTTTCTGGTGGTTTGTCAAGATAATATGGGAATTGAATCCCATCCCTCAGAGTGCTTTAATTCACTCACAGCCTGATAATAAGTTCACTTTCATGAATGTGCTCTCTATTTCTTCATCCAGATCATTAATGGAAATATTGTCAGACCTCTTCATGATCCCATTTCAGATCTGACAACAAGTCCTTGAAAGCTACTCAGTAAGTGTATTTTTTCCCACCAGATGTTTTTCTACCTTGCAGTGTTTTCACGTAGATTGTAATTCTCTAATTTTTTTACTGAAGTATCATCTAGGATAGTAAACAGAGCCTTATAGCTGGAGTATTTTGCATCTGCTTCTTTTACTTATCCACTAGGCAAGTTTCCCAGTTGAGAATGCAATTAGACTAATTTAATGTGATTCATTCTTGATAAATTCATGTCAGGTCTTTCTTATCGCCTTTCCATTCCATTAGATGTTGATACATTATTTATTTAACAGCTTTGTCTATGATTCTTGCTGTTGTCTGATTTAGGCTTGGTAGTTAGTAGTTGCCCACATCTTCCCTTTTTCTTTTTCAAAGATACGTATTTGCCCTTCTCTGGCCTCTCTGTTCCTTAAAGACTGTTGCTAATGGATTAGGGGTTTCTTTGGTTGATTAGTTAAATGCTCTAAAATGAATTTCACAAGAGTCTGCTAATTTGAATATATATAAATCACCAGCATATCTTTCAGCTTCCCTTGTCTGGCTTGCAGTTTTTCCTCTTAAAACCACTACTGTTAAGCATCTGGCTGCAACTGATTTTTTTTTTTTTGGTAAAGACTGGAGCAGAGAAATATTGAACACTGGAAATTCCTTATATCATCTCTTATTTACTTTCCTTCTCTTTAATATAATAGTTCTGTATTTTAATTTGTTCTCCTTTTCTAATGTATTTATAGTATCTTTTCTTATGGCTTTTAATGTTCTTTTATAGTTATAATTACTCTGCACTTTAATCTTTTTTCTTGTTGGTGTAATTTAAACACTTGCATCAGATTAATTCTAAGCTGTATCTCCTTGTTTCCAGGGCTTGTTCTTCTGATTTTCACTTCATTTCAAGAAACAAAAAAATCTTTGCTCTTATTTCTTACCTGTCAGCATGATACTGAAAAATCAAAATGAAAAATGTGAAAATTTTGTAAATAGAGAAAAGGTGGAATTTTGAAAATAAATTAATTTTACTGTTCTCGCAGATAGAATGTAGATTGCACATAGGAAATCTTAGGGAGCTTCAATGAATAGAAGGTCTAGGACTTTAAGTATAAGGTGCATGGAACTCATTCTGTGCTATACCCAAACAAACATCACATGTTGTGAATTTTTAAAAAGCCATCACAAGATCCCACATCTACCTCTCCTGAAGCTTGTTTCGGACAGGCTAGTTAGTCCTTTTGTTTCTACAAGCATGCCATGCGTTTAGTGCTGCGTTTGATACTTATCTTATTTTGAAGTGGTGTGGGACAGACACTGGGCTCAACAGCTGAGTACACAAATGATCAAAATGTGTTATTAATGGCTTTTTACAGCACCTTCTCTTTTTTCCTTCAGTATTTCAACAGTGAAGACTGACGCATAAAATGAAATGTTTGAAGTTAAATGAATTTGCCATCAAGTCCTGGAATTTATTTACATTTTAAAGATAAGCTTTGGATCTTTTAGTGAGTTTCCATGACTTTGTTGCCTGTTAGGCAGCTGACATAGCCTGTGAATTAAATTCCAGTTTCTATTGCTTCATTTACTATGCAGTCTAGATACCTGCTTTGAGACAAACTTGTGCACTTCATGTGAAATTAGAACTGCCTGTAAGATTTGGAAGATGAGACTTGGACACTTAGATGTCTGGTCTTTTCTATATTCATCCCTAGTGATTAAAACTAGGGATGGTTGAACTTGCTTTTATTTGGACACTTTCTCCCAATCCCTGTCAAGAGTGAGTAGTTCTGTGCTTTAGTAGGTCTGAGAAACCAGGAAGTGACTTCACACTCAGAGTTGAAAGTATCCTAGGAGTTTTGAGAGTCTGGAGATTATTTTTGTAATTATGGTCCAAGTGTGGTGGAACTTGCTGATTTAAGTATACAATTTTTCAGAGGCATACCCACATGGGAGAGCTGGATTTTGTTTGCTTCTTCAATCAGCTGTATGTCATTGAACTGGATTTGGAACTATCAAGTTATCTATTTAGGGAAGATTTTGGTTTATAAATCAATTTACAGGAATATACTGCATTTCCCTTGTGCATGTTTAATTTTCTTTTATTGCAAGGTCTCCTACCTTTATTGTTGTCATCCTTCTTCCTGTGCTGATCATAAGGAAGAAAAATTCCATCCTGTTTCAAATATATGCCCTTGTATTTCGCCTTCTGGCCTGTTTGCCTTTAAACAGAATTAAAATCTGTAAAGCTAAGGATCTTGCTAATGAATGCCTTTGATCTTGCCTTTGTCATTCTCCTATTTTCTGAGGATGGGAAAATAGATAACAGGATATGGAAACCAGGGAATTATGGGAGTTTTGAGTAGGGGAAAACTGAGGACAAAATCAGTGAGATCGTGCTGCAGTTAGGTGGGAAGTCTGCATATTTGATTAACAACTTTGCATCTTTTATACACACAGTTAAGGATTAGGGTGCATATTGAAAATGTGTGCATATTGAAGGTGCTGGTAACTGCATTTGATGAAAAAAACATCTTCTGCTGTGAGATAGGTACTCTTTCATAATCACAAATAGCCTTTTAGTGAAGGTAACTGACATTTTGTTGGTAGTGTTTAAATGCTTGTTCAGGCCAGGTGTACACTTCAGCTCAGAGGGGAAGAAACAAATTTGTCATGCTTTGAATTCAGTTGATATTCTAAGGTAAAAAATGGTAATAAGTTAACATTTTCCAAAACTATGAATCCAAGTCAGTTTCAGGGATTCCCAGAAACAATGCTATCTATGTATAACCAACAGGAGAGAAATCCTCTTTTGTTTCTTAATTTTGAAGGGGAGTAATCAGTAAACAATCAGTAAATGAGAAAACCATGGTTTCCCATCTAGTAGGAGATACTGCTGGAAGTCATAAGGAATTATAGAATCACAGAATGGTTGAGGTTGGAAGGGACCTCCAGAAGGCATCTGGTCCATCCCTTCTGCTCAGGCAGGCTCACCTAGAGCCAGGTGTCAAGGCTCTTCAATACCTTCAAGAATGAAAGATCTCTAACTCCCTCCAGAGTAGCTCAAACAGTTATTTATCATAATATTAGAATCAGTTGATGTTGTTTATAATTTTGTTAAGAAAGGCAAGCATGATCTTACCCCTTTAAGAAAAGTATAAAATTGTAAAACGTAAAAGCGTATGTTCTGTTTATATTTCACAGAGAAGAAGACAAACAACAAGAGTAAGAATCTCATAACTAGAAGGGTAGAACAAGTTCTAAACAAAATCACAATATGTTAACAAACTGCTGAAATCATGTCCTCAGTTTAGTGGATGAACCTGTGAGTATGTGGGATGTGAGAAGCTTTATATATACATCATGAACTACTTGAATGTATTTAGTAGTCTCTGACAAACACATTAGAATGAGGTTTTCTTTAGAAGCTTCTACACTGTAGGAAACTATTAATGATTTACATTCCACTTATGGAAAATGATCTTTATTTGAATGACACTAACATTTATTTAAGCCAGACATTTCTGATGGTGGTGATCATGATGATATAACTTATATAATGCACATCTTCAGGACACATAACTAGACTTTTGTCAATTGCCTTATGAGGGGCATTGCTTTAGGACATAACATGTTAGTATTTTTTTCAGTTGTATATAGTTGATGGTCTGAAATTAACGTAGAGTCTATAAAGATGACTTCCCTCATATCAGTTGTTCATCTAGCCCTAAATGTGTTCTGCTAGCTGATCCACAGGACTAGTCATCATGTAGAGAATTTTTCCCTTCTTCTCTTCAGCCTGAACTTTAAAATCATGTTATTCTTGCATGAGATCAATGCTTGTGATTTATTTTGAGATCAACATTTTTAGATAAGCTCAATCAAACCTTTAAGGAAGATAATTTTATCTCAGTGCTACAGCTGTTATCTGATACTGCCTTTGCCCATAAAATCCACTTGCTTTTAGTATGATGTATGAGTAATAACACAAAATAATATTTTCTGAGATTGAAAGATGAACAATATGAGCATAAATATTACTCTTCAATTATAAACTGGGGCTTGTATGGCCAGGAGATCACTGCTACTTATAAGTATCTTTTTCCTGCAGATGTTTTAATCACCTTTGTGAAGGTATTCACCATTCTGATCCAACCTCCCCTGGGATTCAGGACTAGAGTCTCTTTTTGAGTTACATTGTCCTTTTCTTTAGTATTTGGCTTGCTTGAAGTTTCTCTACTAATATTGCAGAACTGGGATTTGTGTGACTGTCATCTCAGCTATGGAACTTTCTACTTCTTAGTACAAGCGGGTTGGCATTTGTGGGACAGCACAACATGAGCTATGACTCTGTCCTTGGCTACTGAGTGCTGTGGACTACCCATTTTAACCCACCTATTGCAGTGTGCACCTTCCCCTGAAGAGTTCTGCAGTTTTGATTATTTTCTTCTGAGATGACCTTTGCCTAGGAGAGTTTCTGGGACATAATATTTGTTGGATACTTTGCATTTTATTTCTCTGTGTTTGCATAACTCATTAGTCACTAAACCTAATCCTGAAACCTGTATTGTCTATTGGAGCTGCTCAGAAATTTGGATATAGATATTGTTCAAGTCTAAAGTAAAGATTATTTTGCTAGGGATTAATTATTTTTATCTTTTTTTTAAAGCCAATATGAGGAGGAGGGATTAAATCCATGTTTTCTAGATAGGAACTATAAGATGTATGTTGTGCTCCTGTGTTGACGTGTGGTGCCTTGAAGATGACAGGCCAGGTGTTAGGAGGAATATTATCCTTGTTCAAGATGGATACCACTACAAAAAGTTTAAAGTTGCTTAATAATATGAGAAGACACACCCTCACTGGTAAAAACTCTGAGGTTTTGTTTCAATATGCCTTCACAGAAAATCTCTAAGTTACTACTGGAGGAAAGTGGTAAAATGACTCTCTGTAGGTAAAGGAACATTATAAGAATGTCTATTGTGACAGTCAATGACAAACATATTTTAAAGTTCCTACACAGTAATGAGTGAAATTTTTAGGTTTTTGTGTACTTTTTCGGGGGGAAGAATACTTTGTTTGATGCAACCAGAGCAACCATTTTATCTCCTTTATAATCCAAGAATGGTGTGAAAGAGTTTCAGTTTTCCTTGTTTTCAATATGTGGTTCATAGAGGTACAGGGATTAGAACATACACTGCTGCCTGCTGCAGTATGGCACAAGGTTTTGCCATGGGAAATGCAAGTATATCTAAGATGGCCTGTCCCACCAGTAAGAACATAAGGTTCCCCTGAGAATTTGGAGTTGGAGAATGCATGGGGCGATGAACTGCTGGACAGTTGATACATGATACAATATTTCTGTGTTTATGCTCAAAACTGCAGGATTAGTAATGGTAGAATAAGAGTGCTATTTCTGTCCTGGAGTTTGTTACAGAACCTGTGATATGCACTATGAGGTTGACAGTCCAGCCATCCAGAAGTTCCCTGGCCTGGACTGATCCTGAGAATGAATTTTGTCAAGTTAGTCAGAGTTGCATTGAAGTTGTCTTAGTATGTTGAAACTTTGAATGTCAAAAGCCATGTGTCAAATCCAGAAAGCTTTGCTTGGCAGGTAGGAAAACTGGCTATTGGGAGCTCTGTGGCCATCTTCTGGATGTTTAGGAAAATGCATAAATATTTCCTTGAATATTGAGTTAAATAATGGTAGTATGGCATACATTAAAGTAGTAGCATTTTATTTTTTTATGATTGGGTGCGCATAAGTCTTCTCAGGTGCACATTGTGTGTTTAGAAAAATGCGAGTCTTAAAAAAGCCCCTCAACAAATTATTATTATGTGTTATTTCTTCCTGTAATTATTTAAGGAAGAATAAAAGAATTATAGAAAGAATATAAGAATTATAAAAGCAAAAATAGTAGATATCTCTGATGTTCCAAAACTTTCATTCTTACCAGAACTCCAGATCTGTAATTTCAGGTGTGTATAGCATATGAAAATATTGTCAGATTTAAAGCTACTGTAGAGGTGATCAGGAATAATGCAGCAGTAAGGCATTTTATACCTTGCCATTTTGTAGAATCATAGAATGGTTTGAGTTGGAAGGGACCTTAAAGTTAATTTAGTTCCACCCCTTTCCATGACCTGGAACACCTTTCACTAGATCAAGTTGCTCCAGGCCCCACATAACCTGGGAACACTTCCAGCGATGGGTTATCCATCCACAACTTCTCTGGGCAACCTGTTCCAGTGTTTCCGACCCTCACAGTAAAGAATTTCTTCCTAATATCTAATCTAAACACAGCCTCATTTAGTTTGAAGCTGTTCTATCACTACATGCCCTTGTAAAAATTCCCTCTACAGCTTTTTGTAGCCCCTTTTTAGGTACTGGAAGGTGCTATAAGGTCTCCCCAGAGCCTTCTCTTCTCCAGGCTGAACAAGCCCAACTCTCTCAGGCTGTCTTCATAGGGGAGGTGCTCCAGCCCTTTGAGCACTTTCATGACCTTCCTCTGGACTTGCTCCAGCTGGTCCATGCCCTTGTTTTTTAGGGGGTTTCAGAGCTGGACACTCTCCAGGTGGGGTCTCACAAGAGTGGAGTAGAGGCAGAGAATACCTGCCTTGACCTGCTGGTGACACTGCTTTCGATGCAGCCCAGGGTGGGGTTGGCTTTCTGGGTGCACCTTTCAGGTGCACATTGCTGATTAATGTCAAGCTTCTTGTTTACCAACATTCAGCAGTCCCTCTACCCGGGGCTGCTCTCCGTCCGTTCTGTGCCCAGCCCGTTCTTGTGTTGGGAGTGCTCTGACCCAGGTGTAGGACCTTGCATTTGGGCATGTTGAACTTCCATGAGGTTGGCACAGCCACCCCACCTCTCAGGCCTGCCAAGGTCCCACTGGATGGCATCCGTTCCCTCCAGCTTGTCAACTGCACCACACAGCTTAATGTCATGAGCAAACATGCTGAGGTGCACCTGACCTCGCTGTCCTGTCCATGTTGCTAAAATAAACAGCACCCATTCCAATACCATCCCCTGAGAAATGCCACTCACCGCTGGTTTCCACTTTGACACTGAGCTATTGGCCGCTGTTCTTTGGAGTGTGGCCATCCAGCAATGGCCCTCTGATTGATCCACCCATTAAAGCAATGTCTCTCCAGATTACAGGCAAGGATTTTGTATGGAACAGTGTCAAATGCCCTGCACAAGTCCATGTAGATGATGTCAGTTGCTCTTTTTGAAAAAGACCTGAACTTGTGTTGTGCCTTTTGTTTTGAAAATTGATTTTATGCTGTTGAATTGAGAACATCAAAATCTAAAAATTACTTTTCAAAGAGAAATAATGTCACTGGGTGGAGAAATTAGGTATTGGACAAATAAAGCTCTTCTGCTAAGAAGCGTATGCAAAAGCTAGGCATTTTAAGGACTCGTGGAATTGTTAACAATGTTCAGTTTTCTTTGGAAAGAAAGTTAATTTCTTGGTAAGCTAGAAATGAAGCAGAATGTCCTAAGCAGGAAACCTGTACTGTGGAAGATGCTCATTCTAGACTCCGAAGGATTTTATTAAAATATAATGCAAAGGTTTTGAGAGGTGGCTTTTACATCAGAGAAGATGCTGTAACACTGTATTAATTTACATCTTTATTTTTCCATACTTACCATTGTGCTGCTGCAGATTGTCAAACAGATAGAAGACTGGGATAGCCATGTAAAAAATGGTTTTAATAACCCATGCTAATTTTAAGAGGCGGGACAAACAACTGATTTGGTTTAAATATTAAAAATGTGTAAGGTAAATGGCTAATACAGCATGAGATACACTTTTTAGGCAATCTGCTTAAAGTAGACATGATAATAGTAATTAAAATAGAATAAGTTACAGGTTGTAAGTTATAAGTTAATAAATATAAGTTAATAAATTACATGGTTATTACATTGTTTGTTAGATATATTTCATTTAATCGTAGCATGCCAAACCTTTCTTGCAATCACAGTACATTGTTCTTCCAGTCCTCTTCAGAAACCAAGCTAATGACAGAATGAGTGTTCCAGCTGAGAGAGGCTGTGCTAGCATTAACAGCCCCTCTCCAGATTTGTTGCTGATCAGAGATGGCAGTAGTTGTGGCTGTGGAAAATTTCTGAAGGACTGTAGAAACATGTTCATACCAATTATTTCATTGTTCAGCACCCTTACAGCACAGAGTGTTGTTACCATCCTAAAGTAGAAACAAGTGCCCTGAATTTGTCTTTGTAATTCACCACACAACTGAGTTGGCTGGATACTTGTGATGCCTGATCAAATTTCAGCACCAGTAATTACTTGTAAACGGGAGAATTTTTTTAAAAACATTAAATTGGCAGCTAGTTACCTAAATAATTACCATGTTAAACCTTGCCCATGAGCCTTAGCTGATGCTGGGAAGCAGACTTCTCACCCCTTTATTTGCAATGGTTAGTAAAAGTGGTTGATCTGTTGTATAGTTGTCAGTCACATTATGATATAAAACTATGGCAAATGTCTGTGAGAAACAGCTGCTATAAGAGTAAAGGTAAAGCATACTCCTTTATTTCTGGAGGATTTGCTTTTGATATCAGAAGACCTCTCCCAACAAAGGCAGGAGAGCAGTTTTTAACAGTCCACTTCTTATCTGCTGCTTGGTGTCTTGCAGCAGGGTAATGATGATACAGCTTTAAAACTTCCATTCTCTACATCCACCATCTTGCAGAGTCAGGCTTTAAATACTCTAAGCTGGGGGAAGTCAGAAATTGTTGTTCATAGTAACTTTTATTCTAACAAAGCCATAGGATTTAAGGTTGAATAAACTAGATGTGTCAGTTTTTCTGGTGTTAGGGGTTTTTTTGTGATTAGGATTAAGTTTTGATGGAAAAGGTTACAGTTTGAAGAGGCGACTAAATTGTCAGATTGAAAGTTTTTAGTGTATGGGCATTTTGGCTATACCTATGAATGTTTTACTTAAAATTGCAATGTTGTTTCCATTTAATGTTTTCATGGAATGGGCTTTCCCTTTGCCTCTAGTGTTGTGTGATTTTATAATGCTGTTTTCCTATTTAGAGTATATAAAAGGTAAATAAAAACGATTATAGAAAGTGCAGAGAGCATAATCAATTACTTTTTGTCACCTATACAAAGAAGTGACAAAAGGGTTTTCTTTTTGAAAAATGCTGATGTTGATACTAGCAATTACATGAACCAGAGATAGCAACCATTGTTACAATTTCTTTATAGAAATTCAACTATTTTAAATTGTTAGTGTATTATTTGAAAATAAAGTAACTGACAGGAACCTATTTGACTGCTGAAAAGTCATGAGTCTGCTAAAGGTTAAGAAATTAGCAGGAATCCTAAATACTCCTGTAAAATAATGGTGACTGTCTCTAGTTTTGTTCTCAGGATTCGGAATTAAGGTTTATTTGGTCAGGTTTTTTTTTTTTTAATGTTGTGGTAAATATACAAGAGTTTCAATTTTTTGAGGGATTATTTTGTGAAAACTGGAGTACATATTATTCCACCTGACGTCTGAACGCAAAAAATGATGTTGCTGTTGGGATTTTCTCTCTACTGCACATAGGGCGCAAATCCCCCTCCTCTCAGTCAGCCAAGACATTCTCTGAGTTTGGCAATTACAAAGAAACTTTTTAAGAGTTGACTACACACTAACTGTGGTGCAGTAGTGTCTTGGAATGAAAGAAGTGTTTTTGCATCCAATGCTTTTTGGGGTTATTTATCCTAGTCTCTGCTAATGGAGTTGCGTTATCAGTGACTAAAAGAGTACTGTTAATATTAATGAGGCTCAAGACAACAAAAAGGTCTGTGTGACTGACATGGTAAATACCACCTCCAAAAGAATCACTGTGCTAAGATTGCTGCAACAAGCTCCTTAAAAAGTTTCTTCTGCAGAATCCTTTTTCTTTTCTCTTGATGCCACATGAGAGAGAGAGAGAGCTAAAAAGAGTTTTCAGGTTTAATTCTGTGATGACAAAGATCAAAGATTTCTAAGTTTGTAAAATTTTATTTTGGCAGTGTGTCCTCAGAAGCTGCTGATTTTCTACGTGCTTGTCTAAAAGATACAGTTCATTTTAGTGTCTTGCTACTGTTTCCAATTTAGTAAAGAAGAAATTTGAGGCATTCTGGGCAATTCAATTACTCAGTTCAGTGTCTTCTTTAAATTCAGAGTAAGTTCTAGGGAGCAGTAGGACTTACACAAAGCATTTTACTAGAAGCACATTCATTTAGATTATGGATGTTTTAAAATTTTATGTCTTATATGTAATATAATCAGAGAGGTTGGTAGAGCTTTTTGAGTGAGACATATAGTAGTGCGTACTGTTTTTTCCATACTGTTTTTGCTACTTTGTTCTTTTAGTACTGATCTTTGATAGGCAACATAGGCAATTGGGTAGTAAAAAACATTTGGCATTTTTTGGAACAGACTTTTGGAAATTATAGGATTACCTTTTATATTTTCTTTTTCCATACTTGAAAATAAAAATATTTTAAGGGGTGAGTCAACACAAGATAAAATTGCCCTTCTGTCCACTCCCAAGTTACAAATGCCCATTGACAGGGATGTGTGAAAGCAGAAGAGAAGGGTCCCAATCTTCAATATGAGGAAATAAGCCTGTATCAAAACCAAATGAACTATATTAACATTATGGGAAATTGCTAAGAAAAATTAATTTGACTGTTAGAGAGTATATGTGGTTGTAGAATGGATTGACCTTGGTTATGCAAAATGCATCCATGTGATGGAGAGCTGGCTAATGGTAGCCAGGTTTTCAAAGACGAGGTGAAAAGAAGCTTGAATTAGTTTTTTACTTCCAAGAATGAAATTATCTTCTCTCTAGAAGATGTCCATTTGGGATTGAAGAAATTCATAGCACCTTTAAGTCTGGTTGATGCAACCTGGCTATTATACTCTATGGGTATTAGTATTGGGTCTGGGCTAAATAATAGTCTGAAGTTATTAAAAACTGGCTAATTGCAGTGAGGGATAGAAGGATTAGTCAAAATACATCTGTTTCAATTTGATCCACTTTAGTACTATTGAATTACTGTAAATATTTATTTAACTCCTACCATATTTCTTAGGTGTTGATGAGGTCTTTAAATTATAATTGCAGTTCTCTTAGAACTTGGTTCCTTTAAAAGGAGAAATTCCTGTAAGGAATTCATTGAAACTGAGAGTTAGCCAAATTGAGTTAATGATGAAAGGCACAGTAAAAACCCCCAAAGAGTTAATGTAGTTATGATATATCAAATAGTATAGACTTATATATGTACAAACTTATATGTTAGCTTATACTGCTGCACTCTTTATTGTGATTTTAGAAAGAGTAAAATCAGCTCTCTACTCAGCTGATAATACATATTTTGCAATATAATCTCTTGCATTTTGTCAAAGAAGGTGTCTTGATAATATGATATGATTTAGAAAACCATTTTCAAGTGCATGTTCTTCTTATGTATTTCACTTATTTTTACCACCAGGAGAAAATTTTCTGTGGTTTTGAAGTTTTAATCTGGAAATACTTCTTATCAAATCTCATAAGAATCTAAGACATGCTTGCTTCCAAACTATCAGAATTTTCAGCATGGTAGGATTATATATATGATGACTTGAGCACTTGTGGTATACTGATGTTTGTAAAAAGTTAAAAGTTCTGAGACCAACTCTGCGTATTTATTGTGCTGTAGAATAGAAATAATTGAAGCATGAGATGATGGAAGCAAGCATAGGGAAACCTTGGTCAGGCATCTGTAGAAACGATGAGCAAATTCTTCTTCAGAGGATTTAGTTGTTGTTCACAAGTTCTTCTTCAGAGGATTTAGGAAATAATTTGCATTCTATTGAGACATTTTACTTTATTCTCTGAAGTTCCACCTGGTTTTACAGGATCATTTCCACTTTGTATTGTGAAGAAAGAGATAAGAGAAATGTCCATATTGCCCTTTAATTGCAGCATAATGTGTTGTGCATGCTGGTCAGGATGAGATTTGCATAATAAGGCATCCATTGGTTAATCTGGTATTGCTGATTTAATTTTAGAAAGCAGATAGATGTATGCTTAAATTTGTTGTCACTTTACTGGCACATCTGCATTTTCATTTCCATGGTTTTTTGAAAAGTAATTTTGATAATATTGCAGCTGAGGCAAATGAAGAGTATATTGTTTCCAGGCAATTTCACTAATGGAATAAAATATGATACACTGTATGGTACAACAGCATGCAGTGAACAGTAGGTATAGTTTTCAGATTTAACCTTACTTTTACTTACTGTACTAAAAGATGTGTAGAAAGCATTTTCCTGAATTTTTCTTTTCAATCTGTTTTGTTTTCAGGCATTGCTATTTCTGATGAACTCGATAAGGTAAGACTGATAAAAGATGTCTAATGAGCAATACAAAGAGACAGATGATTATGATAAGGCACATGCCGCTGTCCTGGCATACACATGTCTCTTTTGTTAGGTTCAGAAGAAGTTTGGGTATGGAAAGCTTTATGGGTAAGTACAGTATATGTGGATACATTAAGATCTTGTCCAAGAATGAGCTGTCAAGTGTGGAAAAAAAAAAGTGATTGAATTTAAGAAACTCTTAGTGAGACCATGGAAATACTTTTGGTCTTGACACCATCTTTGATTAATATAGTCTGTTGGATTACTTTGTGTACTTTTGGAAACATTTAGCCTTGAATACCTTTTATTAATGAAATTAAATTCTGCATTTCCAAATATGATTTGTGAGAATACTTAGAAATTATTTTTATAATTTTATAATCCCATATTTACTCAGGAATGCACAAGGCATAAAGATCAGTCTTTAGCTCCTTGCTGAATGAAAAATGGTGTCTTCCGTTCTGGCCATTTTTGATACCTTTCATAGTTAACATGAATTTTAATTCTAGATGCAATAAATTCTACATTGAAAGATTAATCAAGCTAGGTTTATTTAAATACTTATGGAAATAGAACCAATTTTTCTTCCCTGTTCTCAGCAGTGAGCGGCAGTGTGCTTCTTGTGCCAAGAAACTTGCATTGTGTTCTTGGTGTCAGAAGCCATTGCTGTCAGGAAAATGAGTTCAAAAGGTACATAAGACGCAGGAATAATGCCTAATATAGAACACTTTGTTTTTTTAAATAACTTTCCTTTCTGCTGGTAAAATGAGGACACAAATCCTTCTGACACAAGTCATATAAAATACCTTCACTGTGTTCTCCAAGGAAGGCCAATTAGGTAAGACTGATAAATGTTACCATGCAGTCAAGTGCATCTGTGGCTGCCATTTCCAGACTATGGCCTAAGTCTTTCCGCTGTTTCTGTAACTGGGCTTAGAAATGATGGTAAACACAATTAGAAAGTCCTTCCATTAGAAACCTCACCTCTAAGAATACTTAAGAAGACCTCAATTTCTTGTGGTTTTGTTGTGGTAAAAAACCTCAAAGATACTCTTTGAGGGGGGAAGAAGACAATTTAGGCTAGAGCCTGGTATCACATACTTTTTACATAAATGTTTTAACAAATAATTTCTGGTTGGTTTGGTTTTTTAAAAACTATGATATCTTATTGTTCAGAAACATTAATGTTTTTAAATTTAGTTAATCAATGTGAAAACTGAGATGGAGAACATAATTGGGGAATTTCCACAGGATGCAGTTTGAGTGAAGAGTCAGGGGTTTTTTGTTACCATATACTTTATTTTCTATAATTTAAAACTGGAGGGTGGTAGGTTTTTTTTTTAAAAAAAACATGGAATTAGGTTATATAAATTCAATTAATACATTGAATGTTCTTGAAGTCAAAAGCGATTTCTACAAAAACCCCAAACAAATTAAACTCTCTAGCATGCACCAGTTGTGCAGTACAGCTCAACAGGCTTTCAGCTTAGATTTAGAGAAGAAGAGTGATTTTTTTACCTCCATGATCTTTAGTGAACTTTATTTCTATTTCTTGTTTGACCCTTTAAAGATTTTTAATGAATGTAAAATCTAGTCTGTTTTAAGAATAGAAGCATGGCCAGGACCATTCTGTGGAATTCTGCCTCCTAGGAATGATCCCTTGCACAAGCTAATTCCTGAAATGTTCCTATGACTTGTTTCTACATGTATTATTTGTCTTGGGCCAAAAGCAGCTAAAGACAACCTGATAATAGTTGTTTTAACATTAAAGAGAATTGGTTTTATTTCACTTGAATGTGTTCACATGTGATGTTTATTTTTCAGGTATAAATGTAGTCAAGTTTTAAATTTTTAATACATGCTGATACTGGAGCTTCCTTATCTAAACTGTAGCAGTGAAGAATAATTTTTGAAATCACATTCATCTATGGTTTGGATGAACAATTTAACTCATCAGGTGCATGTCTTTTGACTAGAACTGCATGGCTAAACTTGGCATTGGATTCTAGTAAAACATCAGCATTGCAGAGATGTTATGAGAGACATATAAAACTCTTCTGTGTGCTCTTTCTTGCTTTACTTTCTTGATGAACAGGAATATTTTGGGGAACTAAGACTATGACAGAGCCCATAATTATGCTTTTTTATCTGTGGTTTAGATTATGAATCTAGAGAAAACAGAGAATGCATGTGTATGTTTCTTTATTTTTGATTCTTTATTTTTTTTTCGGATTGTCTTTTTAAAAAAAAATATTTCTTTCTGGATTCAGTAACTTCTAGCTGCCTTTTTCAGGGGAGTACTTAATCAGCATTTTTGGTTGATGTAATTCCCCCTCCAAGTAATCTAGTTAATTAGTTAGTTGCTTAGTTACAAGAGTGTTTAATTTAAATGGATTCTTGCCAAATATCTCCTAGTATTAGCTTTTTGTCAGTACTTAGAGCTTTTGTCCAAGACAGTAATAGAGAAAATACAGGCACACAAGGTGAGTCTTCCACTCAATATGGAATTTTCCAGTTTGACATAATCTCCTAAAATTTCTGAGTTCGCTGGTAACCTTGCAAAAACAAACCAAAAAAAATCCTAAAATTACTGCAATTAAAATAGGTTTATTGTAGCGATTACCTCTTTTTTTCATTTACTTAGGCTTGCAGAGGTGTTCTGTCTCTCTTGATGATTCAGCCTCTGTCTCTAGGCCATGGAAGCTATGTAAAGTCAAGAACTAGCACTGCAAGTACACTGTGTAAGGGAAGGAAATAAGAAGGGATGCCTTGTCAGTCACATATTTTAAAATGCAGATGTAATACATATTTCTGAACTGACTCACCCTCATTGCCGCTGAACAGAAACTATTGAAGGACTTTAGGAAACTGCACACTTTCATGCATAATGTCAAGGGTTTAATGTAAACAAAGGAGAGCTAGGATGTTCACCTTTTTTTTTGATATTCACAGAGTTCTAGGCTAAAAAAAACACTCTAGAGGAAAACACTGAAGAGGGAAACCTGTCATAAGATTGTGACATTTGTCTGAAATTCCCAGTGGTATCTTTCAGTCACTTCAAACACTAATAATGGGAGATACTTAAGTATTGGAAATCCATAGTTAGACCCAAGTGAAGATCTAAAAATGCATAGTAAATTTTGACTCTCAATGTTAATATTAAATTTTTTTTTCTATGCTGTCTAGGGCATACTTCTTATATGTAGTATTCTAAAATGAAAACAGGTTACAATTAATAAAATACAGCAAACAACTATTCTTAAGTCATAAAAATAAGCAAATTTCTTCTCATCCCAAAGTATTTCTCACTTTGGATCTTCCCTTAAAATCCATATCAGAAAATAGGAATACTAAGCTTTTTAAGTGATGTGTAAATAAATGGATATACAAATGCTGTCATCTCAGGTAGAGGTTGCATCCAGCAGCCGCATCTTAGCCCAGTGTGAAGAGTAGAATCAGCTGTCTGTCAATCTTTCCCTTCTTCTCCTTTTCTCCACATAAAGGAAGCTTGAGTGTGTCACTTTGGTAGCCACTGATGTGGATAAGTGGATGACACCTGGGCTGCACCATGAAATAGTCTTCTTTGGTTTAGTGCAGATTTAAATACGTACCTGTACTGAAAATATTGCTGTGCACACTAATGTCACTGTCAATATCTTCTGTTATTTATGGATGAACGTAAATTGGAAATCAATTAAGATTCTAAAGTTTATATGAAAAAAAGCAATCAAAACTATAACATCTTGCTTGAGAACAGAATACTTCATCTCAGTATTTTGCAGCCTTTGAAATAGACTGCCAAATGAACATCCTGGTGTTCTGAATAGAGCTGACTCTGCTTCTTCATTTGGTGCTTTCACTGAGGCTGCTTATGTTGTTGAAAGGAGGACAATAAATTAGGTCAGTGAAACCATAGTGTACTAAACTAACACAATTCAAAAAGGAAAGTAAGGTGATAAAGTGGGGCAAAGCATGACTGTGTAATGTAAATTACATTTCTGTTAAGTAGAGTATGAAAGTGCTACTTTATCCCTAAAATGCATACGAAAGAAATTAGCATAGCGAGGACAGTCACTGAGTGCATGTTCTACTTATTTATGTGTTGATTTTGCAGTGCGTAGTCTCAGGAAAAGCTATGAGCAAATTTTTTGGTGCTTTGCATTTTCATTTAAGGGACTGAAAGCTTTTAGCAAGATTGACAGTGCAAGTTATTCTAACTAACTCGTTCCAGGAACAATTTTTATTAATTATTAGAAACTATCCTAGGGAGAAAGGGACAGGATAAAATAACTAGAATAACAGTAATAAACCTCAGAAGGGGCCAGATGATTAATTAACTAATGTAAGCACCTTGTGTAATGAAGGCATTACGAGCAGCGAAGCAATCCTTTTTCTTAGCTCACAAGAATTGTTACACTTGTGACAATTTACACTTGTCAAGTGCCCAGAGGTGACTGTCATCTAGTCTACATTACTTGACTATGCCACAGCTCCAAACAGAGGCACAAGACATGTATTTGTAAGTACATTAATAAAAACCCAACTCCAGTGGTGAAGTATCTGAAGCCATGGATTCAATTTTCAGTGGTCCTTGCAGAAAAAAACATTGTGTAAAATTGAATTAGACAGTCAAGTGATGGAGAAATATGGACAGAGGTATGGGGAGTGGAGTGTGGAAAAGCAACCACACACACATTGCAGAAAGCAAAACAAAAGAACAAGGGTGAATGAGTCAGATCCAGGACCTGGGTTACATTTGACTCTCAAAATAGAGGTTCTTGTGCTCAGCAAAATTGTAGCATGTAGTCAGAGGGTAAATATATTCATATTGAAAGTATTTTGCAGCTTTTCTTTTTGTTTTTTTTTGTTTGTTACTTTCATTTCAATAGAGGCCTCTACTTCAAACTGCTTTTATTGTATCTGTTTCAATTAGGAGGAGATTTTCAAAAGTGGTTTGTTTTTAGGAAGGAGATAAAATATGGTTTCTAGGCTACCTAGTCAGTGTGCTGTACTTTTTCCAGACGCTTTTTGTTTGGAAAGCATTCTTTTATGGCAGGAATATTTATTGAGGCACTAAGTTAGGTAACAGCAAAGGATTTGCTTTCCTATAATTTTCACTCATTAAATGATAGAAATATATCTCTACTAATTAGGCACATTGTGTTTGAAATATTGTTAGTAGCCTATAAACAGTTTAATTAAAGAAAAATAATTATTCCTATCCCATAATTTCATATCCTTTTTTTTTCTGGTATACAGATGTGTTTTTTAGTTTGACTATGCTGTTCTAAATGACCCTTTATCTACAACCATTCTAGTATAATTGAAAACAGAGATACTCACTACATTAGAATCCTTTTTCATACAGTTTAAGGACAACTTGTTATTTTAATCTAAGATGGTGTAAGTTATTGTTATTGTTTTGAATATGTCAGTTATATTTTGCTTGCTTCTTGTAATCCTGTGCAGTTTATTGTCCTCCAGTAAGTGGTTAAAAATAGTTTCAGAAATGCTTTTTATTCAAATGTTAATACCATTTTCAGAATAGAAAGGTACATTATGTAAAGCCCAGCAGGGTTATTTTTAAAATGCAAAATGCAGATGTAGTTATTAGTTTTGCATTAATTCATAATGCAAATAAGAGTGATGCTATTTATCTACAACAGTCTTTTGGTTGGGTTTTTTTAGTACAAGTGGCCTTGTGTTGCTTAGCCAAACAGATACACTGAAGGTTTTAAGAACTATGCATTTATTAAAAAAAGTGATTTTTCTACAGTTGCAATTAAAAAATTAGTGATTTGAGGCATCAGGGTACACAATTATTTCTTGGAATTTTGTTAATGGAGGACTTCTCCTTACTTCATGATTGTTTCTGGGTATTTTGTAGCCCTCTGAAATGGTAATGCAATGTATTGGTTTTGTACTTCTATATTTTTTTTAATTTTTTTTTTTCTGTTTACATCTATGGTTGAGAACAAACAGTACTTTTTTTTTTTTGTTATTTTTATTTCTTTTCAGGACACATCAGGTTTTAACACTCCCCTTCTCAGACCTCGTGTTATTGGAGAATGGATTGGCCGTGAAGAGAATGATGCAGACCCTCTGGCTGCTGAGATGCTGCAGCCACCAATACCAAGGAATAAAAATGAGCAGTGGGACAGCGAGGATAGCAGCAGTCCTGGAGGAAGGTGGGTTTTTATTCTGGCCTAGAAACTTTATATTTTGTGAAATGGAGGTGTCTTTGTTACAAAAATTCCATTTCTGAGGGCAGAGTGCAGTGGTTTTGAATTCTCATGCCATTGTGTGGGCACATGCAGAATAAGTAGAAGTCATTAATATGTGACTTTTTTCTTCTCATGCTTTTCTAAATGATTAACTTAATACCCATTTGCAATCTTATGGATTTATTCCCATGAGAAAAGCTAAGTGTATTTTGACATGGTTGGGGTCTGTTGTGTAATAATGTTGTGATGTATAGCTTCATTCAGATACTTCATACACTTCCATCTTTGCCGGGCTGGTAGTAGCTATTTATTAATCTTCCTGACACTTCAGTGATAAATCTGGTTTTCTCATTTAAAGGAGAGATAGTCAAGGGAAGCAGTACGTATGTTATTTTTAACAGGACTTCCTAAATTCATTTTCATTTCACATCTTGGCTTTTTTGGTGTTAATAACAAGTCTTTCTCAAAGAGAAATTTTGTTCTCAGCAGTAAATAATTTCTGAAGATTTATTGTGCTTGACTGAAAGAGTTTGTGCTTTAGCTACGTGGGAGAGAATATTATAATTCAAGGAGTCAATTTTCCATGATTTAAAGATATGTTTATCACAGAAGGTTAAATACTCACAGGCTTGCTTTAAAAGGGATTAATCTTCTGCACTGCCTCTGTTAATTGACTTAAGCACCTACATTTCTCCCTTTGCCTTGGAGCATATCCCTTGGGTTATAACTAGTACTTTGATTGGAGCAGACACCTTTTTCTTCCTTTTTTTTAGAAGGCAGAAACTCTCTGCTTTTGCTTTGAAAAGGTCTGAGGTATTCCTTCACATTCTTCCATGTACCTTCTACACTAGAATTCACCTCTGTGTCACACTGAAACTAATGTGTCACTGGCTGTGCTCTTACGACTGCATTCATTAACTTTCCTCACATCTTGGGAATATTTGTTATCCATGAGTACTTCATTTAATTAGATTATTGTGGGGGTGGCTGTGAGTACTACTATTTCAAAGAAGTAGCAGCGTGTAGTAATGATCCGTCAGCCAGCCCTTGGACAGGAATCAACACAACTCAGACTCTGGGTCTCTTCAGTGCAGTTCCTGGGAAAATAATGGAGTCAGCAACTGGCACTGCAGTTTGATTGTGCAGGCCTGGATTTCTTTTTCCTTATTCAGCAGTTCAGTAAAGGCATTGAATAAAGATCTGTTCCATGTTTCAGAGCAAATTGAGGATATTGTATCCCTTCTGTCAATAGAAAGGAGAAGAAATAAGCATCTCTGTCTAATTTCCAGAAGGGAGCAAAGAGGTCTAGTTCTGAGCAACAGACGTGATTCAAAGCAGCATGTTTTTCTCTTTGTAGAGGATGGTACAAGCTGAGAGAAACCTCGCAGCTAATGCTAGAATTAAAAATGTGATTAATGGATTTGAGTACAGTATTTTAGGAATCATTTCAAGTATCATGACAAAATCAGTTCTCCTGGTGTGTGAATAAGGAGAATATAGGGAACTTGATGCCAGGAAAGACTCATGGGATACTGATGTCTCTGTTTGTAGGTGTAGTAAGTGCTGAAGGCCTACTGAAAAATATGTATTGCTAAGTGGGAGTACTGATTTTCAGTGGAAATGAGTAACTACTAAATTACATGTGGCATAAGGATTTACATTTGGATGACTGATTTTATGTCTGGGGTAATTCTTTGCTTCATTAGCATTTCATCAGCTTTTGTATGGCATTTATAAAAATCATGTTTGCAGTCTTGCAAACATAAAGTTGCAGAATTTCAAGATAGTGGTGATACTAAAATTGATGTCAACAATATATGGAAATTTTAAAGACCCATGTTGATCAGGGTTAATCTGAATATTTAATAATAGTTCACTAATAACTAGCAGTTTCTTCAAGGTCTGATTTAGTGTTACTGTGAATTAAAGTGCTATTAGCAGAATTTTGGAAATGACCACACACCAAATGCATGAGACAAGTACTAAGTAATAATAAGTTAGTTTTAATGTAGCAAAGAACTAGTACATCTAAAAATAGTGGGAAGAGTGTGTTTTGCTCTCAAAAGAGTGACTTTATCAGTTGTAAAGGAAGTTTTTCTATGTCATCCGTATTTCAGTAATCTATTTCATAGTTAATGTAGCCTTAAGTAGTTAAGTTACCTTTTGTAAAAATAGGTTTCATTTTGGAAAATGAAAGAGAGGGCAATTTGGAATATCCACATTCAGTGTTTCCAATTCTATCTTGTTAAACTTTATTTAGTAACACTTTTAATAAAAAGTGATAGGTTGTTTATCGCTATTAATCAGGATTTATGGCACAAGCCAGCAAACTCTTAGAACTAATTATAGTACTCAGTTGAAATACAAGAATGGGGAAGTCAACGCTGTGATCATTCCATTATTTCCATGTCGTATGTTTTGTTTTACCTGTCACTAAACATAAGGAAATGGTACATATATGAAATATTGTATAAATATCCAAAGGATTAGACACTGACAAATCACTGGTAGAGTAAATGCCATCAATGTGGTGTGACAGAATCACCGTTTCCTCCTAAAAATCATGCATTCCTGTGATGATGGGCAATTGAAGCAGTCATGTCATATATTGGAAAGCCTGGCCCAGTAACTCAAAAAGAAAGAAAAAGAGCAACTGAAAGGACAGATGTCACTCCTGCTCTGACATGGAAGGACAATGTAGCCAGTCTGAGGTAGCTCTGTTAGAGATGTCTTGTCAAATGGGTGAAGGGTCACCTTTTTGTCCTTAATGTTCTGGATTGCTACAGAGGAGAGATTGTGTTTGTGACTGGTTTTGCACTGCTCTCTGTTGCTGCTGTAAGGAAGAAAGGCAAGGTATTAATAAGTGATAAGAGACCATAGAAAAATGCTGAGGGCAATCCTGCTGGTACTGAGCTCATCTTTCAGAAATTTGAACTCCATGAAAATAGGATTAAACTCATTTCCAAGTCACTGTTTGTAGTTTTCTCCTTGAAAAATTTCTTGGAGGAATTCTAAGATGCAAGGCTCTTGGGAATCTTCCTCCAGGCATAATGTATGTACACAACGGGGAATTTGAGTGGTTTTTATTTGATACTCTTGTCTCTTAAAGCATGAAATGAACTAGAGCTTGCAGAGGCCCCATCCATAACTTGGTGTCCTAAACTCAAAGCCGGTTATTCATCTCCAAGGTGCATTTTGTCTTATTTTTGGTGGAGAAATGAACAATTGCTGATAATATTAAAAATCATACATTTGCAACAATTCTGCCTTCCTGCAACAGACTGTAAGGACAGTCTGAAGGGTTGGTGGTACGCTCATGAGGTGCCCCTCATGTGGGGCACCAAACTTCTGTCTGTTTTGTATTGATACAGGAAAGAATGACAAACTGTAGCAAGTCCCACCTTAGACCTTTCTAACTAACATCTGCACAATTCCAGTTGTCTGTTACTTAGGTCAGAGGCACAACTCAACAAATCAGGAAAAGTGTTATAATCCTGTGGGGTAATGGTATTAAAACCACCCTAGAGAGCAGTTCTTTGTTGTCAACTTCTTGCTATGCTTATCAATATCAATAGCTTATCAATAGCTTAGCAATACTGATTACTAATTGACATCCTGTTGTTCTATATGTGTAGCTTATTTAGACTTGATTATTGCACATAAAAATCAATGGGAAATTTCCCAAATTCAATCAAAATTTTAAGTAGAAACTGAAAATACAAAATGTCTTAGAACATCCAATGATCAGGGAATGAATGATGTATTTTGAAGAGGGCACCAGTAAGAGAAAGTTGTGCTTTCCTCCCTCACAGCTTAAAAATGGAGCCAAAGACCAAAGGATTAAAACATCAACAGCAGCAACATAAGAAACTGCTGGCTGCCATGCTTTCTCAGGACTCCTTTGATTCTGCTCAAAGCACAGCTCCATCTGTAACTGAAGAAGACATTGACAATGAAGATGATGCAATGGAACTACTGGGTAACTGCAAAAAATTATGTGTATTTTCTGAATTTTTTTATTATAAAAAATCAAACAGAGATTAGTCAGAAACTGCTCCCTATGCTTGAAGCTAAAGTATTTAGCAGCTGTGTGAAAGTTCATTGGGGTTTAACGTGAAACTTTCAGGAGAAATGTAAGGAGGACCATAAATGTGTGTGAATAAACTCCCAGCTGCATCCAAATTCCATGAAATCAAATGCTTCAGGTGCTTAAAGTAATTAATTTGGTTTCCTACATAAATCCCTTCCACGTTTTAGTTGCAGAATGCATTTCTGTGCAAGGAACAGAATCAGCTTCACTGTCTTTCATCTGGTTCTACTTTTTCTTAGCTGCATCACAGTTTTAACCAGTAGATTTTTTTTTTACTTACTAGCTACATAAAGCTTATGTAGTATAAATTTGTAACCTCTTCAGAGGATTTGGTTGTAATTTTCCACTAGACTGTATTGTATCTTAAATCGCACTCTAGAAGACTTCATGCTCGTTGCTGCCTCCCTTTCCCAGAATTACTAATTGTATTTAATTAAAAATGGCTCTAATTGTACTTAATAATTTCTTTTCTGCTATTTTTCAAATTTTCAGTGTATGATGCTTAAAAGGCAATCATGGATTTCCTTCTTTGTTAACAGTTTATGTTCAATGGAATTTTATGTGGGATCAAAGCATGGGAAATTCAGTCTCAGAATAACTGAAGTTTCTTGAGTTTATGAATTCTGGCATGATTTTTCTTTTTCAGGTTGGACCTTAATCTAAAAATCAGGAAAATACATGCTGCTTGTTTTACTTTCTGTATTTCTTTTGCATCCTTACTATAGTCTTCAAAGAAACGCAGTATAGTTGAGGTTGGAGGGGACTGCTGGAGGTATCTAGCACAACTTTTGCTCAAAAAATCAGCTATAGCAGGTTCTTATGGGTGACCTTTGACTTTCTCCAAAGATGGAGATTCTACAAAATCTCTGGGCAGCCTGTTCCAGTGCTTGACCATGCTTATGGTAAAATATATATATATATATTCTGTTTAATAAATTGTGAATTAATACATAATTTCTTTTTATTTTTCAGTAGTAGTAAGTTTGATATATGCATCTCTTTTACAAGAAATAAGAGAATGGCCTGGATCACTCATTATTTATCACATGCAGGATAGATTTTTTGTTAATTTCTATGCAGATAGTGAGCAAAATGTATCCAATAGATGTACAGGTTTTTTCTTCCAGACACTTGAATCCCTGAAGGTATCTGGAATCAAGAAGGCAGTATAAAGGAATTTTCTAGTGTCTTGACACTTGGGTAGAAAATGATCTACGTACAAACTAGTGTTTTGGGTTTTTTTTTTAATTAGTACTTGAATGTAAGAATTCATTCTAGTTTTGTGCCATGCAAAACTTGGAATATTTTTCTATCCTGCATTTCATCAAAACTGGCTAATTTTATACAAAACCAACTTAAAACTAAGAAAGTTCATGAACAGGACCTCCAGTTGGAGTATGGTGTTATATAAATGAATGTAAGATTCTGAGGCAAAATCCTGACATATTTGAGAAGCAGCCATGCTTGTAGTGATTATAATATTGCCATGTAATAGTAACAACCACTGAGAGTTCAATATATGAGCTCTCAGTGGTATTTAAAGTGCTGTGCTTCTGAAAAACTGGCTTTTATTTTAATTCTCATTTTGCAATTTGCTGACAGTATGTGTTATATTTGGTGTAATGGTTACGCTACATTCCCCAGAAATGCTCAAAATTTGAGAATATGACTGTGTTACATGGGAAGGATGTTTTAGTTTTCCGTTGAAGGTAACATAAAGAAATTCAGTTCCTATCAGCAAATATAGATATTTTTCATTGCTATATTTTCCAGGTCAGTAACTGATACTGTGATTGGTTTTTTGGTTTTGGTTTTTTTGGGTTTTTTTTATTATGTACCACATTAGTCCATTAACTGCTTTGTTGCTTTTTACACAACCAGTATGCAGTGTAACTAATTTCAAGTCATGGCTTTCTGCCATCATTGAATTGCAGGACATTGTTGCATATAGCTCTTTCATTTGTTCTCTTCAGAATTCAGTATTCTTTGTTTATTCAACCCTTTCTTAAAAAATTACAAAACTTCATGATTCTAAGTCAGGATTCTGGGAAAACTGTTCTACAATTTATAGCAGATAATTTAAAGCGTAGACTACATTTAAAATGCAGAACACAAACATCCATCTTTAGGTGTGTTCAAGAGAATCTTTTTCATATTTTGGTTGATTTATTTAGATATTAAAAGCATGAAGCTGACTTTATGCATATTTTCTTTAAAAAAACTCCATCGCCTAGGTGGGTCAATGAAGGTTTTAGCTAGAATTCTTTTATATTCCAAATAAAAGAAACAATTATATTGTTATCCATTTCAAAAGAAATATATGTGCAAAGAAGAAAAAGAATGTTACAGGGCTATATTCTGATTTCAGTTATCAGTTTTTATATGTGAGATAAGATGCATAGGAGGGCTGTTCCCATGCTGGTGACTTTCTAAGCGTGTTCAGTTAAGCAGGTGACTGAAATACATTAGTGACCGATAACATCATAATGGGAAGGATCTTCTTGACTTCAAAAAGCTGAGAACTGTAACTGTCAATTCACATGTGTTTGTAAATGTTTAAGGGTCTGGGATGTCTGGGACAAAATTATATCAAGGGACTAATTTTTTACACGTCGTAATGCCAAGTATTGTGTTTTGTAAATCTAACCGGGAGCTGACGTAATTATTTGAGAAATTCTGCAGCCCTTTTTGGAGTTCTAAGACTTTTGGGTTTAAGCTGTCTCTCACATTTGGGTGAAGTCCACTGAGACTTAAAAATTATGTTACTCTCTCAGTATCTCACTGATGTGCATTGGAGAGGGCTGAACTGTTATTTTCCCTGAAATTGCTGTGAATATTGATTATACAGTCACCAAAGCATGACTCGTTTGGTTTTAAAAAATCAATTGACTAAATATAAAAATATAATTGCTTATGTGTATTGCTGTGCATAAACATACACATTGTAAAAATATAAGGATTTCTGTAGTGCACTTGTATACTATAATGTATACTTAAATATACATTCTTAAAATTTTTGCAAGTTAAGGAAGATGAGAAAGACATTCTGTGTTGTTTTACACAATCACGGCATAGAGAACAAGTCCTGTGAGGAGCAGCTCAGGGAACAAGGGTGGTTTAGCCTGGAGAAAAGGAAGTTCAGAGGAAACCTTATCACATTCTCCAACTTTCTGAAACACTGGCCAGGTGGAGTTTTCTGTCTTCTCCCATGTAACAAGTGATAGGACAAGGCCACAGGTCATGCCAGGGGAGATTTAGGTTAAATATTAGGAAAAGTTTTTTCATGGAAGGGTTTGTCAAGTATTTTAACAGGCTGCCCAAGGAAATGGCTGGGTCATTAACCCTGGAGGGCTTTAAAAGATGTGTAGATGTGACACTTAAGGACATGGTTTAGTGGTGGACTTGGCAGTGCTAGGGCAATGGTTGAACTTGATGATCTTAATGGTCTTTTCCAGCCTAAATGATTCTATGATTCCGTGATATTTAGTCATAATATTCAAGCAGCAATTTCTTGGTTTTGCCCAATCTCTCTGTGTGCTCACAGTACTAAAAGTGTTACCATGTGTTAACAGATGCTGTGCAGTAGTTAATTCTATAGCACCTCTGCAAAGGGGACTCAGAAGTTCACTCATACAACCGTGGTTGAAGTTGAAGCCAAATTCCTGCAATTGATGCATATGCCAGTCTGTTTGATTCTGAAGAGCCTCTCTGATTTCAATGCAAATAATCTTATATCTGAGCTGAACTTAATTGTTTGGAACATCGGGACTTGTAAAACTCTTCTTTTCTTTGGAGTTGGTTTCACAAAAATGATGGGTTTTTTTCCATAATGTATAAATTTGAAGTGAAAGTTCAGTGATTGTTTGCCTCTGTTTACTATGTGTAATTCCTTCTATACAGTAATAAACCAGAATCTTTAAAGATAGAAATGCACTTCAATTAGTAATAAACTTTCCAATTATTGCTTTGGGAGATACCTGATGTGTTCTTTTTGCTTTAATAACTCTTCTTCTAATCTTTAGAATTTCCTTTTTTTTCTCTTCAAGAGCTTTCAAATGTGAATTATTTAATTTTAACACCCTTGAAAGGTTGTCTGGTGATATATTTACATTTTATAACAAGAGAAGATAAATAGAATATAGTGGAGATTGCATTTGCCTGAAGGATGAGACTGTAGCTCAGTGTCTGGTAGTTTACCCCTTAAATATCTATACTGCTTTTTTAATGAGCCTCTGAGTCATTAATGGAAGGGTGTGCAATCTGCAGTGTTTTCAGTGCATTTCCTCTGATTTACCAGACGTTTTCCTTGGTTTCTAAAGGTCTTTGGCAACATGCAGGAAACTGACTCTAGGCATGATAAATTATATTAATACTAGCAGCAAGTTGTTGCTTTTTGTTGGCTTTCCCAGATGAACAAAACCTTCTCCATTATGTGATTAGAATACAGAATTTTCAGAAAAGAGACCACAAAGCCCTGGGAAAGATGATGTGGGTTGTACTAAATCTTCAGAACAGTTTTCTGGCCTGTAGCCCGTTTTGTTGTCATTTAAGTAGAATGATTGTTTGAGAGAAAGATGTGTGAATTGCTCCTAATGTTCCCTTTCACTGAGTCTTGTGTTTTTGGAAGCTCTTGGGAAATCGGCAAAACTACCAGTGGGCATGTGCTGTGTAGGGCAGGAACACAGAATGACACCCCTGGGAGACAGGGGGCCTCCTCTGCATGCAGAGGCTGGCTGTGCTGTACACCGCAAAGTTTTCAGTGGCAGATACAGTGCACTGGTGTGTGTGTGTAACAGATGTCCTCTAGAAGAGCACTCAGGCTCTATCAGGTGTGGGTTTAAATATCTTTTTTGAGGTAAAAGTTCAGCAAGTAGCATATCCAGTTTTTCTCATTTTTCTGCAAATATATAAAGTCTCAGAGCAAGAGAAATGTGCAGGTCTGTTTAATGTCATTCATGGAGTTCATTGATTTCACTTCATCTTCTGGCCTTTTGCTAAGAGACAGAAACATCTGTGAGGATATTTTAGTTCATCTGAGAATAAGCAAAGCTTTAACGTGTTTTCAAAGGAGAGAGATTTGGTGTTTAAAGTCCTAATGGAATCCTGCTCTTGCATTTCACTGTGCTTAATATTAGAGGTATTGGATGTTTAAATAGAATTTTTAGACTGACAATAAATTTCAGTAAGCTAAGTTTGTTTGGTTAAGAGTGTTTGTAATGTTAGAATAAATTATTAAACAAATTAGTCACATTGCAACACTTATTACAACTGCTGGTTAGATAAGCATAAAATGGATTGAAAGTGAGGTTGATTGTTCTTCGTATTGCTATAGGGAAAGTAGAGGGAGAAAACCAATTTTAGCTAGAGATACTAGCTTCTCTTGAGTTGAAACAAGTTATATGAGCTATTAAAAAACTTCAAAAGAATGATTAATTATCAAGAAATTAATTATCAAGAAATCCTTTTGTCCAGGCTAAAGACCCCCATCTCCCTCAGCTGCTCCTCATTAGACTTGTGCCCCAGACCCTTCTCCAGCTGCCCTTCTCTGGATATGTTCCAGCACTTCAATGTCTTTCTTTTAGTGGGGGGTCCTAAACTGAACACAGGATTTGAGGTTGGCCTCATCAGTGCTGAGTACTGAGGGACAATTACTGCCCTGGTCGTGCTATTCTTGATCCAAGCCAGGATGCCATTGGCCTTCTTGGGCACATGACTTTCATGTTCAGTCATCTTATCAACCAGTACTCCCATGCCTTTTTCTCTGGGAAACTTTCCAACCACACTGCTCCACCTTGTAGCACTGCGTGGGGTTGTTGAGACCCAAGGGCAGCACCCACCCCTTTGGCTTGTTCAGCCCCACAAGTACCATTGGCCTTGGCCCATCAATCCAGCCTGTCCAGATCCCTCTGCAGAGCCTTCCTTTGGCAGATCTACACTCCTGCCCAATTTGGTGTCATCTGCAAACTGACTCAGGGTGCCCTTGATCTCTTCATCCAGATTATTGCTAAAGATATTAAACAGGGCTGCCCTCAATACTGAGCCATGGGGAACACCACTGGTGACCAGGCACGAGCTGGATGTAACTCTATTCCCCACCTTTCCAGACAGTTTTTCATTCAATAAACAAGTGCACTTTTCCAAATTGTGAACAGCCAGTTTCTTCAGGAGAATACTGAGGAAATGGTGTCAATTACTGACGTCCAGGGGGACACCATGCACGGCATTTCTGTTGCTCAGTAAGCAGGTCACCTTGTTGTGGAAAGACATCACGTTAGTCAAGCAGACACTGCCTTTCATAAACCCATACTGGGTGAGCCTGATCCCCATGGACATGAGGTTTTCCTTCATGTGGTGGCTCTTGAGATGAGCTGCTCCATGACCTTCCCTGGCACTGAGGTCAGGGTAACAGATCTGCAGTTCACCAGATCCTTCTGGCTGCCCTTCTAGGTGGGTGTCACATTTGCTAACCTCTCACATTTGCGTGTCGATTAAGTATCTTTAGGTACTTGCCCTGATCTTGTATCATCCCTAGAAATGAGATGTTCCTAGAATGTTGGCTAAATTGATGTCCAAACTACTTTGTACTTTGTTTAGATATACTGCGGAAATCATTCTGTGACAATATATCGAAGGAAATCCAGCAATGGATGTAATTATTTTTGTGCCTATATTGGTTTTAGTCAGGGTGCTGAGTCTCCAATATTAGTATTTGGCACTTGCATCCTCATATACTCTGCATATATTCTTTAGCTTGCACTGCAGCTCAAAATGAGAATGTTGGAGTTCACAAGCTGGTTGGGGAGATCTGGCCCACTTGACTGACTGGTGTGTGTGCTAAACTTGCTGCCAGCTC